>NW_027556098.1:410657060-411196055 GCF_003287225.1 Phascolarctos cinereus
GAGAGGAAGTATGTGAGGGACGGTTTTAGTCAGAAGACCCGGATTTAAACATGTTTGGTAATTTTTGTAATTTGCCCCTTCCTTGTGACCTTTGGGTAAATTACTTCTGCCCTTGGGCCCAGTTTCCTTACCTTGGGAAGTTGTTGGGTGCTTGGGTTTGACTCCTGGGGAGGGCATGAGGGCTGGAAGCCCAGGATGCCTTCGATCCTGTCTTGCGGCCAGAGGGGCTCAGAATGGAAGGAGATGCAGGGAACTGGGAACTAGGGCTCCTGGGTGCCGAAAAGACAGTTTGAGAAACAGTGGGGAGTAGGAGGTCTGATCCCCAGTTGTCCCAAGGTCTTCTTAACCTGTTCCCTGCCCCTCCTCCCTCTCCCAGATTCGTGGCTTCAGGCAGGCCATCAAACCTGACCACAAGGACCTGGGAGACCTCATTGCTTTCCGCTTCAGTGCCTTCAACCCCATCCTGGACCCCTGGGTTTTCATCCTCTTCAGAAAGGCTGTCTTCCGAAGGCTCCAGCACGTGCTCTGTTGCCTACGCCGGGCCCCACCCGTGGGGCCACCAGCTGTTAAGGTCCATAATTTCCCCTTTCCTGACACAACCCAGGGATGAAACACCAGGCACCTGCCAAGTTTGATCCCCTAGCCTCCGTTTGCCATCTCAGCTCTTGCCAGGCTGGGTGGGGTGAAGGAGGGGAGCTGTGGCTTTTTGGGATATGGGAGGAAGGACAGACTGTTGGTACAAGCAGGTTCTCCTCCAGGTACCAAAGGCAGAGCCAGCCCCCCACCCCCCAATCCACGATATCAGAAGTGGACCAAATCTCCCACTCTCCATTTCGTCTGTGTGACTCTGGCCACGTCCCTGCCCTATTTTAGTTTTCTCACATGTAAAATGAAGGGGTTGGAATAGTTTCCGAGGACGCTTCCAGCTTCAAAAGCGGATGAAATTCTCAGGGCCACAACTGGCTGTCTGGGTGGGGCTCAGCTGAAGGAGGGAACACAGGGGACAGACATGTCTGCTTTCCTTACTGTCAGCCCAGGAACCCTGGCATCTGGCTCGCCAGAGTCTCTGAAACCTTCCAATCTTGGGCTTCACCTCAGCACTCCTCTAGGATTACCCCATAAGTAGCTGCTCCCATGAAGGCCAGACAACAGAAGAAGGGGAAAAAGTCTCCTGGAACCTAGGAAGAATAGCGATCTCAAAATAACCAGGCTTCCTGGTCCCTGCCCCAGCTCAGCTCAGTCCAGCCCAGCCCAGCCCTCCATCCCCTATCCATCTCACTGTCTAAATATTTGGAAAGCCGGAAAGTTCTCAGTGGCTTCTGTATCCTCAGTGTTAATTCCCCAACTCTGGTCCCCACTCCCTGCTACCCTCCCCAGCGGTGGGCCTCTCCCCCTCATCAGTACAGGAGACTTCAAGATTTCAAGGGCTTCTTTCCCCATCAGACAAGTTGCTCCTTCCAGCTCCCCCCACCAGAGTCATCTCATATACTGCCACCCCACCCCCATCCCTAGTCCTTAATCAAGTTTGTTCCCTAGGGGAGATGAAGTGCCCCAAGGTGAAAGGAATGTCTGGGAGATGACTGGAGGAAGAGGATGGAGCTGGGGCGGTGGAGGGGGGTAGGGGTAAGCTGATGAATGGTAGAGTACAAGAAAGAAAACAGAGGGGCGGTGGCAAAAGTGGGGAGGGGAGGAGGTAGCTCATAGACCACATGGAAGCATGTTCCCATCCAAATGTTGGGAAGTGGGCCAAGGGACCCAAAGCACTATGCATCCAAGTCCCAGGTGAATGAGCATCGCAAGCTTCCTATTCACAGGGCGAAACCCTTAGGATCTCAAAGCACTCAATTTCTCCCCGTCCATTGTCCATTGATGGCCCTGGCGTGATGGAGGTGGAGGATAGGCTTCCAGCCTCAGCCCAAGCCCTTCTAACCTCTATGCTTTTCCCCAAGTTCACAGTTCCTTTCTGTGAACCCCAAAGTGAGTGAGGTCTCTTCTAGACCTCTGCATGCCTTTGGGGGTCAAGGAAGGGGCTGGAGGCACAGCCCCTAATCTGGGGCACCAGAGGGGATGGTGAATTGGCATCTTGGCTGGAGGGTGAGTAGAAGAAAACAGCTTGACAGATGAATCCCACTTCCCCTTTCCGGACCATGTGGGCTCCACCCTCTGCGATGTGCCTAGTCCTTTTCAGCCTGGCTGGTTTAGGCCCAGCACATTCTTCAGACCAAGCTGCGTGATTCCGCAGCACAGGCTTCCTTTTGGCCACTAGGGGGCACTCTTTGACCAGCCTTTTCAGTACTGAACATGGTGTCATGAAGACCTGGATTCAAATACCATCTCTAGGGTGTATCAGTTGTGTGACCCTAGATAAGTCATTTAACCTCTGATCCTATTTGCTCATCTGTAAAATTGGGGATTATAATTCCGTGTTGTTCCTACATCATAAGTGTGAGGCTCACATAAGTAAAAATGTGTAAAAAATGACGTCCTTGGGGGGGGTGGGCTGTGATTGGTCCAGGGCCCCAAGCCAGGATGAGCACGCAGGGATCGTCTCTCTCAATCCCAGCGCTCTTTTCCCTGTCTGTGACTGGGGGTGTTTGAAAGTCAGACGAAAAGAGCTAGGCTGAACGCTGGCAAGAGGAAAAACCACTTCAGGGTAATGGCTGATAAAATTTGAATGTATCACACTACCATACGAAGTCCCTTCCTTCCCTCTCTGCCTTAGTTTTGTCATCTGTCAGATGACAGGGTAGGACAGGATGGTCTCTCACGGTCCCTTTGAAGTGTGGCATGCTGGGGTTTTAAGTTAGGGAACCACGGGGCAGAAGATGGATAAGTACAGTGGGACCAGAGTCTGAGCCAAAAGTCCCACCTGGAAGGAATCACAGGACATTGAAGCTGAGACAAGGCAAGAAAAGAGATCCAGCACAGAGGGAAGGGGAATGCGCAATCGCACCTACTCATAGCTCTTGGGCGTGGCAGGGTGGGGCCCTGACTGGAGAGGGCAGGCCTGGGAAGCACACCCCTGGAGGCGGGCTGGGTTTTTTTGGGGGGTGGGGCTGGAGTGGGATTCGGGAGGAGTCGGTCGGGAGCTGACTTCCCCATACACGGCTCCTCTTGGGAGCCGGGGAGCTCCTAAGTAGGGATCGTAGGGCCCGGGGCCGGGCATGGACTTTCTCAGTCAACCAATGAACCAACCGTGGCGGGGTCCGGGGCGAGAGCTGTGCAAGAGACGCTCTGCCCTTAGAGGCCTTTCGGGCCCCAGATCCTTGGGGCTGCACGAGGCTCTCTGCTTGGCGACTGCCTCCCTCTGCTGGCCACCCGGAGATCGGTCCAATCTTCGAGCGCTGGAGAGGGATCTCAAAGCACTCAGCTCATGGCCCTCTCCTCCAGCCCACGGGACTCCACACTACGCTCGAGGAACCGGTCGGGGAGGATACAATTCATTCCCTATCATTCACTAATTGTTTATTTAGCTTAGACTTTGTTTGGGGGAGGGGGCAGTTAAACGTAGATGCGGCTAATGTTCCGGGCCTCATTTTTCCCATCTGTAAAATGAAGGCTGCTCCCCACGCCCGGAAGGCTCCATCAGTTCCCTTCAAGCTTCAGCGTCAGGGCCCGTCCAGTTATGCTGTGGCCCTCCGCCCTCCGCCCTCCCCCCTCCCAAAACGACCCTGCACCGGTCCTTCCTCGCAGACAGTGAGGCCTTTGAGGGCAGAGCCCAGGCACCCATTCCGCATGCGCACCCCCAGCTCCTCCCGGGATCTGGCCGGTACTTGCAGACTTATCCAAGGCTCCTTCTAGCCTCCGCTTCTAGGCTCTCTGTCTGTTTAAATACTCATCAAAGGGCTCCTAGGTAACAGCAGCCCGCGGCGCAGGCACTCCCGGAGGTTTGCACGAGCAGAGGTCAGGCTGCACGCTGGGGTGAAAGAGGGAGCCGTCCAGCAGCAGCCACAGGCCACGTCCACTCCCGCAGCCGAGCTAGGCCCCGGCTAGCTTCCCCCAGAAGCAAATAATGCCCACAGTTGCTTCCTGGGTGTCTAGCAAAAAGGCAAATGGCTTAACCTTTTCAGGCCTCAGTTTCCTTCTCTGTAAAATAAGGGAGAGAGTTAGACCCAATGGTCTCTAAGATCCCGGCAAGAAATATGGCATAGTAAAGGCTGAATTTGCCCTCAGGGCTTTGAGTCCCAGTGAATTGGGTGACTGACACTGCTTCCCTAGGACCTGAGGGATTGGACAAAAGGAGCTCCGAAGTCCCTTGCAGAGCTCCGCCAGGAGTCTTTTGGCCTTATATCCCACGATCTTGTTCCATTTTGGCCTCTCCAACCTTTAGGCCCTAACCCCCATCTACTAACCCTTCCACCTACCGTCTGGCCCCCTCCCCCTCAATTTGGCTGCCTCACTCACCTCCAGGAAGCCCACTGGGGTTGACCCCTGACCATTCCTCCCAGTAGAGGAAGAATGGCACTTTGTGGCAGAAGAAACAAGGACTGGACACTTCTTGATCCACTCCTAACTTGTCTGTCTTGGAAATCAGGGCCTTTCTCATCAGCTTGTTGGAGCTGTGTCTCTGCAGCCAGGCCCCTCCCTGCCTGACAAGGGGCAAAAGGTCTCCGGTCCCAGGGGATGTGGGCAGCCCATCCCCTTGTGGTGCTGGGGTGGCCGAGTGCCCTCTACCTTTACTAACCCTTATACAAATCCGACTCGTCCCTCCAGTCTATCAGCCTGCTGCTGGGCCCCTTCTGGGCAGCTGCCTCTGCCGACCTCACACCCTGGAGTTCCACCACTTACTCCTCAATGGACACAGTTATCATGCAATTAAGTCCTGTATCGTGCTTCACTGTATTCTCCAAGGTGCCTCGCACAGGCACAGTGTTCTCTGATCAGTGCCTGTTCAATAAACTTGGATCACAAGGCCTTTTCATTCAGGAGGTCCTTGCATACCACTGAATTCCTGACTGAGCCTGTTTCCTCATCTATTAAATTTGGCTAACACTTGTATTACCCACTTCATGGTCCAGAGCAAAACTGTAAAACTATTTAGATTAAAACCAGTTCATGCCATTTCAGTAGCAATTTGGAAACTGTTCTGGGCAGCTGGGTGGCTCGCTGGATACAGAGGGCCTGGAGTCAGGAAGATCTGAATTCAAATGCAGCCTCAGACTCTCACTAGCTGTGGGACCCTGGGTCCTCATCTGGAGAAGGGAATGGTGAACCACTCGACCCCGAATGGCATTACCACACGTCAGACACAACTGCACAACAGCTTTGAAGGTATTTTAGTGTAGGTACTAGAGACACAAGAAATCGATACAGCTCTGACATGGGTGCTCATAATTTCGATAGGGAGACAGGCCGACTTCCATGAAACAATAGGAGGGAAAGCAAACACGGCATGCTAGAGGGGACAAGGAGGAGGAAGGGAGCTCAGAAAAAGGCAGGCATGGGACGACGTGCTCAGCTCCTGGCTGGGGCCCTGGGGGGAAGGGAAGTGGCCGGTGGTGACGTAAATCTGAGCAGAATCTCTCCGTGTCCCATTTCTGCATCCGGAAAATGGGGAGGCTGGCCCGGCTCACAGGGCTCTTGTGGGAAAAGCCCTTTGTAAAGCAAAAAACATTCTCCACCTGTGAATTATCACAAAAGGGGAAGAGAGCCAGCCCAGGTAGTCACTGTATTTTATTGGAAAACATTGATCTATATTTTTCTTCACAGCTTGAACTGAACACAATATTGCCCGGTTTAAAAAAGAGAACAAAACAAAATAAAACCACTCCCCAATAGCCATAGCCTCATCCCACCTTGCTTGCCCACCATGGCCCTTGGCCGGGTTTCCACCTCCCCTTCCCCTGGGAGGAAGGCACCAGGGGGTGGTTCAGGAGAGAGAAATCTCGTGTCAGGCCTGAGAAGGGTCAGTTTGATCCACCTGGGCACTGGGGGTTGGGGGTGTGAGAGGGAGAGAGAGGGAAAGAAGAACCTAAGGAGGAAAAAAGACCAGTCTGCCTATGGCTCCTTCCTCATCCCAAACGTTAATTAAGAGAGAAACGGCTGTTGGTAAGAAGAGAGTTTGCTGATCATGCTATCTGGCAGCGGAGTGAGGGAATGACTAGCAGAGACATAGCAACAGACGTGAGCGCCACACAGCTACAAGCGCGAGTCACTAGAGATGCGCGGTGGGCCGGGCAGGGGGAGCACGGACGGGCCCTCGTGGGGGCTCCTACATCGCTCTTATTGCAGCTATGATCAAGAATGGGAGCTGGGTCACCCCCCACCCCCAAGCTATATATGGATTTTGTCCGAAGAAGAAAAAAACAGATCAGAGTCAAGCACACTGCCAAGCGACCACTGACACGTTCACTCAAACTGCGGGACTGGAGCGGGACCGGAGCGGAAAAGCCGGCAGGGGTGGGGAGAGCGGCGGGGGACGTTAGCACCAGATATTTACAGAACAGCTCAAGAGACTGCTTTAGGAGTATGGACATTTACAATTTATACAAGGTGCCGAGGGAGCAGGGACACCTCTCCCCTCCTCTCCCACAGGCCAAAACTTGGTCGAGCCAATCGCTGGATTATTTGGGAAGAAAAGCCAATGGGTTTTGTAATGTTGTCCATCCCTACCTCATTTCCTTTACCCGTCCTACCCCCAACCAGTGTCTGGAATTCCCTTCTCTTTGATTTCAAACATTTTCCTCATGCCCACCTACCACCCACCCCAAGACCTCATGTTGGAACTCCTCTAGGCCTTTCACCATGGCCCCCCCAGAAGGTTTTGAACACAGAACCACAGTGCCAGACGCATGCAAACATCTAAAGGGTTTGGCTTTCCTGCCCCAGGTAGGGTGTGACACTCTTCCCCACTCTGCTGCAGCTCCCAGCACGGGGCCAGCACTGGCCACCGAAAACAGGGTGAGAAATCAAAGGGAGAGGAGGAAACCCACGGAGAGCCACGAAGGCAGAGATCCCCTGTGTGGTTTTTTGGGGTGGGGAAGGGTGTGTCTGAGGGGTCAGCTCAGGTGCTGGGATGTCCAAGGGCAGAGAAGGAAGAATGAAGGGAGATCAAAGAGCAGTCATGCAGCTTGGGACAAATCTCGTGTTGCTTTATGTCGGATTCTCAGTCGTCAGTCAGGGTTGGCTTAGAACCAGGTTATGCGAGTAAGAGTGTCGGAGAGAGAGCGCGCGAGAGAGAAGAGAGATCAAAGGAGAACGGGCATCACCAGCTGCCCGGGGCCTTCACTTCGCGGTCATCATCTGTACAAACTCTGCAGAGACAAGACAGGGGAAGGAACGTGCATCAGGCCTGGGGAACCGACTCTGGGCCTGAGCCCCACAGCCTGCTCGCTGAAGGCACAATGCGCCTCTGACATTTTCCGTGAACTAGGACACGGGCAAGGGATGCTGGAGGATGTCACGGATGTTGGGAAGCCCGCACCTAGGGTAGCTCCCACAAACCAACCCTCTGCCTTCCCAACTAGCTGCCGCCCGACTTGCCTCGGGCTCAGCCTAAGCCCTGGGTCGGGGCGATGGAGGGGCAGACACACCTTCATAGTTAACTTGGCCGTCACCATCGATGTCCGCCTCTCGGATCATCTCGTCCACCTCCTCGTCAGTCAGCTTCTCCCCAAGGTTGGTCATCACGTGACGAAGCTCTGCGGCGCTGATGTAGCCATTCCCATCCTGGAGGAGCAGATGAGAAAAGGCCTCATGTCTGCACACAAGTGCCGCCTCCACACTTCCCCAAACTTTTCCATGCACCACCTCATTTAATTCTCAAAGTGACCCCGTAGTGCAGGCCAGTGCTCCCGACTCAGCCTGAGGGAGGGCCCAGGCGTGGGGGAGAAGGGAGCCCTGCACACTGGAGACCATCTGCCCACCTTGTCAAAGACACGGAATGCCTCTCGGATTTCTTCCTCACTGTCTGTGTCCTTCATCTTCCTTGCCATCATGGTCAGGAATTCAGGGAAGTCAATGGTCCCATTTCCTGGAAGTGGGTGCTCAGGTTAGCAGAGTTGAGAATGCAACAACACAGACCATGCTCTCAGCTGGCACTTGGGAGATGACTTCTGGCCCCAGGCTGGAAATGCCAAACTCCAGCACAGGGGTACGAGGGGTGCCCACGGGCCCACCCGTCCACCCAGCTTCCGCAGGGCTCACCATCTGCATCCACCTCATTGATCATATCTTGGAGCTCAGCCTCAGTTGGGTTCTGACCCAGGGATCGCATCACCGTCCCCAACTCCTTGGTGGTGATGGTCCCGTCTCCATCCTTATCAAACAGGGAAAAGGCCTCCTTGAACTCTGAAATGCGAGAGCACAGGGTCAGAGGTGGAAGGGATATTTCATTACATACAAGCTGTGTGTCAGCTCGGTCTGGCACAAGAATCCCGTCCCCCCTAACCACCCTCACTGTTAAGAGCAGGTCAAGAGGAAGAGAACCCAATTCCAGCCTCAGCGTTCAAAAGTATCTGTGTGACAGCCTCTCGAAGGACCCTGGCCCCTAACCGGCTCCACTGACTCCTCCGGGGCCAAATTACCCCTAAGGTTACCTGAGCAGTGGGCCCCAGCCCAGCTCTAGGCCTGGGGAGAGAGTAGGCAATTCCAAACCACTTTGGATGCATAGTTTTTAGCCTTTATCTTTACCCAGCCTCTTTCCAAAGTTGAGAGAGAAGGCCACAAGAGGTACCAGCAGTCCCTAAGATGAAGCCCAAGGAGATGCAACCCATGTAATCGCTTTTGCCAACCCAGATTCCTGTCCCCCCTCCTCCATTTGCCGAGCTGGCAGTTCTCTGTGGTGAGGTATGGGGGTGGGCGGCAGCGGTGCATGGATGGACGGACAGTGCGTGGGGAGGGTGGGCTGGCTGCCGAGCCAGAGGGATGAGAAGCTGCTGGGTGCTGAGTGGGAAGGCTGCAGCTGGGGCTAGGATGGGAGCAGGGAGGCGGGCACATGGCTCCTATCTTCCCACTGGGTTCATTCTGGCACCAGATGCTCCTGAACCCCCAATTCCTCTTCAGGGCTGCTGAGAATAGGAGATGTTCAGTTGCCATTCCCCAAAGGGTATTGTCTAGGGGGGTGTTTTGTTAACCAGGAAAGGGAAAGAAGAGGTAGGTGTATATGCGTGGGGAGAGGAGGAGGAGGAGGACCAGTGGTGGTGGCTGGGCAGGCAAACCTCACGCAGCTGTTCCCACGTGCCTGCTGGCTCTCACTATCTGTCTCACTCAGGATAGCATCACCATACTTTTGCCAAAGCCCACTGGGTCCTCTAGAGCACGGCCTGTGTCCTACAGGTTCACTGTTCTTAAGGAATGCTCAACGACATGATGACTGAGGGCCTGGACTCCTGGCCACATAAGCCACATGGTGAGGATGGAGGGAAGCCAAGGTGACCACAGCTCCAAGAAGCCAGGCAGGCCCAGAGAGAATAACCTCAGGTCAGATCTCCACCTGGGACACATGCTCAGAGAAGGCTTTTCTAAGTGAATGAGAAGCACGGAACCAGATTTCTACCATTACCCTGCTGGGGCTGAAGGTGCCCTAACACAGGGAGTCCCAGAGCCCAAGTCATGAATGAGCTTCACTCAACATGGCAGTCAGGACGTGGCTCGCTGGTGATGTCCAGCTACAGTCACTCAGCAAACAGCATTTAAGAGGCAGCACGCAGCACAAAGAACAGCAAAGTGGGGCTAAGGAGGTCTGGGTTTGCCTTGTGGTGGTGGCTAAGCTGGTGCACCTCCAAGCCTCGGGGTCCTCAGCTGTGAAATGAGACACTGCCACTGCCGCCCTCCCAGGTGTCTGGCAACGGGAGCACGTCCCCAGGACCTCTGTGCAAGGTGCTGGAGGGAGCAACAGTGCGCAGCAGAGTCCCAGGGGCATTCCTGCCCCTTCCCCAGGGCTAGCAGGCAGGCGATAACAACAGGGTTACAGGAATCGTGGGGCTGGGAGACACTTGGCTTAGTTGCAAATGTGTCCCTGGAGGGTGTGGGGAGCGGGGGAGGAGGACTCACCTGCGATCTGCTCCTCAGTCAGCTGGTCAGCCTGGAAAAGCACCAAAAAGAGGAGTCTGTCACTGGGCTGGCTCACAGCCATCATCAACCCCCCCCCCCCAATTCTTCAAAGAATTTCTCCTTTCCACCTCCTCAGGATGAAATGCAGAGAGAAGTCAGCGTCCCTCTTGGGGACAAAGCAGCTGGGGGGAGGGTGGCAAGGGGCTTGGGGTAGGGGCAGAGCCTTTTCTGGAGCTATTCAGAAGGTCAAGGGCTATATAGGTTGGAAATTCAGTTCTGGATCATTTGTATAGAATGGAGAGACTGATGGGTGGGGGTGGGACTGCATGCTCCTGCAGGTATTCTGCCATGATGTGGTGGAAGGTGTGTGTGGGGGGGATGAAAAGGGCTCCCTCCTCCCAGCAACGGCATTTTCAAGGGGAAAGAAGCCTCCCTGAGCTATGAGTTTGTGCCTTTACGGTGTCATTGAGGAGGCAGGGAGCTTCTTCCCGAGAGGCCTAAGCAAGCAGGTCTAGAAGGTTCTGCCAAACTGAAACAGGTCAGTTCTTGAGCAGGGGGAGGGAGTGGAAGTGGCAGCACAGACCTGCACCATTAACCCAAATCCTGTCCCGGTGTTGCCTGCGTATAACAGGAAGCCTAAGGGTAAAGCATTCTTCCAGGACTGCCACACTCCAGGGCTGGGGGCTGAGCCCCATCTGGGCTAGCAGGCAGGGGCAGGGCCTGCTCGATCCGCCCCACCCCCTTCTCTGGAGGGCCAGGGAAGAGTGCTGTTCCGTTCTCCTCAGACTTGAGGGGCAGCTGTCAGGGAGGGGACTGCAGTAGTGGCAGCCACTGCAGGCTTGAGCTGGCTTCCCTCGCCACACTGCAGTGCTTTTTAACCCTTTCTCTCCCTTGCTGCCATCCCAAGCCGACAGGTCAGGCCGGGCTGAGGCTGGTCCGTGCTGTACTGCAGGGGCCCTCCTCCTGGGGCAGGAATGCACTTTGGGATGCTTGAAAGCAAGCCAGGTCACAGAATGGGGGGAAGAGCCAACTGAGTACAGTGATGCCTAGGCGAAGGGCCGGCCCATGCTGCTGGCCCAGAATTCCTCAGAGGCAGCTCAGAATCTCTGCCCTGGCCCCACAAGACGCTGTACAGGGGCCCGCTCCGCTTGGATCACTGGCTCAGACAATGCCCCAAACTTCCTCTCAAGATCAGTGGTAAGAAGGCTCCTATGGCTATAACAGATATCATTTCTTTTTTTTCCCTTTGGGAAAAGGAGACTTCAGACCCACAGAAAACAAGGCATGATTGAGCAGAATGGGAGGGATGTCCAAGTCATGGAGGAAAGGAGGGGAACAGAATGAGCCATTCTGAAGAGAAGCCAGGGTGATGGGAAGAGAAGGCCTTGCCTTTCTCCAGCCTCACTAGCCAGAGCTGCCCTCTTCTCCTGCCCCCACATGGAGGCCACAGTGCCAGCAGCTGAGCTGTGCTGGAGGAGGCCAGGCCAGGGCAGCAGCCCTTCAGAGGCCTGCAATCTCATTCAATGGGCTCCAGCTTCTAAAAGACAAAAGAATCTGCCCTGGTCCCCTCCATCCCGACACCTGAGGACAGAGATCACAGAAGGAGCGAGGGAAGCAGGGCTTCTCATCAAGGCCCATGCCAGAAAGGAAAAGGAGCAAAAGTAGGGTCAATTCTCCTGACAGACACATGCTAGTCCAACACTACTTTACTGTGAGCAGGCCAATGGCTCCCTGGCCAGGGCCAGTGCTGCAGGGGGTTGGGGAGGGAAGGCTGTAGGAGGCAGAGCCAGCCTGCTGTTCCCTACCTCCATATTCTAGTCTCTAAGCTGGGTGACTGAAAGGATGGGGAATGGCCCCAAGTGCCACAGGTACTGGGGGAGAGCAGACACTGAGGCAGGGCCCTCAGGCCATCCAGGGAGCAGGTCAGCAGGCTAGACCAAAGCCCCCACAGGGGAAAGGATTCCTTCCCTCCCACCCAAGTGGAAGCTAGTGCAGTGACGACAAGGCAACCTGCTGTGGGCCCCCCAGAAGTGCTTCTGAGGTGGAAGACCCTGGAAGCTGGCACCAGGCAGGATTCAGAGCCTTCTTTCAGAAGAGTGCTGCTGGAGAGAGGAGGGAGCCCAAGGCAAGTGAGGCTTCTCTCTCAGCCAATACCAGCATGACGGGAATGTAGGGTTTTTTTGGGTACGTGTGTGGGGAGGGCGCGGGGGCGTGTCGCAGAGTGGGGAAGAACGATTCTTCCTTTTTTCTCTCAAAGTTCTAGCTGTGCCAAGGAGGAAACAAACATCTGGGACAAGTCACTCACCATCTCGGTCTCCTCAGCTAGAAAATGGAGGAGCTTGACGAAGTTTGTTGCTCAGGTCTGACATTCTATGCATGACTAGGCCCAGGAGGAGGCCAAGAGGGCTTGGCTTGGGAGGCCAGAAGCCTTATCGGTGGCGTGACTGCTCCTTAAGTCAATTGGTGGTGGTGGGGTGTTCTGAAAGTCACCACGGGTCAAGTCCCAATAACCCCCTCCACCTCCTCTAGTGAGGGGGCTAGGGCCTATCACTGAATCAGAGGGGAGAGTTCCTTGGGAAAAATCTCACTGGCAGTCTGGTCCAAGTCTGACACCAGGCACCAGGTACCACAGCCAACAAGTGATGGGCACTAGATTCCCAGACAACCCTCAGGACCAGGAGAAAGGAGGTACCACGTTGGTTGGCTGTTTCAGAGGACATAGGCAAGACCGTGGGGCTGCAGGCTGCATGCAGCAGGACAAGAATGCCAGCCTTTCCCCTTGGGCAGAGGGAGCCAGCCCTCCTCTGCTGGGAGGAGGTCTTCCAGGCTTCCCCATGAACCCTTATTCTTTTTTCTCCCCCTCAAACCTCAGTTTTATTGGATGCTACCCTGGGCAACTTCACCCACTAGCTCCTTCACTTGGCCAAATTCCATTGTGCTTGACCTCCTCTCTCCCAAAGCCCTGACCCCCCCACCCCAGATTGGAAATCCTTTATTCCAACCTTCCAGAAAACCCCCTCCAACCTCTAAACCTCTTCCCCCAATCTCAGTCCTCAATTTTCAATTCCACCTCATTGTACCAAAGAGAGTCCTTCCTACCCAGGCCTGTTTATCTAACACTCTGGCCCCCCCCCCCCAAGTGGGCAGGGCCTATGCTTCAAACTATCCTTAAAACCTCACTGTTGGCACAAACTCAATTCCCATGAAAAACCCATCTGTTAGCTCTACGCCCCTTCCACTCCCCTAATTCATTCTCTGTAACCTGGAATATTCTCCCAAACACTCTCAGTTTGTACCTCAGCCTGACCACTTGCACCTTCATCCACTTGCTAACACCCAAGCCCTGTCCATCATTCCCACAACTCCACCTCCTCTCTGCTCAGCCTGCCTCCCACCCAGATTCTCCCCCCTCCCCCAGGCCCTTCCCTTTCTGAGCCTTCATCCAGCACCATCCTCCTTCCCTAGTCTCTTTCCCCTGCCCTTCACCTCAAGAATTCCAAGAAGAGAAGACTGTTGTCTTCACCCCTTCCCTTCCCCCCTCCACTTCTGGGCCTGCCGAGCTCCTCTCTTATCCCAGTGCCTTGCTCAGGGCTTCCTCAACCCCTCCGTCTTCCTCCCTATTACACATGGGATCTCTCTCTCCCCTCTTTCAATTCCTTCTGCAAAGACACCAACCATGTCCCAGGCTCCAGGATCCAATTTATCATCCCACCCCTACCTGAAGGATTAACTGTCACCTCTTTCTTTTCCCTTTCCCCTCAATATACCAACTGCCCCCAACACCTGAGGAGCCAACATTCCTCAGCCAATCAGGGGTTCAGCCTCTGCCGTCTTCCCCCTCCCTTTCACTTCCACAAGGCTGCTCTGATCCTTTCCCCCAACAAATGGGACTGCTCTCTCTTTCTAATCATCACCATCCTCTTCAAGGTCTAGGCTTAACCTTCCATACAATCTTTTTTCTTCCCAAGGGTTCAAATGCCCCCTCTTTTCCTGGCAAAAACCAACCACTTCTGCCAGAGTCCTTTTAGTACCACTCCCCCCACCCCAACTACCACTCCTCTAATCCTTTTCTGAGTTGTTTTTGTCCTTCCCAAACCTCAGGCAACTCTCTCTACCTATTAATCAATTAACTCCACCATGGTCCAAGCGTAACCTCTCAGTATCAAACTTAGCAACCAACTGGGCCCCCCTCCTTGCCAAGGTCCTCTGTCAGGGACTAATACTGCCTCCTTCTTTAAATGCTCACCTTCACTGGCTCCCTTCTCCTGGACTCTCCCTCAGAACCAGTGTCTGCCCTCCCTCCCCAAGACCAACCTTTTCCCATCTTCTCTGATCTCTAGGAACCAGACACCCAACCTTTCTCTCAGGTAAATCTTTCTCCTCTCTGATAGGAACAATCCCTCACCCTGGTGGCTGCTTCATCTGGAACCAACTATCCTCAAGAGCCCCATCAGAATGAATCCCTTTCCCCATTCTATGTACACTAGCCAGCTGCCCCTCGAGATTCAACCCCATTAGGGTCCAAACCCTCCCCTCTCTCCCTCCAGGGTTTTCTCTTGGTCAGAACTAGCTCCCCTCCCCAGAGACCAACTCTCAGTGGTCTTTCCCAACAATAACGCAAATCCCCAGCCCAGGGGTCTCAACTGTTCTCCTGGTCAGAAGCTCCAGCCAGGTCCCACCCTTGTCTTCAACCCCCCCTTTAGGGACTAGCCATCTCCTTCACTTACAATCCACCAGCCCTTTAAATGTTCCTCCTTGTCAGGGTTCAACCCTCAACTGCTGTCTTCTTCCCCTTCCCTCCCCACTCCCTGTCAGTCTAACCCTCCCCCACCCTTCCAAGCACCAAACTCTTCTGCCCCTCCCCCCCTCCCTAGGGATCCTCTTATCAGGCTCCCAATCTCCATTTCAGGGTTCAATTCCCAATAACGGGTCACCCCACCCACTTCAGAACCATCTCCACCCCACCCCAACCATCTGTCCTCAAATGGAATTCTCTGCCAGAGTCAGGGTTCTATTATCTGCCTTCCTCTCGCCAGTGAAGAACATCTTTACTCGGTCCCCCGCCCCAAGCATCCAGGGGGTCTTCCCTATTAATAGAGTGCAACAGCTCCGCACCCCAAGTTCATGCCCATCCCCCCGGCCCCAATTCGTCTCTTTTTCTTTTCTGCCATCCCCAGACCATCCTCCCTCCAAAACTCCATCAGCACAGCTTCCCCCTCCCCCTTCCGCACACCCCATCACCCCCCCCCCCCGGCTCCTCCAGCTTGGAAATCAGCCACCCCTCCCCCCCTCCTCCCTGTCAGACACTGACATCCGTGCTGCTCGAGCCCAGAGTCCGCTCCTGCCCCTCCCTCCCCCAAGCAGCCTTCTTGGGGTCCTCTGGGACCCCCGCCGGCTCCTTAAGACCGAGGCTAGCCTCCCTCCCCCGCCCCTCCGGGGTTCTCATCTCTACCCCTCCCCCCCACCTCCCTTCCCCCATCATCAGCGCCCCCCCCCAAGTCAGCTCTTCTCCTTCCTCCACACTCCAGGTCCTCTGGATACTGAACTGACCATCCTTCTCCCCCAGACCACCCCGGGGGCCTCGCGGGCGAACATTGACCATGACCCCCCCCCGCCTTCCCCTCCCCCACTCTAACGGTTCCCCCCCCTCCGCGCACACTCACCATGGCGGGGCACGGGCGCTCTGGGCACCGGAGGAGGAAGAAGAGGACAGGAAAGAGGAGGAGGAGGGAGGAGCGGGGGTCGCGCGGCGCTGGGAACGAGGCTCCGAGCGCAGCAGGGGGCACAGCTCCTGCCGGATCCGCCGCCGCCGCTGCGCGCTCGCGCCACTAGAAACTGCAGCGCGCGCCGCCGACAGCCGCCCAGCCCGCGCCTGCGCCTGCGCCCCGCCCGTCCGTCCGCCGGCCCCGCCCCCACCAGATGCCCTCCCTCCCCGCTTCAGCGCCGCACTGCGGTGCAGGATCCCTCCGCCCGCCCCATTCCAGCCCTAGTCAGTACGGCCCGAGCCGGATCTATCCTTGGGGTGGTGCGCACTCCCGCCCCCGTCCGCGGCCCAGGGACTATTTTCTCTGCGCTCTTTCAGCCGTAGCGGGCTTGGCGGAGGGGCACCAATAGTTCGTGCGTGACACGATTCTTCCCCCCCTCACCGTGTGAACTAAGCCGTCATTGGCCCGCAATGGCAGAGGAAATGAGAGGGGCTCGCCAATTGGTCCGAGGTTCCCTGCAATGCGTCAAGCCGGGTCGCGCCACCGCGTGGGGTCGGAAAGGGGGACAAGGAGAGAAAAGGGGTACGTTGGAAGGAGCGGACGTATCTCCCGGGAGGGAAGAGATAACAGAGAATTTTAAATTGTTGAAGAGACAAGGGCCTCTTTCTTCTAATCCAGACCCCTACGGGGAGATTGGGACGGTGCTGCAGGAAACGACCCCCACATTGCCCTCTTCCCACCACTTATATGGTCTGACCAGGAGGATGCCGTCATCACGCAGCTCCATCCTGGACTTGGGCTGGAGGGGTGGGGCCAAAGGGTCACGTGGCCAGGGAAGACCACGCCCCAGGGAGGAGAAAGGGGGAGACAGAGCTGGTTTTTCCCTTCCCCCATGCTCCATAACAACCCTGAGGCGAAGTAGGCCTGAAGGTTGCCGGCCCCACTGTGCTGTGTCCCCAGCGTAGGGATGGACCTCCCAGAACCCTGGGGGTGTGAGATCAAGACGTCTCCTCCACCACAGGATCCCAAAACACTTAACCAGCTCCAGCATCTTATAGAGTTGGTGCAACGTCAGAGCCGGGAGGCTCTGAGAACATGGGATGTCAGAGCTGTGGGGTGAATCTAGAGCAAGGCGTGTCAGAGCTGAGGCGAATCTAGTACAAGGAATATCAGAGCTTGGGGGGCATTAGAACAGGGAATGTCAGAGCTGGGAGGGCCCTCAGAGCAGGAAATGTCAGAACTGGGAGGTGACTCTAGAACAAGGCGTGTCAGAGCTGAGGCGAATCTAGTACAAGGAATATCAGAGCTTGGGGGGCATTAGAACAGGGAATGTCAGAGCTGGGAGGGCCATCGGAGCAGGGAATGTCAGAGATGGGAGGTGACTCTAGAACAAGGCGTGTCAGAGCTGAGGCGAATCTAGTACAAGGAATATCAGAGCTTGGGGGCATTAGAACAGGGAATGTCAGAGCTGGGAGGGCCCTCGGAGCAGGGAATGTCAGAACTGGGAGGTGACTCTAGAGCAAGGCGTGTCAGAGCTGAGGCGAATCTAGTACAAGGAATATCAGAGCTGGGGGAGGTGGGGCTTAGACCATAGAATGTCAGAATTGGGGAGGGGGGCTTAGACCATGGAATGTCAAGACTGGGAGGGGCCTTAGAACATGGGATATCAGAGCTGTGGGGTTAATCTAGAACAAGGAATAGCAGAGAAGGGGCTTAGACCATGGAATGTCAGAACTGGGAGGGCCAGAGCTGGGGACGAGTCTAGAACAGGGACTGTCAGCTGGAGGGAACCTAGAGCAGAGAATGTCAGAGTTGGGAATCGGTCAGTAAGCATTTATTAAGTACCTACTCTGTCCCAGGCACTGTTCTAAGTGCTGAGTATACAAAGAGAGGCAAAAGGCAGGAGAAGTTCCTACTCTCGATGATGACAGCATGTAAACAAGTGTGTACAAACAAGCTCTGCATGGGATAAATTGGAGATGTTCAACAGATCGAAGGCATTAGAATCAAGGGGGATGGCAAAGGCTTCTTGTAGAAAATGGGCTTTTATCCAGGGCCCGAGGTGAGCCAGGGAAGTCAGGAGGTGGAGATGAGGAGGGAGGGCATTCCAGGCCTGGGGACTGGCCGAGCAAAGGCAGTGGGTAGAAAGCTGCAAGGTCTTGTCTGAGGTACGATAAGTCACTGGTGACACCAGCCGGGGTCACTAGATTGCAGAGGAGGGTGAAGGAAGAGGACTTCAAGGGGATTGGCCTCTCAGCTCTTACCGACTCTGCCCTGCTCCTCACTCAGTGCAGGGCATTCCTATCACCAGTGAGGAGTGAGTCCCATATCAACAGGCTTTAAGGACTAAGGTTACACTCAAGAATTGCAGACTGTTAACAACCGTAGGCAAGTGGGTTCCAGATCACTAATAATAAGAAAATGAAAATCAAAACAACCCAGAGAGTTTACCTCATGCCCTGAAATTGGAAGAACTGGCAGATGGGTATAGGAGAGGTTGTGGCAAGATAGACACACTAATGAATTCTTGGTGGAACTTGGTCAGTACAAGCATTCTGGAGAACAATTTGGAATTATGAGAACAAAGTGGCTAAAATGTTCCTACCCTTTGGCCCAGAGATTGCACTGGCAGGCATAAAAATAAGGAAGTCATTGATAAAAAGAAAGGTTCCGTATGCGCCAAAATATTTATAGCAGTATTTTATTTTTTGTGGTAGTAAAGAAGTAGAAACAAAGCAGATGATTATTCATTGGGGAATGGCTAAATTAACTGTGGTTCATGAATGTGTCAGGATATTACTGTGTTCTAAGAAAGGATAAATCTGAGGAATGAAGAGATTGTGGAAAGATATACCCAATCTGATACAGAGAGAACCGAGGAAACAATATACACGACTTCAGCAACCTAAAGGGAAAAAACAATTTCCACAAAATAATCAAAAGTGAATGTTGCAAAATTACGAAGAAAAGCATGACTCCCAAGAAGAGTTGATCAGAAGATACTTCAGCTCTGCTCTTTTGCAAAGGTGAGAGATCCATCAGTGTGGTATAGTGCAGCTGTTTTCTGATGTACCAGTCATTTTTTGCTGATTCTTTTCCTCTCCCTCTGTTTCTTCTTTTTTTGTGTTTTGTTTTTTGTTTTCTTCTTTAAAAGTATTATTTGTTATATGATATGGGAGGAGAAAGGGGAGGGAGAGGGATACTGGGAAAAATTCTGATGATGTTTTTAAAAAGCCCTGAAGGATATAAATAAAATCATTTAAAAAAAAAGAAAATTGTAAAATTACAAAGAACAAGCTTGGCTCCTGAGAAGAGATATAAGAAGTTCCCCCCCCCCCCGCCAAAACTCCTTTGCAGAGGTGGAGGGTCCCGTAAATTTGAAACACTACATTTTGTCAGATATCTTTTCAATGTAGAGATAAGTTTTTGCTCACTTTTTCTCTTCCTCATTTTTCTTTTCTCATTAATTATTGTATGGGATGGATCTCTAGGAAGGGTGAAGGGGAGGAATACAGGGGGAAATTTAGGTAAAATTTGGGTGTTTGACAAACAAAAGATATCAAGAAAAATTCATTTAAAAAAAGCTATCAGGGCTGGAAGAGACTTGAGACCTCCTCTAGTTCTGCTTGTGTTCTTTAATCTTCTGTGTCATCCATGGGGAACCCATCCACACCTCATCCTGAGCCACTCTTGTCTGTTACCCTGATCAGTCCTCTGATGTGCTTCAGCCCTGCTCTAGATCACTTGACATTATGCAATGGTACCAATAACAGATGGCTAACCATCTCTTATTAATTAATCAACCAATAAGCATTTCTTCAGCTCATTTCCTGTGTCAAGCACTGTCCTTGGTGCAAGGATGCACATGGGGTGTCCCCTCTGGGCTCTCTCCCAGCTCTCACATTCGCTGACATTTTGGGTTCCCAGAGTGTCAGTTGACTAGTGCTCTCCTTAGAGTTCTAGGGGGTCTGAGAGTCTCTACCTAGAGTACTTCTCCCAATATCGATTAACCAGTTGACATCAATTAGCATTAACAGAGGGATATTTACTGAGAAGAGAGATGTACAAAAGCATCCCCCAAGCCCAGAGCACATTCTCCCACTTGTACACATTCAGTCCTTGGAGACAGAGGGCTCAGAGGCAGACGTATAGGGAACCTGTGCAGAGGAGGGGTGCCTCATGACGCCTGCTTTGAGGAGTCCTTTTCTTCTATCAACCAGTCTCCATATGTGGCATTACTCATGGAGGAGTGGCTTCCTTGTTTATCTGTTCTAACTCCTTGCAGGACATAGAGCTTTGGTTGATGGATCAACCCACTGCTAGATTTAATCAGGTGGTTCCTCAGGGCCTTCCTGCCCAACTCAGGTGGTGTTACTATTGGCTGACTCCACTAGTCTCTGCTATTATCTCTGCTTGCTGAGGAGACCTCTTATGGTTCTGATCATTTGAAGTTTACGAAGGTGTAATCTGTTCTATTCTGTGTCCAGATATTCTTTCACCTAAGATCAGAACAGAATAAAAATCAAAGAAACAGGCACCATGTGTTCAGGGACATATAGCAGCTGGGAGGGGAGATAAAATTGCTGTAGCTGCTGCCCTCTCCCCACCTGAAGATTTATAGTAGCCCTTCCTCACCCAAAAGTCATCAGGGAAGAGAGAAATGGGAAAAGGGCTGAGAGAGGGTCATATGAATCTCTGCCAGTCAGTCAATAAGCATTTATTAAGCACCTGCTATGTACCAGACATTGTGCTAAGCACTGTATATATGTGCATATCTTTCTGTAGGTAAATTCAGTTCTTTTAAAATTTAATTTCCCCCCACTTAATAGTATTTTTTTTCCAATTACATGTAAAGATAGTTTTCAACATTAGAAATTCAATTCTAACCCAGTCATAAGTTCTAACTGGAAGGCCAATTAGAAATTCTTCATCACCACAGTATTAGCACCTCAGTCACTTATGGCTGGAAACTACATTCCAAAAAGATTCACAATGTTAAACTGGAATCAGTCAGAGAATATTGTGAATGCTCTTTGTAACCCATATGGAAAAAGCAAATTCATTCATGTTGCTTTACTAGCTAGTCCTTTATCACACAAAGACAAAAACAGAATAGTCCTTGCCCTCAAGAAGCTTACATTTTGGGGCAGCTAGGTTTCACAGTGGATAGAGCACCGACCATAAAGTCAGGAGGACCTGAGTTCAAATCCGGCCTCAGACCAAACATTTGACACTTACTAGCTGTGTGACCCTGGGCAAGTCACTTAACCCCAATTGCCTCACTAAAAAAAAAAAGCTTACATTTCTTCAGATGCTTCTTCAAAATCTACATAAATGGCTAATTAAAAAAAAAAGCCTGCTGCTGGGATTAAGGGACTAGGGACACTATTCATTTTCTTTTCCCTAAGGAAGCTCATTGCTTTGGACACAGGAGGTCTGGACCAGGTTCATTCCTAGGAGAGCTTGGCTTTTAAGGAAAGGGAGTTTAGGTTTCTTTTCTTTTCTTTTCTTTTCTTTGGCTAGGCAATGGGGTTAAGTGACTTGCCGAGGGTCACACAGCTACTAAGTGTTATGTGTCTGAGGCCGGATTTGAACTCAGGTCCTCCTGAATCCAGGGCCGGTACTCTGTCCACTGCGCCACCTAGCTGTCCCCTAGGTTTCTTTTTTCTCATACATGTTGGCTTGTTACATCTTCACTCTGGTGCCATGGAGGGAAATTGTTTAAGGTATAGGTTTTTGGCTTATGTCTAGGGTCCTCCTAAGAAGATAGTAGAAAGATACTCAGTGTGCAATATAAATCAGGCATGGGACAGGTATTTATTTTCTATAAACAAATGGTAAAAGACAAAAGACTCACAAGAGTGCATTAAAACAGAATTTTATACTTGTAACTGCTGTTATCCTCTCTCAGGAGGCTGATAACTTAGCCTCATCAGAACAATGCAGTTTGTGGGCCTTGTGATGAGGCATTACACATTTCACCTTGGCTTTTCACTGTCTAAACAACTCCTGTTCCATGCCTTCTGCCAATCTAGGCCAGGACCAGGGTGTCTCCTCTCAAAATAGTGTTGGTGGTCATGTACACTGATGAAGGAACTATACTTGTGTCAGGCAGCTCTCTACCCCTGTGTCTCAGGTGTGGTTTCCCAGGTCTTCCTCCAGGACTTAGCTGGTGTGATTCTTGTCTAGCCAGCCATTGCCTCAGGGCCAGCTTCATTTCTCAGTGTATCCTTGAGTCAGGAAGATCGGAGTTCAAAACTAGCCTAGGACACTTACTAGCTGTGTGATCCTGGACAAGTCACTTAGCCTGTTTGTCTCAGTTTCCTGATCTGTAAAATGGGAATGATAATAGCGCCCACCTCCCAGGACTGTCGTGAGGATCAAATGGAATAATAATTGTAAAGCGCTCAGCACTAAGTGCTAGCTATTGTTGTTGTTAGTTAGATGCCCAGGAGAGAGAGGAGTATCTCCTGTTTCATAACCAGAGCCACTCTTGTCACGGACCTTGCAGTGATGTCATTGTCCATGTTGTCTCTCTTGGGCTTGTCGTCCATGAAGTCAAAGTTGTAGCTTGGGTCAGGAGAGGGGGCCAAGTGCTGACAATGGTCAGGGCTGCCTTGGATCACCTCTCCTTCCCTAGGGAGAAAAACCCACCCCTCCTGCCCCCACCCCCTAAAAAACCCCAATCCCAGCCACTTGCAATTGGCTCCTGGAGAGAGGAGGCCTGAGAGCAGGCAGAAGGGTGAGCCTTAACCCCTCCTGGAAGGCCTCCCACACCAAGGATCTTTTCTTCTCCCTGATGGTTTTCCTGCGCAAGCTGCTCAAATTTTCCTTTGGACAGGGAGACAGGAGATAGGGGACGAGCTTTAGGCCAGAGTACATCTGGAAGGATTGAGGGTCCATCTTTCTTTTTAGCAGCTTATCTGGAGCCATGAGACCAAGGAGTCACCATCCTAGCTTACTCCCTAAGGGAGGCCAAGCCTCAACAGCCTAATTGACAGTGCTGGCCTAGGAATCACAAAAATGAGATTCTAGTCTCTGATTGCATGAAACCTCTGGACCTCAGTTTCCTCCGCTGTAAGATAAGGGTATTAGACAAAGGAGGTTGGCCTCAATCCCAGTGAGAGTTGGATGAATCTTCCTTTCGGACATCACCTTCCCTCTGTCAGGTCTTGGTTTCCTTTTTTTGTAAAAATCAAGGAAGTGATCTACATGGTGGTACAATGGGAAGGCTTCTGGGTTTGGAGTTCGAGTCCTACCGGTATGACCGTGGCCAAGTCACTGGGCTTCAAATCCTATTCTTGACACATACTCTCCATGTGGTCCCAGGGAAATTTGTCCCTTCACCCTCTGAGCCTCTGTGCTTTCTTCAAGAAGATGATGGACTAGATGACCTTGAAGGCTCCTTCCAGCTCAAAATCTGTTATCCCTAATGTGTCTTCTAGCTCTCATGGAAATTTGAGGAATTTTTGTGGGGGGAGTGGTTTCATGTCCTCTTGCAGACTGCATCCCCAAAGCACTTATCTGTGGCTTATCAAAGTTACCTCTGTCTCTCTTTCTGTCTCTTTCTGTCTCTGTCTCTTTGTCTCTTCTTGGTGTCTCTCCTCTCTGTCTCTCTCTTTCTTCTCTGTCTCTGTCTCTTTTCTCTCTCTCTGTCTCTCTCTTCCTCCCACCTCTGTCCAGTTGCCAGAAATCAAGTCTCTTAATTGAATGCCAAATGTGAAGAAACAACTAACCTTCGGACCTACTTATCAAGAATAATTAGTGTGAAGGGGAATAGAGTGGCCTTATTTCTAGGGACTTGGGGGTGGGGTGTCTGTCCATCCTCTTCCCCCATCCCTGATTTTTAGGCCACTTGCCCCAGGTGAGAAAAAACCAGTCCAGCCCTATATAGAAAGGTTCAGTTTTAAAATGTGTGCCTCCAGAGCTCAGCAGCTAAATGATATCGTGGCAGCTCCAGTCATGTTAATCCCCTGAGGGTGGCACATGCCACAGATTCTTTTGTCCCTTGGGCTCCTTCTGTGTGAAAAATAGAGGAATGTGCCAAAGAAAAGACAAGTCTGACCAAGGAGGTGTTGTAAGTATGAAGTGATTTTAGATGTCTGTGCACAGCTAACACTTGAGAGCATCTGGAAAGGCCTCTGGTAGTGCTGGAGCTGAGCCTTGAAGGGAGCTAATGAGCTACAGAGGGAGGGTGCTCTAGAACAGGGGTGGGCAGGTGGGTGGAGGGGAAGCCTGTGCAAAGGCATGGTGGCTGGAGAGGAAACGTCCCAAATAGTGAACTGCAAGAAGGTCAGTTTGAGACAGTGAGGCTGCATGAAGTTGAGAGTCACGTGTAAACCTGGGGAGATGGCCTGGACCTAGATTGTGGAGGACGTTAAATACGAAGCAGAGGATTCTGAAGTTGAGCCTGACCTAGTGGACATGCCAGGAAGACCTGGGCTCAAGTGCTGCTTTTGATGTGCATGACTCTGGCCAAGTCATTTAGCTTCTCCTGTATTCTAGGCAGCTTTCTAAACTTTGGAAGATTTTAGACCTTAGAAAAGGTGGAGGCAGTTTTCTTACCTGGCAGTTCCCTAGATCACTGAAATTATAAGTTCAGTTCTTATCTCCCTTTTCCTAGAAGGTATACAAAGCATCAAAACCCATTAAGAAAAGGAGTAACATGGTCAGATAGGTGCTAGAAAGATCTGGTTGACAACGGTGTAGAGAATGGATTGGAAAGTAAGAGGCTGGATGCAGGCACACCAGGAGGGAGGCTTCTCTAGTGAGGCCCTGAGTGACAGGGCTTTATGGGATGAGTGGGAAGGAGGGATGGGTTATGAAACACATGGAGGATCAGGCAGCACTTAGCACAGTGCCTGGCACATAGTAGGTACTTAATAATGTTTATTGACTGACATATTGATTGATTGGCTATAGGGGTTAAAGCGACTCATTGAGAATAATTTCTAGGTTGTGAGACTGTATGACTGGAATGTTGGTTTTGCCAGAAATAGGAATGTTAAAAGGAGAAGAGAGTTTGGGGAGAAAGATAATGACTTCCATTTTGGACATACTGATTTTGAGGTGTCTATGAAGATGTCTCGCAAGCAGGACGGCTCAGGAGAGAGCAAGGGGCAGGACAGATGGATCTGGAAGTCATCTGCATAGAGATGATAATTAAGCCCAGGGGAGCAGAGGTCACCGACAGTGCATGTAGAGAGAAGGGAAGAGGGCCTGGGACAGAGACTTGGGGAACACCCACAGCTAAGGAGAGGGATCTGGATGATGAACCAGGCGGGGCCAGACAGGTAGGAGGAGAGCCAGGAGAGAAGAGTGTCACAGAAACCTGGAGAGAAAAGAGAATCCGGAGAGAAGGGGATGGCTGAATGCTACAGAGAGAACAGAAAGGTTGAGGACTGAGAAAAGGTCACTGGGTTTATTTTCAGAAATCAATTTTATGGATTTCTTTTGTACATGTGTCACAGTCATTTCCCATCCTGCCCACCTCGAGAGCCAGCTCTCCCAAGTGACCAAGAAAAACAAATCAGTAAAAATGTCTGATACAGACACTGAATCTGATAACGATGCTCTATTCTATTAGTCTCCACCCCTTCACCGTGAAGGAGGAGGAGGTTTGTTTCGTTTTCTCTTTCTTTTCTTCTGCCTTCACTGGTTTTTCCCATTTCTCACAGTTCAGCTGCATTTTAGGAAGCTTTCACTTACATGCGAGCCTACTACAGATTGCTCCCTTGGTTCCGCTTTGCTCTGCTTCAATTCATGCAGCTCTTCCTAGGTTTCTCTGAATTTTTTGCATCCATCATTTCTTACTGTATAGTGCTATTCTATTACATTAATACATTTTTTGGTCTGTGAATCCCCAATGCCTGATACCTAGTAGGAATTCAATCAATGCTGATTAATAGTAGGGCCAAGGGGAGAGTTTATTTTTATTTTTTTTTGTCTGGGAACCCACTTTCTTTCCAGGTTTTTGCTACCACAACAATTGCTACAAGGCCATTTAATTTATTTTTTAAAAAATTTATTTATTTTATTCTGAACTTAAGAAAAAAACCCAAGCATTTCCATAACATTTCCATAGAAAAACAGATAATTGCACCGAAATTGCAGATACATTCCATACAACTTGCTATTCCTTTCCCATATACAACAAAGTTATCATGTAACATTTTTTCCCCTCCCCCTACTCCAGAGTTTGAGATAGCTACCATTAGATCCAAATCTGTATGTGTATACATACATACATACATATACATATACACATATATCAGTTCTCTTTCTGGATTCAAACAGCATCTTCGTTCATAGGATTTTTGTGGTTAATCTGGGTATTTTTAATGGTATGACTTGATTACTCAAAGTTGTTCTAAAAACAATACTTTTGTTATTGTATACAGTGTTCTCTTGGTTCTGTTCATTTCACTCTTCATTATTTTGTGGAGGTCTCTCCATGCTTTTCTAAAATAATTGAGCTCATCATTTCTTACAGCAGAGTAATATTCCATCATAAACACATACTACAGTTTGTTTAGCCATTCCCCAATTGAGAGGCATCCCAAAGAGAGCTGCTATAAACATTTTAGAGCATGTAGGTTCTTTTCCATTTTCCTTAACCATCTTGGGAAACAGATCTAATAGTGACATTGCTGGGTCAAAGGGTATAGACGGTTTAATAACTCTTTGTATGTAATTCCAAATCTCTCTCCAAAACGGTTAGATCAGCTCACAGATCCACCAGTGACTAATTAAGGTCCCAATTTTTCCACATCCCTGCCAACATTTTCACTTTCACCTTCTATCATTTTAACCAATCTGATAGGTATAAAATGATATCTCAAGGTTGTTTTAATTTGCATTTCTCTAATCAATAATGGTTTAGAGCATTTTTTCATATGACTACAAATTATTTTGATTTCTTCATCAGAAAACTATTGGTTCATATCCTTTGACCATTTATCAACTGGGGAATAACTCATATTCTTATAAATTTGACAAAGTTCTTTATATATTTGAGATATGAGCCCTTTATCTGAGGAACTGTCTATAAAATTTTCCCACCCAGTTTTCTGCTTTCTTTTTGATCTTGGCTATGTTTGTTTTATTTGTACAAAACCTTTTTAATTGAATGTAATTAAAATTATCCATTTTACCTCTCACAACACTCTCTATCTTGTTTGTTCATAAATTGTTCACCTATCCATAAGTCTGATAGGTAGTCTGTTCCATGTTCTTCGAATTTTCGTGTAATATCTCCCTTTATGTCTAGGTCCTGTATACATTTTGACCTTATCTTGGTAAATGGCGTAAGATATTGGTCTAGGCCCGATTTCAGCCAGACTGCTTTCCAGCTTTCCCAACAGTTTTTATCAGATAATTCCTATCCCCAACACTTAAGTCTTTTCACTTATCAAACACTGGGTTACTATATTCATTTGCTGCTGGGTATTGTATGCCCATTGTGTTCCACCAATCTATCTTTCTGTTTCTTAGCCGGTATCAGATAGTTTTGATAATTACTGCCTTATAAGATAGTTTAAGATCTGGTACTCTTTCCTTTACATTTTTTCCCATTAGTTCCTTTGATATTCTTGACCTTTTGTTCTTGCAAATGAATTTTATTATTTTTTTCTGTTTTATTTCTATTTTTCTATTTCTATTTCTATTATATTCTATTTCATTTCTGTTTTAGCTTTGTAAAATACTTTTTTTGGGTAATTTAATAGGAATGCCATTGAATATATAGATTAATTTTGGTAAAATTGTCATTTTTATTATATTGGCCCTGCCTACCCATGAACAAGTAATATTTCTCCATTTATTTAAATCTGATTTTGTTTGTGTACAGAATTTTTTATGGTTTTGTTCATATAGATCCTGGGTTTGTCTTGGTAGGTGTATTCCCAGGTATTTTATAGGGTCTAGAGTTATTTTCAGTTTTAAATGGGGTATATCTAGCTACCTCTTCCTGCAGGAATGCTGTTGGTGATATATAGGAATGCTGATGATTTATGTGGGCTTACTTTATATCTTGCTATTTTGCTGACATTATTAATTATTTCAATTAAGTTTTTAGTTGAGTATTTAGGATTTTTCAAGTATAACATCATACTAGCTGCACCTCATTCTCTATTCTGATTCCTTCTATTTCTTTTTCTTCTCTTATTGCTATAGCTAGGATTTCCAGTACAATATTGGATAATATTGGTGACAGTGGGCATCTTTGTTTCACATGTGATCTTGGGAAGGCTTCTAGCTTATCCCTATTACAAATAATGCTTGCTAATGGTTTTAGGTAAATGCTTCTTAGCGATTTAAGGAAAAGTCCATTTATGCCTATGCTTTCAAGTATTTTTAATAGAAACGAGTGTTGTACTTTATCAAAATGCTTTTTCTGCATCTATTGATATTATCATATGCTTTTTTTTTTACTTTTATCGTTGATATAATCAAATATGTTAATAATTTTCCTTCTGTTAAACCATCCCTGCATTCCTGGTATGACTCCCTCTTGGTCACAATGTATAATCTTTGTAACATATTGTAATCTTTTAGCTAGTATTTTATTTAGGATTTTTGCATCCATATTCATTAATGAAATTGTTCTATAATTTTCTTTCTCTGTTTTTACTTTTCCTGGTTTAGGTATCAGTGTCATATTTGTTTCATAAAAGGAGTTTGGTAGGACCCTTTCTTTGCCTATTATTCCAAATAATTTATTTAATATTGAAATTAGTTGGTCTTTAAATGTTTGATAGAATTCACTTGTAAATCTATCTGGTCTTGGTGCTTTTTTTCTTAGGAAGCTCACTTATGGCCTGTTCAATTTCTTTTTCTAAAATAGGCCAATTTATATATTCTATTTCCTCTTCTGATAACGTAGGCAGTTTGTCTTTTAAAGGCCATTTAGTTTAGCAATAAAGAAATTATTGGAGACCTTGGAGATGCATTTGAGTGGTGGGGACAAAAGCCAAATTGTAGGAGATTGACAAGTGGGTGGGAGTTGAGAAAATGGAGCCAATGAATGTATTATCGATAGCTTCTTTCTCTTAGCAGTCTGGCCATGAAAGGAAGCAGGAGGGGTAAGGCATTGGTGTACTGGCAAATGTTTAACAACTGGCTCTCTGAAAAAAAAACTATGAATGACACACTTTTAAATTTAATTTGCATCATTGGCATTTTCTCCATCATGTTCTTTTTTATATGTTAATCTTTTTAAAAATTCACTTATTTTCCCCAGTTACATGTAAAAACAATTTTTAACATTTGTTTTTAAAACTTTGAGTTCCAAATTCTCTCCCTTCCTCCGTCCCCACCCTCCATTATTGAGAAGGCAAGTAATTTGATATAGGTTATACATGTGTAGTCATGCAAAACATTTTCATAATAGTCATGTTGTGAAAGAAAACATAGACCCCCCCAAAAAAAAAACCTCAAGAAAAATAAAGAAATTTTTAAAAGTTTGCTTCAATCTATATTCAGCCACCATCAGTTCTTTCTCTGGGGATGGACAGCATTTTTTCATCACAGATCCTTCAGAGTTGTCTTGGACATCATGCTCTTAACTCTCGACAATCAACAAAACAATGAATCAGGTCCTGATTTGTGGCATTTGCTGATTTTCAGGGTGTAAATGTTCACACTGAAAATTTAACAATTGGCTCACTGGTTTGAGCATACCCCTTGACACAGGGCAGTAACTTGAAAGGATGGCCCAGAGATATCTCAAACTCAGTATGTCCAAAACAGAGCCTATCATTCCCCCTAAACTCACTCCTCTACCAAACTTCACTATTCCTGTCAAGAGTACTACCATTCTTACAGTCTCTCAAATTGTTATAATCTTAGTGTTATACTTGACTTTTCATTCTTTCTCATCCCAAACATCTTGCCATTTCTACCTTCATATCTTTGAAATGTGACCCCTTTCATTCTCTTTACTCACACAACTACCAGCTTAGTTCAGGCCCTCATCATCTCTCACCTAGACTATTATAATGACCTTCTAGTTGGTCCCCACCGGATCAACCCACCTTCCACACAGCTGCAGAAGGGATTTTCCTTAAGCACAGATCTGACTGTGTTACTCCTCTGTCAATAAATAAATTCCAGTGGCCCCCTGTTGCTTCTAGGATAAAGTATTAACTCCTCCATTTGACTTTTACAGTCATTCGCAACCTGACCTCCAACCTACCTTTTTAGCTTTATGTAATGTGCACGTTACTCCTCTTCACACATACGCGTCTCACAAGCAAACTGGACGCCTCTCTGTTCACGCATGGTACTCTGTCTTCCATATCCGTGCCTTTCACTGGCCATCCACATGCCTGGGATGAGCTTCTCTCTGACTCGAAGGATCCTGCTCTTTAAGACACAGGTCAAACACCACCTGCCAAGTGAAGCCTTTCCTGCTCTCCCAAGCTGTTAGTATCCTACCTCCCCAACTATTTGTATTAACTGCCAAATATTTATTTTGTATTTACTCTGTATGTAGCATGGGTATATCCATGGCCACCATACTTGGCGCTCTCTCTCTCTCTCCCTCTCTCTCTCTCTCTCTCTCTCTCTCTCTCTCTCTCTCTCTCTCTCTCTCTCTTTCAGCTTGGTTGGCCACGCTGTCAAAGTGGTTCCTTAGAGGGGTATGTATGAATCACTTTGGTGTGAAGGATGTATACCTTTTTTACTCAGAACTGCAGCTCCTGAGCCCCCATCAGTGTGCTTCCCACTTAAACAAATCAGTGAAGATGACACCATTAACTATTAAGTATAACACCTTTACCAATAGAATATAAAGTAATAATAATCAAAATACAACAGTCCATTTATAAACCTGGGTCACAGTCTCCCATCCATACACATAGTTTCCATGGGGGAAAGTGGGCACAAACTCAAAGGAACCTAGAAGTGAGGCACATGAGTAGGGAAACACATGTGCTTGGGGGCAAATCATGCCTCCAGACTATAGGCTTTGATGTTCTTGATCTCTGTCAGATCTCTGTAAGAAACACATCATGGGTCTCTTGTTACATAGACCACGCTTCTTATGGGCCTCTCTAATCTCCTACTACGTGAAGTCACATACCTGTTATTTTTTGGACCATGAAGAAGTGTAAAACTTTGTAGTAAAAAGCAGCCATGAGGCTGGGATCTGCAAAGCTCTTCAGGCTTGAGGGGGCTTCAGGACTATTCAGTGTTTTGCGGGATTTCCCTCTCTTGATCCAATGAAGATAGGCAAACCTCTGAGGGATTTTCCCTCTTTCAAGCTGTAGATGGTGCTAAAAGACAGTTCAGGTGAGTCCAGCCAGCTCTTCAGACCACACAAGTATCTTCTAACCTACAATCAGTTCTTTCAAACAGCAGCATATTTTTCCTCCGATCAGATCAGTTCCCGACCATCAGATTCAGAGCTTGCTTATCTCTAGTGAGCTGATCTTAGCGAGGTTTAACTTGAAGCAGGTACTATGATCTTCCTTTTCCACATTACTTCTCTACTTCTGCTGGCTTCTCAACTCCACCAGCTCCTGCGTTCAATATCCTGGTTTCTGGCTTCTGATGTCTCAGCCTCTGTCCCTTTGGCTTCTTTTATTGGCTTTGAATGTCTCTCCTATCTCAAAGCCTGGCATCCTATCTCTAGCTTAGGTTGAGAAACCCCATGTTCACATTTCCGTCAAACATGTATGACACAGTCACTATACAGTTGTTTCATAGTCCGCAAAGAGTTCTTTGATCCAGAATTTCCCATGTATAAAATTCACAGGTCTAAAAGCAGTAATACATACATTAGCAGCTAGGGAATAATGCATTGCAGCCGTATGTACCATTAGTCAGTCCTTTTATCTTTGATATGCTGTTTTTGTCTCACATCCTCTCAGAACTGTCTGTGTTTCTCCTCAAATAGCTTTTTTCCCCCCTATATTTGCAACATGAATGTCCTTTTTCTACCTCTTTTAGTGCGGAAAATGTCCATGTAAGAAAGGAGCAATACCTTATCTGTAGATATGTATTCTGTATATATTCTGTGTTTTCTTATATATGCAAATTGTCTCCCTCCATGAGAACGTTGATTCCTTGATAGTAAGGATCATTGACTCTTCTCTCTGTGCCTCTTTATTGTCTGGCACAGTACCTGACACGCAACAGGGGGTGCTTCATAAGTGCATGCAGATTTGTGGTAGGGAAAAATGAAGTTTTTTAAGAATGGAGTAAATCTGGGCATGGGACAGCTAATAAGTCTGCTTGGCTGGGATGCAGGGTACACTAAGGGGATTAAAATATCTGGAAAAGTAGGTGGGGATAAGCCAACGTGTGGAGGGATTTAAATGCCAGTATTGATGGACTTTGTGTTTGAGCCTAGAAGAGAGGGAGCCCGTGAAGGTTTTTGGCAGGAGAATGACACGGTCAGAGTAGATTATGTTGGCAGCTGGGTGGAGAATGGATTGGATGGCGGAGATCTGGAAACAGGAATGACTTGCAGCTCGTTCCTTGGAGACTTAGTTCCAAGGTCCTTAGCTATGTAGGGAGAATAGTGATGTTAAAAAGAAAGCCTCTGCCTACTCAGTTCTGGGCTCAGTTCTTTATCTATCTGCAGTGTCCATGACATGTGTACTCACGTGCCAGCTCTCTGAGCTGCCTGTCTGACTGTATAACACAGTGTACTTAATTGATATTCTTCATCCACTTGGTTTTTTCTGTGTGGATAGTTAGGTCACACTCTTTTTTTTTTTTAGGCAATCAGAGTTAAATGACGTGCCCAGGGTCACGCAGCTAGTAACTGTCTCAGGCTGAATTTGAACTCAAGTCTTCCTGATTCCAAGCCTAGTGCTCTAACCACTGCACCACCTAGATGCCCCATTAAATACCTACCCCCATACTTACACACATATATATGTGTATATATCTTTGTACACACATGTATCTATGTATATGTATATGTATATAAATATATAGAGAGACAGAGTATCTCTCTCTATATATAAAATCACACACATATATAATACGTATATACACATAAAATAAATACAAGCTTACTTGTTGGGGAAGGAGGTACTAGCTGTGGGATTAGAAAGTGGTGCTTGGGTTGAGGTTTGGAGGAGACTTGGGATTCTAAGAGGTAGGAATGAGGAGAGAGTGCTTTCCATGCCAGGCTATTCGGTAGCTCCCATTTTCTCTAGCAAGCCAGGTCACTAGGCCTGGGGTTACTTATGAGACAATCCCAAGGACTAGCAGCACCCCAAAGAGATATATTTTCTCTTCTAGAAGTCTAGATTCTGGAAACCTATTGGCTGAGAAAGTTACTTTTTCTGTAGCCAGCCAGAGGCCCAGATTCTAGAATGTTGGTTCTTTGATAAGGTTTTGTCTGGTCCTGAGCGTTCGCCTTGCCGTTTTGACTCCCTGTAGAGAATGGTTTGTTGATTCATAGACACTTCGTGTACCTGGACCACACTCTTACAGTTGGCTTTAAAATGGAGAGCAAGAAACCCAGGGCGGTGACAAACAGAGAATGTCAGAGCTGAGAAGGACAGAACCGTAGGACTTTTAGGAATTTCCATCCTCCTTGCAGCTGAACTCTTAAGTCCCGTCTTCCAATTAGATGGGGAACTCTCTGAAAGCAAGGAATGTTGTGTTTTTTATACAGTGCTTAGCACAGTGCTTGGAGCTTTGCAAGCAGCTAATTCATTCATTCATTCATTCATAGGTGACCACAGAAGGACCCCTCCTCTGTGGTCCCTCTGTTCAGCTGTGTGTCTCCCTGAATCCCAGCCAGCCAATCAAATTAGGCTCAGTTCCAGTCACTGAAACCCAACCTGGGCCTCACTTTCTTCATCTGTAGAATGAGAGGGCTGGAGGGGATGACCTCTGCCTTCTCTTCCATGACCTGAATCCATTATTCTGCGGCACAGCCAGCCAAGACGCCAGAGGCCTCTCAGGATTACTTCTGTAGGTGGCCATCAGGCTAGACAGGAGGGATTCTGGTGAAGGCGGAAGGAATCGTGGGGAGGTGAGAATCATTTTCAGTCCCTGGCTATAAGGTCCCTTTGTTAGGCTGGACGGGGCTGTCACTTTCCAAGATCCTGCCTCTCCTCTCCCTCCCTGTCTCTTTCTTTCGCTAGAGGGCGTCTGGATTTCATGTTCACCCCTGGCTCCTCTCTCTGCCCCTTTCTTTGTAGAAGCCTCAGGCAGTGGACCCAGCATTACGCAGCTGTAGGCTTCTCCCCATCCTGTGCGACAGATGACTTGGGAAGTCAGCTTGGTAGCTCACTCGAGTTTATTTCATTGTCCCTCGGTAAAGTCTCAGTTGATGCAGAATAGTGGCAATGACTTCTGGTCTCCTGTCCTGATCTGGGCACTTTTTGGGGAGGGAGGACCCTGTCCCTGCTGGGAGTTGGGGAGGGAAGAGATCTGGCTGGGCAGCAGACTAGCCTGAGTTATGCCAGCTAGGAGGTAGAGACAGTAAGTGCAGTGTGAGGGAGCTTAGAGGAGGGTCAGGGTGGGCTTCCCGGGGGAAGAGGTGGGAAATAAGTTGTTCGGTCACATCTAATTATCTGCGACCCCACTTGGGGTTTTCTTGGCAACTATATTAGAATGTGTTGCCATTTCCTTCTCCAGATCATTTTACATATGGGGAAACTGAGGCAAACAGGATTAAATGACTTGCCCAGGGTCACACAGCTAGTAAGTGTCTCAGGTCGAATTTGAACTCAGGTCTTTCTGATTCCAGGCACAACTCTATTCTTACTCTATTTACTGGGCCACCTAGCTGCCCTGGGAAGTAAGAATGAAGTCCTGAACCTAGAAGCTGCTCAACTCATTTAGCCTTCTCATTTTATTAACAGCTCACACACCCACCCATACACACATACATATATAAAACATTACAAGGTTTGTGAAGAACTTTACATCCATTATTTTTCATCCAATCCCCAAACCAACCTGTGTGTTGGTCAATAAGTATTTATTAAAGACTTACCATATTCCAGATCTCAGATATGCAGACTTTCCAGTGGTGGAAAGTGAATAGAAATTAAGAAGCCTCTTGATGACGGTGAAAGAGGAGAGTGTAAAAGCTGACTTGAAGCTTAACAGCAAAAAACTTAAGATCTTGGCAACTGGTCCCATCACTTCCTGGCAAAGAGAGGGAGAAGAAATGGAAGCAGTGTTGGATTTTATATTCTCGGCTCAAAGATCACTGCAGACAGTGACTGTGGCAGGGAAATTAAAAGATGCTTGCTCCTTGGAAGGAAAGCTATGGCAAATCTGGACTCCATACCAAAAAGCAGACATCACCTTGCTGACAAAGGTCCATAGAGTCAAAGCTATGGTTTTTCCATAGCGATGTATGGCTGTAAGAGTTGGACTACGAGGAAAGCTGAGCACCACGGAATTAATACTTTTAACTAAGGCTTTTAAGAGTCCCTTGGATAGGAAGGAGATCAAATCAGTCAATACTTAAAGAGATTAATTCAGAATATTTGTTGGAAGGTCAAATACTGAAGCTGAAGCTTAAGTACTGTGACCACATAATGAGAAGATGGGACTCATTGGAAAAGACCCTGACGTTCGGAAAGATTGAAAGCAAAAGGCAAAGGGGATGGCAGAGGAAGAGATGGATGGATGGTGTCATGGAAACAATGAACATGAACTTGGACAGACTTTGAGAGATAGTGGAGGATAGAAGGGCCTGGCCTGCTGTGGTCCATGGGGTCCTGAAGAGTCAGACTGAACCAACAGAAGGCAAGAACTGTGCTAAGTCTTGGGGATACAAAAAAGGGCAAAAGCCAGTCCCTGCCCTTAAGGAAAGAACATTGTATAATGGGGAGCTGGCAGGTCAATGATGGGAAACATTGAAACTATAAACAGAGTCCATAGAAGGGAATCTCTGTGGGGAAGACACTAGCAGCGGTGGGGGAGTGGTCATCATTCTGCATCATTTGGGATTTGAGCAGTTTGGTGTTATTTTACAGAAGAGGAAATGACCTGTCAGATTGGCTAAGTGACCCCTTCCGTCACTGGACCTTGGGGGAGGGGCAGAGAACTGGACCAACTGGTATTTCCCAGTCCTATAGCTGAACACATTTGTTCCCCTGGGATTTGGAGCTTGGAGAGCCTGTAAGGAGCCCTTTCCCTTGCAGGCAGTTGTGTTAATGCCCTCAGTCATATCTCTTTCTATTTTTCCATTTTGTGGCAGGCTTCAGGAGACCCCTTCTCTGTAGAGGTGAAGAGCCATAGTCTAGCCAGAAGTGGGGCTTTGGGAAGGAATGGCTGTACCGTCAGTGGGGTAGGAGGGAAGGAAGGAGAGAAAGGGAGGGGAGAGAAAGGGAGTGGAGGAGGGGAGCAGAAAGAGGGACAGTCCCTTGCTAAGCCACACCCCTCTAACCTCAGCTCTGGTTACAAGTGGAGATTTCTCTTGGGATCATTTTTTTTAACTTTTCATTTTTTATCTACTTGGGAGTTTAATAATGGTTGATTTTGTTCTTCCATCTTTTAAGCAGATTTTTCCTGCAGCATTGCTATTAGACTTGGAGATGGCTGTACTTTGAGATTTTAATTTTGGATTTTAAAGAAACTTTCTTTTTTATGCTTTTTCTGTTATTTCATTTCCCCCATTTAGGGTTTAGAGTTGAATTTAACTCACTAGTTTTGCTATTGCTCAAATCAAGGCTTTCTTACATGGGCCCCACAAATTTCTTTACCTCCTTCCCCCCCCAAAAGGGTTCTATGGTTAGATTTCCAGGAGTCTATGAACTTGGATGGGAAAAGAAATTTATTTTCACTAACCTTTAGTTTTCTTTGTAACCCTATATATTTTTAATTTATGTATTTAAAAATGTTATCATGGGAAATGGTTCATGGACTTCCCCAGACTGTCTGCCAAAGGGGTCCATGACATTAAAAAGGTGAAGAACCCCTGGCTTAGAATATGGTAATATTTGAATATTAGAATATTTGGGTATGTGAACAAAAATGTTTGATGACTTCAGTGCTAGGGAGTAGCGCAGTGGTCAGTTTTAAGATCATAATTTTAGAGCTAGAAGGAACATTAGAGAGCATTTGGACCAACTCTTGTTTACAGATAACCTGAGGTCTAGAGAAGTCAAACTCAATACAGTTCACAGTGGCAGAGCTGGGATTATAATCCAGGTACTTTGACTCTAAACTGGGTGGCACAGTGGATATATAGCATTGGACTGGAATCAGGAAGTCCTGAGTTCAAATCTGGCCTCAGACACTACTAGTTGTGTGACCCTGGGCAAGTCACTTAACCTCTCCTTCCTCAGTTTCCTCAACTGTAAAATGGGGATCATCATAGCACCTACCTCTCAGAGTAGTTGTGGGGATCAAATGAGATAATATTTTTTATATAAAGTGCTTTGCAATCCTTCAAGTGTTATATAAATGTTAATTACGACTACTTTGCTATTGGTCATTTTCAGTCGTGTCTGACTCTCCATGACCCCATTTGCAGTTTTCTTGGCAAAGATACGGGAGTGGTTTGCTGTTTCCTTCTCCAGTTCATTTTATAGATGAGGAACTGAGGCAAACAGGGTAAAGTGACTTGCCCAGGGTCACACAGCTAGTGTGAGGCTAGATTTGAAGTCATGAAGATGAATCTTCCTGATTCCCAAGCCCAGTGCTTTGTCCACTGTAACACATAGCTGCCCTACTACTACCACCACCAGCACCAGCACCACCACTACCACGATCACTACTACTTCTCCTCCTGCTCCTCCTCCTCTTTCTCTTTCCTCTTGGTGGAAAGCCATCTTCACATGGGAAACAGCTGGGCATAGGAACCCATGCACTGGATCAGGAGCCCTGGGTTGTCCTCTTCCTGCCTAGTGAAAAAGTCCCAGGGAATCAGTGCTCCCTGGGGCAAGGTGTTGCTGCCTCCTGGAGCAGACAGCCAGAACTTTAGGGCGTCCAGGGCCTCAGATGCTCCCTATAATCGGGTGGGTAGTTGTTCAGAGGAGTGGGCCAGCTGCTGATCCAGCTGAGGGGCTCCTGGACACCCCTGACAAGGGAATACCAGGGTAGTGGGCAGTCTTTCCCGTCAAAGCAGTTCCCGGGTCTGAGGCCCAAGGCAGTGCCAGGACTGACTCCAGTAATTAAGGCAATCTTCCTGAGTAATCCTTGGGAGCAAGTGAGGCAGGGAGAGGACAATCAATCGATCAATCAGTCAATTAATCATCAGGCATTTCTTAAGTGCTTACCAGGAGCCAGATACAGGGCTAAGCACTTTGGATACAAAGAAAGGCAAACAATATTCCCTGAGGTCACAAGCAGTTATCCAAGCTTACAGTATAATTCGTGGGTATGGATTTTGGAGGACTCTACTAGACAGCAGAATTATAGACTGGCAGAGCTAGAAGAAACCTAGGGTAGGAACCTATTTCCACTTTGCCTGATTAAGAATTCTCTCTACATGGAAACTGATGGTAAGTGATCTAGCCTCTGCTTGAATACCTCCAGTAATGGAGAACTCACTACTTCCCTGGGCAGTTTATTCTAATGTAAGACCACTTGGATGATTAGGAAGTTTTTGTTTTTGTTTTCTTTTTCCCTTATATGGAGCTAGACAATGCTTTTCTGCAACCTCTATCCACTCATTGGTCCTCTTCTGCCAAGGGGGACAAATCGAATTCCTCTTTCATGTGACACCCTTCTAGTATTTAAGGTAACAATTGTGTCTTCCCATTAAGTCTTTTTTTAAAAAATATTTTTATTTTATTTTAATTAATTAATTAATTTTTAGTTTTCAACATTCGCTTCCACAGATTTTGAGTTCCAGATTTTCTCCCCATCTCTCTCCTCCGCCCACCCCAAGATGGCATACATACTGAATACCCCTTCTCCCAATCTGCCCTCCTTTCTATCACTGCCCCATTCTTTTATCTCCTTCCCCTTCTATTTTCTTGTAGGGCAGGATAAATTTCTGTATCCTATTGCCTGTATATCTTATTTCCCAGTTGCATGTAAAAACAATTTTTAACATTTGTTTTTAAAACGTTGAGTTCCAAATTGTTTCCCTTCCCATCTCCTATTAAGTCTTGTAAACTAGTTTGGGGATATGGGCAGCTAGGTGGCTCCATAGTGCACAGAGTGCCAGGCCTGGGGTCAGGTAGACTCATCTTTTTGAGTTTACCTCAGACACTTACTAACTGTGTGACCCTGGGCAAGTCACTTCACCTTGTTTGCCTCAGTTTCCTCATCTATCAAATGAGCTGGAGAAGGAAATGGCAAACCACTCTGAGATCTTTGCCAAGAAAACCCCAAATGGGGTCATGAAGAGTCACACACAACTAAATTGACTAAACCACTGGCACGACAATTAAGTCTTCAGGTTAAACCATTGCTAGGGCTTTCAGCAGATCCACGTATGGGATGGTGTCCAGTGCTGTCACTATCCTGGGGGCTCTCCTCTGAGCACGCTGTAGAGAATCACTGCCCTTCCTAAAATGAAGCCCAGAACTGGACACCATTGTCCCCATGGGTTTTGACCAGGGCTGTCTCCCCCTCCCTGAACCTGACTCGTCTCAGTGCAGCTTAAGAGCCCTCGTAGTAGCTCCATGTGCTGAATGCTTAACAACACAAGGAGGCATAGCAAAGGTTGTGGTACTAGCAGAAAGAAAGGGGAAGGGCCATGTTTACATTTACCCAGAAGAGTCAGGACCAGACCCTAGGGCTCTGGATTTCTATCTATTATATTATAAGACAGAATGCCCTGGCCCCACCTTCTCAGAGCCAGGCCTGCTCTGTTGTCCCTCAGGTTTCCTTCAGGTGTGTGTAGGGCGCTTCTTCTCTGTGCTGTTGGGTCAAACACTCGTGGGCATGTTGTCCTTTGTTTGAAAGGACTTGACTGGCATCCAGTTCCATTTAACAACTTTACATTGAGTAGCTTTTTAAAAAATGAATATTTACTTCAAGAATAATAGCAAACATGAAAGTACAAGAAATTTCCCTAATATCTCCAGGACATACTCTCATCTATACCACCCCACGCTCTGGGGGAGTAAGCTCAGAATTTAGCTCAGTTCCGAGATTAGAATTGGTCCTACCAAATTCGTGTGCAGATGTGGCATGACTGCCAGATGAGTACTTCCACCGAGCTGGGACCTGAGGATTGTTCCTTGCCCCTTGGGACGTCGATGCTGGGCTGGCAGTAACGCCCAGCCTGGATTCTGACTTCTGCGTTCTGATGACTCTCTCTCCCCTGGTTGGAGACTTCATTCCTTACACTTAGAATAGAAAAAGAATGAACAGAAAGGTCAACAGTCCAGGCCTGTTTCTCAGGAGCCATAAGGCCTGAGAGGGAGAAGGTTCTTTACAGCTGAAAAGAAAGATCAAAATAAATATTAACTCTAGTTTCTATTGTATTGATTCTACAATGTAATTGGTTTTATGCTGTATTGATTTTGTCATTGAGTCTACATCTACCTAAAGCCACCTTGCTATATCTTTGAGCTGAGCTCAGGAATTTAGCTTTCCCTCCAAGTTAGTTTAAAGGTATAATTACAAGAAAAAACTGTTATCTGCCATACCTTATCTTTAAAGGCCTACAAGCTGATCTAGTGTAGTTCCACAAGGTATTTTGTCCATCGTTGCCTGTCCTTGTACAATTAAGGAGGGTCTTATCTCCCTAACAAACTCTCCTAGGAGCCTAGAACTCTGCTATCTGTGGCCAAGTAACAATGTCCTCAGGACAAACATTACTTAGTGATGGAGAGGAGTGATTGCTAGTCCCGTGTAGGTGCTAGCCTGTTTTCCTTGATGTAACCAATAATGTTGGCCTCCCCTCATGATGCTGTCCACCCTGTAACCAATCTCAGTGTCTTCCCCACCTACCCAACTCTATCCTTTGCAAAACTATATGAAGGCTGGTGAGTCCAACCTTGAGGTTTTTAGTCAGTCAGAGAGACCATTGACCCAATTTATTGGGTACTGCCAACCTAACTAATAAATTGATCATGCTTGGACCACCATCTCTCAGCTTACCTTAATTTTCAACTGTGACACAGTTATCTCCCTGGTTACCATGAGTGAAGACATCACCAAACACCACCTAAATGTGAATTCAGAAAAGAGAGAGCCATTGAGAGCCGAATCAGGTCTTTATATTGCAAAACTTCAACTGGACCTTCACTGTGGTTTTACACCTCCCTAATTGATTCATCTTCCCACTCTCCACAGTTGCATTTCTAGTCCTTTCTATCTCTTTTCACACCTCTCCTGGTTCCCCATCCCTCCATCTTTTTGGTTGAGAACCTTGTTTCAAGGTTGAAGTCATTTGGTGAAAGCTCCCTCTTCATTCCTGATCTTCATCTCACAATACTCATATACTTTCTCTCCTTCACCTATTTCAAATGAAAACCCCTCTGCATGCCCCCTTGATCCCATTCCATTCTGTCTTTTCCAGCAGATTGTTTCCTTTATCAAACCTAATCTTCAGTCTCCCTGTCTATTGACTGCTTCTCTGCTGCCCACAAACGTGTCCATCCTTAAAGAATGCTCACTTCACCCATCCATCCACGAGTGATTATCCCACATCTCTCCTCCGTTTTGTGGCTAAGCTTCTTGGAAAAGCCCTCTACAACTGGTTCCTCTGTTTACTTTCCTTTCACTCTCTTTCTAAAATCTCTACAGTTCCACCCCATCATTCAACTGCAATTGTTCTTTCCAAAGTTACCAATGATCTTTTAATCGCCAAGTTTTAATTCTCTATCCTCCTCCTTCTTGACCTCTCTGGAACCTTTGCTGCCTTTCTCCTTGCTACTCTCTTCTCTGTAAGTTTTCATGACATTGCTTTCTCCTGGTTCTCTTCCTACTATCTGACCACTCCTCAGTCTCCTCTGCTGGATCTTCATCCAGGTCCTGCTTGCTAACCGAGGATGTCCCCTAAGGCTCTGTCCTGGGCCCTCTTCTCTTCTCCTGTGCCATTTTGTCTGTAATCAGTTGCCATGAATACAATTATAACCTATTTACAGATGATTTTCCAATCTTATTTGTTCAGCTCTAAACTCATTCCTGGTCCCCAGTCTCTAATTTCCTAGTGGATATCTTGAATTGAACGCCTCATTGGCACGTTAAGCTCAACATATCCAGACCTGAAACTCATTGTATGTCCCCGCAAGCTTTGCTGCCCTCTTCCCCATTGCAGTCACCCAGTCCTTAGTCACCCAGGCGTCCTGATCCGTCCTTGACTCCTCCCTCTCTCTAACCCCCTAAATCCAACCTGCTGCTAAAACCTGTCGATTTCACCTCTGCAAGATCTCTCAGACGCACCCCTTTCCCTCCTCTGATATTGCCGTGGCCCTTATCGCCTCATACCTGTGCTGTTGCGGTAGGTCACTGGTGGATCTCCATCGTCAAAGAGAGACTCAGAGTATCTCCCCGCTCCAGTCTTTCCTCCACTCAGTTATGAAACTCATCTTATTAACATGAAAGTCTGACCGTATCACCCCCCTCCCCATTCAGTAGACCCCGGCGTCCCTCTGTCACCTCCAGGATCAAACCTGAAGTCTTCCGTTTGGCTTTTAAAGTTCTACAAAACCTGTTCCCTTCTGCCTTTCTGGTCTTCTTACACCTCACTCCCCTTCCCTCAATTTATGTTCCGGTGACACTGGCCTTCTGGCCATTTCACCAAGAAGATGCTCCATTTTCCAATTCTGTTTATTTCCTGGCTGTTCCTTTCAGATGTCGGCCTCCTGACTATCCTATCTTTCTAAAAGTCCCTGCTGAAACCCCACCTTCCTTGGCCCCCCTGTACTGTTAGTGCCTTTCCTCTGTGGATACAATTTATACAGCACATATCTTTTTGTGTGGATTTGTTTTCATGTTCTCTCTCCTGTTGGCCTTTGAGATCCTGGACAGCAAGGATCGTCTTTTGCTTTCCTTAGTATCCCCAGCACCTGGCACATAACAGACACTCAGTAAAAGCTACTTGACCAACTGACTCTTTTGTGTCCTCTTCCCACTCATATCTCACATGTAGGTGGGAAAAATTCAGTAAATGTCAAGTGTCTGAGACCAGATTTGAACTCAGGTCCTCTTGACTCCAAGGCTGGAGCTCCATCCACAGCACTACCTAGCTGCCCCTCAATATTTTTAAAGGCCAGGAAATAAGCAAACACCATGAGCAAAAAGAAATAGCATAGATTCTTACTAGGGGGACAGTGAAGATCAAAGCAGAAATTCTGAAGATGACAACACTGTCAACAAACCCACATCTGCAACCTCAAAAGGGAACATAAACTGGTCTAAAGCCCAAAAAGCCTTCTTGGAAGAGCTCAAGAAGGATTTTAAAAGTCAAATGGGAGAGGTAGAAGAAAAATTGGGAAAAGAAATGAGAGGTATGCAAGAGAGTCAATAGCTTGCAAAAGGAAGGACAAAAATTAACTATAGAAAACAAGTCCTTAGGGGCAGCTAGGTGGTACAGTGGATAGAGCACCGGCACTGAAGTCAGGAGAACCTGAGTTCAAATCTAGCCTCAGACCAAATGCTTGACACTTACTAGCTGTGTGACCCTGGGCAGGTCACTTAACCCCAATTGCCTAGAAAAAAAAAAGAAAGAAAACAAGTCCTTAAAAAATACAATTGGTCCACTGGAAAAAAAAAGTACACTGAAGGGGTCAAGGAAGAACTGGATGCAGGTTCAAGGTTCTTTAAAGTACCCATTAGAAAAGGTATGCTGTAGCTAAGGAGAATGTCTTGAGGACCCCAGCAAAAGGATTCTGAGGGGCTGTGAATTTTCCTTTCACCACATGGGCTCCCTAAACTTGAGTCCACTTTCCCCTGAACTCTGTATGAACTTGTAAGAGAATGAGTCACGTGTGTGTGTGTGTGTGCGCGCACGCATGTGTGTGTGCGTGTGAGAGAGAGAGAGAGACAGACAGATGCAGTACCAACTGTTCTAACTGTAACATCTTGGTAGATATCCCTTATTCTAAAAGCTGGTTGAGTTTGGCTGACTGAATGGTAATTGACCCATAATCATGGTAGGAAGCCCACTACTGGGGGTTCATAAGCAAGAACACTAAAACATATACCTTTCAACACTGTGGGGATACCCCTAGATTCCTGAAGGGACATAGTAACTACATTCTGGGTTCCAGATTTATCAGTGCTAGTAGTAATTGGGAGAATTGCCTCAGAACGTGAGGCAATACATATCTACATATACATTTTGTATATACATACATACCGATATAGATTAGATATACTATTTACTTATAAGTCTACTGATTTTTCTCCACATAAATTGTAAACTCTCTGAGGACAGCAATTATTATTTTTTTGTCTTTGTACTTTTAGTGCTCAGCAAAGTACCTGGTACACAGTAGGTGCTTAATAAATCCTTGCTGTTTATGTAGTCCTAGGGAAAACTTTTCTTTGCCTTTGCTTCCTTTTTGAATCTTCCATGGCTAGGAAAGAGAGGACATTAGAGAGAACAGATTCTGAGACCCTTTTACTGGGAATGAAATTGCTTTCCAAAATGCTTGAACCAATTCATAGCTTGATCAACAGTGTATTAACATGCCTGTCCTTCCACAGCCCCTCCAACAGTTCTGATATTCTCTTTTTAGTCATCTTTGCTAATCTGGGTGCTAATGATGGGTATGAAGTAGAGCCTCAGAGGTGTTTCCATTTGTATTTCTCTTGTTAGTGATATGGAGTATTTTTCACATTGTTGTTGATAGCTCGCCTTTCTTCTTTTGACAAATGGATGCCTGTATTCTTTGACTCTATCCATTGTGGGATATCTCTTTCATATGTGAATCAGTTCTTTCTATGTTGTCAATATCAGACATGTATTGGAGATTTCTTAAAGATGTTTTCCCACTTAACCGTTGCCTCTTTCATTTAATTGCCTTCATTTTAATACAAAAACTTTCAATTTTATGTAAACAAAATTGTTTTCCCAACACTGAATCTACCTTGCATTCCTGACATAAATTTAATTTAGTCATAGTGTGATATTTTAAAATATGTTGATGTATCCTCTCTTTCTCAACGTTGGTGTTCATTGTCTGTTGGATTGTTGTTTTCTTTGTCTCTCCCTGGTTTAGGTATTAAGACGATCCTAGTCCTAGATGTATCATAGAAGTAATTTTGTAGGATCTCTTTTTCTTTATGTTTGCAAGTGATTCGTGTAATGTTGTAGTCAATTATCCTTTAAATATTTATTAGAATTCATGTTTATTAGAACTAGATGTTTATTAGAATGAGATTAGAATGCTTGTTACAATAGAATTCACTTCTATTCATTTGTAGATCCGTCTGGTCCTGGGGCCTTTTTCCTCTGGCAATTCCCTTATAGCTAGTTTAATTTGTTTTTCTGGGGTTGAGATATTTAAATTCCTTACCTTTTCTGTTAATTTAGATATCTTATATTTGTGTAAATATTCATTTTTCATCCAACATTCATCCAAAATATAAGATATAAATTTTGTTGGCATATAATTGAGCAAAATAGTTTCTTACAATTTCCTTTCTTCTTCATCTATTATGGATTCTATTTTTTTCATTTTTAAAATTTGTCCATTCGATTTTCCTCTCTTTCAAAAGAATCAAATTAGCTTTCTTAGATTTGGCTATTTTTAATTTTGCAAAAATCAGTTTCTAATTTTATTTATCAATTCATTTTGTTTTTGTTTTTCTTTTCAACTTCGTCTCTCCATTCTTTATTTTTCAGAATTTCTCTTTTTGTGTTTTGTTGTGTAAGTTATGTACGGTCAAATTGGAAGGGTTGTAAGGAACACCATGACAATGTGAACCACAATGTAATAACAAAAATAATTTTATTAAAGCTATGGAAAAGATAATTGAATGGGAGCTTACACTTCTAACAGTAAAGGGAGGCTGAGATAGCATCCTAGCAGAGCAAGTGGGCTGTGTTGGGGAACTCCTAGCATCATAAGCTTGATTAGGATAGAAGACTTACTGAACTAGTGCAGAGCAATTAAAAAAAAAATGAAATTGAGTTTTTTGTTTGGGAACCAGCTCAGCAATTGGATTGTGCACAGTTGGCATCATCCAGTGACTTAGCACTTGGCTGTTATGTAACACATAAGGACAAATGAGGGGATTCTGGTGGTAGGGTTCAGGCAGAGGCCATTACACGTCTGAAACCAAGAGAGACCTTTTGTTCATTCAGGCTTTATGTAACTAAACTTTTGCAAAATTCCCTGCCAGAATTTTGTGCTGCATTGAATACTTTTTATTTGTTTTTTTTCCCCCTCTTTTAAAAAATGTTTAAATCTAAAAACATTATGTTGATAACTTTTTGTTTTATGTCATCAAAATTTCCCCAGGTATTTCTCTCTTCCCCATCCAAAGACCCATCATGTATAAAAAATATTTTTTAAAGAAAAAGAGGAAGAAGAGAAAAAATAGCAAAACCAATTAATATATTAAAGAAATTTGAAAATGTTCCACATCCATGTACCTCTCACCTCTGCAAATGAGCAATTTGTTGCTTTCCTTGTTTCCTAGTCATTCTTTCCTTTGTCGTTGAAAGTGTTTAGAGCTATAAATTTTCCCCCTATGGACACTTTTTACTTGCATCTTAAAAGTTTAGTATATTGTCACCTTGTCATTTTCTTTGATGAAACTATAATTTCTGTGACTTATTCTTTAACCCATATATTTTTTAATATTGTGTTACTGAGTCTTCATTTGTTTGAATCCCTTCTTCAAACATTTATTGATTATAATTTTTATTGTGTATTGGTCAGGAAAGGATGTATTTAATATTTCTGCTTTTCTGTGTTGGTTTATGAGACTTTCATGCCACATAGCATTTGATCAACTTCTGTAAAAGTACCACAAACATCTGAGAAATCGATGTGCTGTATTTGAGTCCCATTAAATAATTGTCACAGACATCCTATTTAACTTTTCTAAAAATCCCCTCAGATACTTATCCTCTTTAGTTTATATACATGTAATAGATTTGTCTAGGTCTAGTGGGGGCTCATAGAGGTTCCCAACTATTATAGTATTGTTGACTATAATTTGATTAGCTTTTCGTTTAAGTACTTTGATACCATTTGGTCCATATATTTTAGGTACTAACATTTCACTATGAATGGTGCCTTTCAGTGTGACAGAGGCTTTTGGACTAGTTTTAGAGACATGCCTAAAGGCTGGCCTTGTTTTGATTTTGGATCGTCCTTGAACAATCCCCAGTCTGGATTGGTTCCCTACTGTGGCTCTGACAGGCCCCCATCAAATGTCTCCAAACCTCCAAAGGCTTCTCATCTACTTCTTGTGTATTCCAGGAGTGAGTGGAGGAGCTTATTGGTTTTTCTGTTTGGTCTTTTTTGATTAGTAGGCAAACCTTAGTCCTTGGGCCAAATCTGGCCCACCGCCTGTTTTTGTGAAGCCTGTGAGCTGTGGGAGGATTAAAAAAAAATGTTTTTAAATAAAGTTAAAAATGTAAGAAACTCTTCTTAGCTTATAGGTTGTACAAAAATAAATGGTGGGTTGGATCTGGCCCTTGGGCTTTGGTTTGCCGACCCCTGTTCTTGACCACTATTTTATTTGGTGCCCTTTTAAATCTTTGCTGTGGTGTTGGTGGGGGACTTGGATTCCTCTAGGACGTTTCACATTTACATCTGATCTGGAAATCCCATAGCCTTAATTTCCAAATATATCCCTCTCTCCTCTGCTACCTGATGAGCCATCCCTTTAATGAAGAATGAAAAAGAAAAAGAAAAAAAGATCATTTCTGCCAAACTGACCGACACGTCAACCACGTCTTATTGTGTATGTAGTGCTCCACACCCATAGTCCCTCACTCTGGCAAAGAAGGAAAAGAGGTCCATTCTCTCATTTCTTTTTTGGAATCAGACTTGATCATTGTAATTACACAGTGCTCAGTTCCTTTTTATTGTTGTTGCCTTCTCTATCTGTGGTGTTGTCATTGTTTGAGGGACATTTCCTGGTTCTGCTAACTTCATTCTGCGTCCATTCCTGCAAGCCTTCCCATGCTTCTCTGCATCCTTCATGTTTGTTATTTTTTTAAAGACTCAATAATATTTCCATTGCATTCATGTACCACAGTTTATTTAACCCTTCTCCAGTCAATGGGCATCTACTTTGTTTTTGGTTCCTTTAGTACAAAGATTATTATCCTATTGCAGAAGAAAATTACTGAGGCTCAGAGATATGGACAGACCTGCTTGAAGAATTAAGGTAGAATGACTTGGAACATGTGTATTTTCTTTGCTTATCAAGATAGTCACAGATATGTCATGTTTATTTCTATGAACCCTTATGGAGCCTTTTTCCTTTGTGGATTTTCCTGGATTTTGTCACTGTCGATTCTTGCAGCTACATCACTTCTCATGTAGGGGAAAGTCAGCTCCTCAATGTGTCTCTGATTTCTAACTTGTGCCTCCCTACAGACTTCAGGGAGTTTTCCCTTGGGTCAGAGCAGCTTGAGACAAGATATCGTGCTCTTGGGGGAGAGCTTATTCACTCTTTTTTTTTTTCTGGTGCATTCTAATCTATATAGCTAGGTGGCACAGCGGATAGGGTGTCATGCCTAGGGTCAGGAAAACTCCTCTTCCTGAGTTCAAATCTGGTTTTTTAGACGCTAGCTGTGTGACCCTGGGCAAGGCACTTAACCCTGTTTGCCTTAGTTTCTGTATCTGTAAAATGAACTGGAGAAGGAAATGGCAAACCACTTTAGTGTCTTTGCCAAGAAAATCCCAAATGGGGTCATGAAGAGTCAAACATGATTGAACAACAAAGTAGCACCTCCAATTTCTATTTGGTATCTGCTTCAATAAGTGGGTTTACTCATCATTCACTATTTATGATGTTCTTTTGTGTAACTGCACTAGATAGGAAGGAATTAGTCAGTCAGTCAACTAGAATTTATTAAGCATTTCCTACAAAAGAAAGGGGAAAAAAAGGTCCCTGCTTTCAAGGAGCTCACAGCAGGAGTAAGCTAAGGGCCATACTTCCCTCTTTAAGGCATAGCAACCAGGGAAGCTCATTGTTATTTTGAATCTAAAAATTATGCCACTTGACCAGCAAATTTTTTTGGGGGGGAGGTAGATATAATTCTAGTCCAGTATCCCTGTCTGAGAAGAAATCAAAGAGGTCTTACGGCCCTTTCTTCTATTCCCTTCAAGGTAGGCATTGCAGTCTTCCTTGGAGGGGGGTGGGCAAGATTCCAGCGATATCTATCAATTCCTCCCCTTGGGCTGCTTCTCTACAGGTTTCTACATTCTGTGTGGAGGTTCATATCTTATGTGGGCACACTCACACCCCTTACACATGTCACAGATTGGGTTAGAACCTGAGACACTTTACTCCGAGTCTCTTCCTACTCCACAGGCTCTGAAAGCAGAGTTGAGGCATACTCTCTTTTAGAATCATGAGGCTTTTGGCTAACTGCCTCATGAGCATCTTGTTAACATTTCCTCCATCCCCTCTGCTCCCTCACCCTTTTTCATTTCTGGCCAAGATTGTGACTGAACTATTTCCAGCTCTTCTCCGGAGGTTCGCCCTCACCCACCCAGCCGTCCGGTGGCTATGAGCACAGAACAGTTAGAGCCCATGTCCGGTTTGGGCAAACCTGAGTTTGGGCCCTTGTGCTGCTCCTCCGCCTCCCCACCCCCAACCCGACTCTTGGAGAAGGAGGTTTGAAGCAGTCTCATCATACTCATAGCAGCAAAGGGAGAAGGTGGAGGGGGTCGACCGCTTCCTTTTTGAGCATCCAACAAGGCATCAGTTCTTCCACTTTGGTAGCCAATTAAGGGACTCTGTCATCTCAGAGTTCAAAGCCTTTAGCCATGAGTCACACATGGTTGGAAGCCAGCCCCAAAACTCCCACTCAGGAGGTGGGAACCAGCCAGGGAAGCTTTGAGCTTGCTTTCTGGGGGTGAGTGTGAATGGTCCTTGCTATATATGCATGTGTGTAAATACATATGTATGCATATAGATGTATGTATATAATGAATATACTTGGCTTCCTCTTCTAAAACCAGATTGGCTGGTACTCCTCATCATTCTAGGGTACTCTGAGAAGTTAATGGGGTGCTTATTGTTTACTTCTACTAGCTTGACACCCCCCCCCGCTAGGTTTTCTCCACTGTTAGAGGCCAATGACTAACACTCCAGTTCCATTCAACTACTTAATATCAATGAACTTTTTGTTTAAATTAAAAAAAAATTTGTTTGAATCCCCTTGGGGTATCTTTCAGTAGGTGTGGCAGATTCTTTCTATTTCACTTTGCCCGCTGCTTCGAAGACATCTGGGCAGTTTTCTCTTAAGATTTCTTGAAACAGGATGTCTAGGCTCTATTTAGGACAGGGCACCCAGATAATCCAATGATACTTAAACTTTTTTCTCCTTGATCTATTTTCCAGATCAGCTGTTTTGCTATGAGATGCCTTCTGTTTTCTTGTATACTTTCAGCCTTTTGGCTTTGTTTTAATATTTCTTATGGTCTCATGGAGTCATTCTATTTTGTCCATCCTAATTTCCCGAGTTTGTTGCTTAGGCAAGATTTGGTGTCTCTGGTGGCAGACTATTAAGATCCTTTCCAATTATTTCTTCCATGGCTTTTCTTTTCCATTTTTTCCATCACATGCTCTCATTTCATTTATTAAAAATATTTAAGCTTTTAAAAAAACTCTTGCTTTGTCTTTTCCTCGTCCAGGAAGTCTAGTGGAATTTTGCCCAAGCTATGTTTTTCTCTGAGGCTTTGCTTATAGATATTTTGGAGTCAGTCGTTTTCCTCTTATGGGTTTGTTTGTGTCTTGAGCTTCCCTGGCATTATCATCACTCTTTACAGTGGGATTCATTTTTCTTTGTTCATTCTTCCAGTGTACATCTTGACATCAGACTTAATGTTAGGGCTGACCTCTACAACATGTCTGGAGGGAAGGTCTGTACTCATCCTTTCGCTGTTTTCTTGGGGTATCGAGTGTTGTGTTATTTCAGGTTCACAGAAGCAGGTTGTAAACCTGTGAGTTTTCAGTGCTCCTAAAGTGATCTGATCCAGGGCAAAGTCTGATTGCTGCCTCCCTGGTCTGAGCAAGAGGAGATGCTGCTGGACTCTGCCTGTATCGGCCAGCTGGGAGGCTCGGTTGGTTAAAGTGGCAGAATTGTGGGCTTCCCTTTGCTCTGAGATTACTGTCTTGGTTGTTCTTCTACAGGCCAGGCTGATGCTGGAAGTGAGACCCTGATCTGTCTCTGGCATCTGAGCCACACACTATTCTGGCTTCCTAGACGCAGGCTGCCACTCCCGAGTCCACCCTGGATCTGTGACCTGGGGCTGGGTGAGGGCAGCAAAGCTACCAGTTCTTACCTGTCCTTGTTGCAGTGACCCCACGTGAGTTGGGTGGTTTCCTAGAGCGGCTCTGGGGCCGCCTCTTGACGTGGTGCGCAGCATCTCCCTGGGTGCTGGCGTGCCTTACGTGGCGTCTTCTTGGCGAGATGCTAATCCCGGTGTCCACGGACCTCCGTGTCTGTCTCCCTCTACTGATCTGGGCTGGGCAAATGATCCACCGTGACTGTTCCTGGATTTCCCCACCAGGATTCAGCTTGGTGCATCTTCTAGATCTGTTTGGAGAGGTTTGTGGAGGGGGTCTCATTGCATTGCTTCGTACTGCTCTGCAGTCTTGGCTCCGCCTCCAGCTTTTACACGGTGCTATTTACTTTGAACAGTCAAGAACAAGGAGCAAATATTGTCCTCCGTGCCTCAAGGGCATGCTTTCCCCCACACCACCAAAGGCTCTGGGGGAGTGGTCTCCCAATTTAGCTCAGTTCACGTCTGGGTGTGGCACGACTACGTTCAAGGATGGCAGTGTTTTCAGACTATGGGGATAGAACAGTGGAGGTCTGGCGTATGCCCTAATTGCTTCTGATGGTGTCTTTCTGTGTAGAGGAGAATAGGCTGCCTACTCCAGGGAGAGTCATGATGATGAGGAATACAAGTACCTTGGAGAGGTGTTGGAGAATAAGTAGACATTCTGCAGCTGGTTCTGGATGGCTGACGATTTGATAAAGAGGAGGCTCTGTGGCTGTGGAGGCATTCAGAAAAGGCTCTCAGCATTGGCTGTGTCCTCTTTGTTTCACTTGCTTCTGAGGGATCTTGGTGACTCCTTCACTCATGGCATCCAGTGGGAGACAATATAGGAGTGGCCTTGGAGAGCTCTCTCTTCTAAGGCCATATAGTTCTGTGAAAGGCCCTGAGTCTTTGGCCTCTACCTTTATTCCTTTTAGACATAGGAGATGGGAGCCCCGGACCTTGTGGATTTGAAAAATGCTCTAATGTTCCTTGTTTTAGAAGCTAGGTTCCAGAAGGAGTCCAGCGTTGATGACCTGAGGAGCAAGAGTAAACTTTGGGAGTAATTGTCAGGTCTCCAGCTTAGTGGTAGTGGAGACAAGGATTCATATGGAAACGATTCCACCTTTGTATGTCAGTGTGGTGGGACCAATGCAATGTAGGAACTGGGCTAAATATGGAGACCGTTCCCCTCAGAGATGGTAGTCATGTGGAGAACAATATATTCCCGAAGTCTCAGAGGGAAAATGTATGTATTCTATTCTTGCTATATCTATCTATTCGAAGTAGCTATCCCTTTTGTAACAGTTAGGTGTTACGGGCTGCGCAGCACTTATAATTTGTTTCATGGGTTCGGATCGGTACCCACAAAGACACGTTCACACTTTTCCTAACTTATAGATGATTTAATAATGATAATAATCATAAACATACATGCATGTAAATGTGATTACATACGATTATACAATCTTAGAAGCAAAGACTACTAACAGAAAGATAGAGAGATAAGGAAGAAGAAGAAATACATCACCAGTACGAGGAAGCACCAGCTCGTGAACATCTGGCAGGGGGAGGCCTGTATCTCAGCCGGCAGGGGCTCGGTTGGGAAGGTTGCTACGGCAGAGCGTCCTCTCCGAGAGAGACTCCCAAATTCATTTTCCCAAGAAAGAACCTTTTTGTCATCCTTACACAAAGAAGGCAGGGAGCCAGGGAAGAGGTGATTAATCCTAAGGACCTGAGAGTTTTGGCCAAAACTCTGCAACCTCAAGAGCAATCTTTGTTATGTCAAAAATGTCTTGGGCCAATACCCAGGAACTGGCCAAGACCCTGGATGTTTACCTCAAAACTTGTTTTTTAAGGAGTAGTTCCCCAAGGTGGGTCTAGGTTGAAACAAATCCCAGAACAATCCATCAGGGACATTCCTTGTCCCTTGGCTTGGGCTTTGGGTAGGGAAGATCTTATACATTGACCCTTCACCTTTGTAAAACTAATTTATATTAAGTGGTTAAATAGAACTAGAGTGTTCATCACTGGCTCCTAACAGAAGTGGGAATACAGCGATTGAGGTTTAGGAGTACTGGGACCTAGAAATAATGCCCAAATGAATTCAGCACAAGCCTTCTTTCAGACAAAGACAAGGTTTATGAGAACACTGATCGAGCGTGGGTGAGATTTTAAGAATCCGCCGTATTGGCCTGACTCTTAAGGAATCTAAGCATTTGTATCTCTAATGCTCAGATTGAATCTGAGCACCTTAATGGTGGCCAAGAAAAACTGTGGGAGGGATCTAGGAGTGGCCAGGTAGTCTGGGGTGATTGTGAGGTAACAGAGAATGCCAAGTACCTGGATGACATGGCAAAGGGAAAATGGAGTCTAGATTAGGATTAAGAGTGGGAATGGCCCATGCCATTGGAAGGTAACAGACTGTGAAGGTTGGGCTGGGTTAGAGGTAACAGCGAATTGGAAGATTGGGCATAGACCACAATGAAAGGGCAGTTGAAGGATTGCTGGAATGGGTCAGTGCCTCAGGCAGATGCCAGAGACTTGACCTTGTGGGAAAATTCAAGGAGAGTTTAGGAAGGGGTTTCCCAGGGCCTGTACCCTGTCACAGCCAGGGGGGACTTGAACCGCTGGCAGCAGAGGAGACACACCCTATAAAGACTTCCAGAGCACCGCTAGAAGCCCAAGGGGCGTATGTAGCAGTCTGGCTCTTGGAGAATGTATGTGCTCTGCTCAGATACGAGTATGAACACACATACGTGTGTCTATATTCACTCTCTGTCTCTGTCTCTCTCCTTCTCTCCCTCTCCCTCCCCATCTGTCTGTCTGTCTGTCTGTCTCTCCCTCCCTGTCTCTCTGTTTCTTTCTCTCCCTTGGCCCCCCACCCCCCACCTCTCTCTCAGTATAGGCATTATATCTACCTCTACTGGATCTGTGATTTCCTTGGCATGAAGAACTCCCAGAAGAGGAAGTTCTCTCCATTAATCTAGGTCATCACCTTTTCTACAATTTAGAGTGTTGAAGGGGTTCTTAACCTGGGGTCCATAAACTTGGTTTTTTTTTCTTTAATATTTTGATAAATGTATTTGCATAGAATTGGTTTTCTTGGTAATCCTCTGCATTTTATTTTATGCATTTAAAAACGTAATTCTGAGAAGAGGTCCAGGAGTTTCACCAGACTGATTAATCAGCCCAAGGGGTACAGGATGGAAACAAGTTTAAGAACCTCTGACTAAGAGAGCTATCTGGAATTAGGAGAGGTTTATTACTTGCCTAGGACCCGAGAACACTGTGTCAAAGGCAGGACTGGAGTCCAGCTCTTCCTGGTTTTGATGTCAGTTCTCTACACACTAGGTAATTCTGGCTCTCACTTATCTATGTATGCCATACATCCATATCTGCATATACAGACGTACAGATGTACAGTAAACCAGGCATAGTACCTCCAGAGGACTGGAAAACCCCGCTGCTGGCCAGATGGGCTTATCACAGAACAAGTATACACATGTACTATCTTTGAGGCATTGGGAGGCAGGCACTCTCCCATCTAGGCTAATGCTCTCTGTCTGTGTCTCTATTTCCTTCTCTCTGCCTCTCCTTTTCTCTCCCTTCTCTCTCTGTCTTCCTCGTCCTCCTCCCATAGCTAAAAAATTCCTCCACTGGATAGAAGCATACTATTTTTACTTTCTTTATTTTTTCATAGTTTTTTCCTTTTGTTCTGTTTCTTCTTTCACAACATGACTAATATAGAAATATGTTTTTACATGATTGCACATATATAACCTACATCGAACTACTTACTGTCTTAGGGAGAAAGGAGGGGAGGGAGGGAGAAAATTTGGAATTCAAAATTTTGGTAAAAAAGGAAAATTAAAAAAAGTTTGTTGATTGAAAAAAAAAGTTAAATGTTAAAAAAAAAAAGAATTCCTCTGCTGTCATTGCAGTGCCCAGCTGTCCTGTCTCTGCACATGGAATCCCCTTGAGTTTGGGTTAGCCTGCTGGGAGGTTAATAGTCAAGCTTCATGAGAACTTGAAACAGTTTGCAGCACTGCTAATAAGGTATTTTACATTTCACTTAGGCTTTGCTCTGCCCACACAACTCCTGGTCTTTGCCTCATTTTTGTATTTTATTTTATTTTATTTTTACTTAGCCTTAATCACTGAGTGGGCATTGCTTCAGTCAAACTGGGAGTTACTAAAGACCTTAGTTTTAAAAGGCCAATGTCTTCCACTTCATCTGGGGCCATCTCCAGTTGTCCTGGTGTGTATCTGGCCACTGGACCCAGATGGCTCCAGAGAAGAAAGTGAGGCTGGTGACTTTGCACAGCCATCCCTCATCTAAAAACACGTTATGGCGTCACCTCCCTGATGTCACGGTCCTCTCTGAGAACCAAGGACAAACAACTCCTGGTATGTGTCTGCTGGTCAAATGGACAGTCTCGGACCAGTCTCTTCTTCTCCAAGAACATTGCGATGGCTGCTGGGAATTCCTGTTATTATCACCATTCGGCTTCAGCCCTTTGGGACCCCAGGACCTCTGTACTTGTTGAACTCACAAGGTCGCCTCTGAACCTGGCCACACCCATCTCAGGAGACGCATTCACCTAAGATCGGGAATAAACACAGAAAAAGAGAGCCTCAAACTCAGCCTCAGTCTTGTGAGTTTGAAATGTCCATGAATATGGCAGCAGGGCCCATTGGAGTAGTTAGTTTCACTTGTGGCAGCAGCACGAGTGCACTGTTGGCAAGGGAAGCTTCAGCATTAGAGAGAGTGGCATCGTGAGCAAGATCAAGCTTGGTTATTTGATTATGATTGGCAATTGAGGTGAAATGTAAATTGCCTGATTAGCCATTTCCCCAAACTGCCATATGTTGTGATGACACTAGAATATTAGCCTCCCAACCAATCGTAACCACGCTTATAAGCTGGTACTGAATTCCCTTCTAATTGTTCTGTTAATGCACACTCTGATTCTTCCATGCTTAACATTTCTTTCTGAGTTAGAATTAATTGTCCATCACATCCTTGAGTCATTTTGTGTGTTGAGCATCTTTCTACTCTCTTCTCTCCCTCCTCCCCAACTTTGAGGATCCATTGGATTTGAGGATACTAGGTTGAGACTTGTTAGTGAGTCAGTGAATCTGAGAATAGGAAGCCTAATGCCTCAAATTAGAGCTTGAATCCTGTCTAGGAACTGGGTACCTGGGCACAGGATAGGAAGTAATGTTGGACTCTAGCCCTGTGAGTCAGCTGCAATTCCGTAAGGATAAGTGATGAAACAGAAACACCTCAAGTAATGCCTGTATTTTCCTGTTGGCTTGCACAGATGAGGAGATCGCAATCCTAATGAGAAGTCAAGTCATGTGTTACATTTAAGGAGGTCTTTGGAATTAGTTTGGGGGAGGGGGATGAAGTCTGTCCCAAATTTGTGATAAAATCATTTAGGTTTCACTTGTTGGGGGAATTCCTTGACCCAGAAGTCCAAAGATATTTCCAAGAAGTAATTCCTCCTTCTTTGGCCTGTTTGACATATGCAGAGATTTGAGTTTGTTCTGAGGTATAACTAATGAAAAAAAAATGAACAACAAATCCTGGTATTAACATGGTCTGAGAGAAAGAAACCATATTACTCTCCAGAGTAAAGAGGCTTTTAAATTCATATAAGAAGCCAAAAGAGTGCTACTGGAGTTTATTGAATGGGAGGGTGGGGTGAGACGGTCAGACTTGCCCCTTAAGAAGATTAATTTGGCAGGTTAGTGAGGTTGCATTGGAGTGGACAGACTTCAGGCAGAGAGACCAACCTGCAGGTTATTGCAATAGTCCAGGCATGAAGAGATGTGATGGCAGCAGTATCGGGGGGAAAGGAGGCAGATTTGAGAGATGTAGCAGAGGTGAAATGGATGAGACTTGGCAATGGATTGAATATGGCGGGGTGAGAGAGAAGGAGGAGTAGAAGATCTCACTTAGGTTGTGAGCCTCGGCTACTGGAAGGATGGTGGTGCCCTAGAGACAGAAAGAAGGAAGTCACAGGAAGCATGTGAAGACTTCCCTCTGGCAGAATGGGTGGATGAGGACAGCTTGTTCCAGTGACCATGAAGGCAGCTGAAGCAGGTGCTGCAGAGCTCTTAGAGGGTGGTCAGTCATCCATTGCATCCTGGACCATCTGACTTTTGTCTTGCCACAGGACTTCAGTGACTCTGGAAGACAGAGTGAAACTGATGACCTCGCGCCTTAAGTCTTAAATTCATGTTAATTTAATTAATTCATACTTAAATCAAATTCACGGGTAAGTCAAGCCTTTACCTCCTGATGTCATTGCTCCTCTTCTAAAACAACGAAGGAAACAACAGTAGGGATGTTAAGAAGACAGGAAGGTGGGGGTGTGGGGGGGGTAAGAGAGAGTAAAGCATACATTTTCTCCTGTTTCTTTCTGTTATCTTGGTATCAGCCATGTCCTGTGCAGAGTTCTGAAAAGCAAGTTTTGCCCTGCAAAGAGAAGGAGGGAAATGAGTTGCATAGAAAGGAAGAGCAGCACCCTGAAGGGCCATGATCTAGTAGGGAAATGTCCCTACATCAAGGCAGGGGAGTGACTTGTCCTGGCCTGTTCAATAGGGCTGCAGGCTCAGGGGGTGATTGACAGCTCAGCCTGGCCAGTTCCCTAGCACCACCTGCTGCTTACATTTAGAGGGTCTTTTAAACTGAGATGCCTCTACCAGTGAATGAATGACATTGCTTGCTAGCAATGTATCATGGGAAAGATGTAACTCTTTAAAACAAAGGCTCTGTTGTATTACAGAAGGAATATCCCTCAAGATCATTCCTCTTGTCCCTGATCAAAGGAGAGACAAAAATGCTTTGTATTAACGACTTCAGGAGATCTTCCCTATATGTTTCAACTGGCTGGAGCAAAAAGGAAACCCTCACAAACCCAGCTTCATCTAGGAGTAATTTGGTGTGCAGTGGCTAAGGATTATTAAAATACAGAAATCTCTGTGAATCAACACCATATCTGGGAAGTTTCCTGTTCTTTTTAAACCAACCCCCAAATCCCTAAGAGTGAGGCACATGGCATTTGATGCATAGCAAAATTGCACCAAAAACCATCAAGGGGAGGAGTACTTCACATATTGTTTTTGCCAGACTGAAATTTCCTCCCTCAGAGTCCTTTCAGTCTTCCAGGGCTAGGAAGGACCAGGGGAAGGGGTTGCTGGTCTGAGATCTTGGCATTTAAACCGAAAGGTAAGTGTGATTCAAATAAAAAGGTCTGTCTCCCCATGCCCTGCTCCACGTTTCTCTTCTGTGTTACAAGAGAATTGATAGTCTCTGGCCCACTGGAATTTGCCTCAGTAGCAACATTCCCCACAGTCTTGGCCAGCATTTTGTTTCTCTGCAGCAGGTCTGGATTGTATCTCTCTGCCAACTTGCCTCTGGTTAGACTAAAGCAAACCACTGCTGGGAAGTCTCTCTCTTTCAGTGGATGCAGGGTCTGACAATAGCAATTTCTCAAAGTCAATAGCTAGTCTGCCTAAAGTCAAACTAGTCTGGCTTTTATAGCAACAAAGAGTTTTTATTCCCATTACTGAGAAGAAGGAAATCCAATCTGAATCTCAAAGGCAAATAGGAAGAAGGGGAGAGCAACTAGTCCAGAATGCTTATGTGTCAGCATGATCACTCTTCTGTCCTCTTGAGTGGCCTCCTGCTTGTTGCACCTACCAGAGCCTCCCTAGCTCCTCAGGAGGAGAAGATGGCAGACCCTCAATGGGAAGGAAAATCTGGCAGTTGACAGAAAGGTGTAACTGTCCTTCCCTTTGTAGCATGTGGCCACCTCCTCTCTTACTCTTTTTGTGGGCTTCTTTCTCTGAGGATGTTAAACCCTCCAGTTTCTACATGTACTCACAGACTGGGATTCCCTAGGTGGAGGCAAATGCTACAAGTACTCTCAGGATTCTAGATGATGGGGGATGGGATTCACACTGGACCCTTGAAAGGACCCCGCAGCCCCTGAACTATGTCTCTGGTGTTTGCCTGAGGCTCCTGGGCCCATCCCAGTATAATCCTTTTAACTGCCCTTTCATTGTGGCCCTCACTGTCTGCACCTGGCCTCACCCCAGCACCTTAATTCCATCTAGACCCCTTCTCTGTTACCTCCAGTCACTCCAAGCTATTGTCTTCTCCTTGATCACATCTAGATCTTCCCACAGTCTTTCTGTATATTGCTCTGAATTAAATTGCTCAGATTCTTTAAGAGTCTGGCCTACTTGTAAATATAATAGCGCTGGTTCTTAAAAGTCCTGCCTGCTTCTATTGGAGAAACATAGGAATAACCTTGTGGGGTTTGGAGAGATCTACACTTCTACTATTATAGCTCGTAAGCCCCCATCGGTGTGATTCCCCTTAATAAGTCAACCCTTACACATTAACTCAAAAGTCAAAGAACAATAATAATAACATAACAATAACATAACATTCTACCCATAAACTTGGGCCACTGTCTCCTACCAGTGCACAAAGAATGGAGGGAAGTGAACATACATTTAAAGTGCTAAGAGAGTGAGGCACGTGAGTAGGGAGTATGTGTGGCCAGGACAGCTTACAACTCTAGAACTCTAGGTCTCAATACTTTCATAAAGTTCACTGATGAGAGCAGGATCTGTGTTGGATGAATGGGCTTTCATGATAAGTTAGGCTGTTCTGGATTAGTCCAGCTATATGCCCTATTCGTGCTCCATCGATGGGCTAAGATACTCTACTGTTGGACCAGAATATACTACTACTGTGGGATCCAGTTGCTCCTCTACTGGACTACAGTTCTTCTCTACTATGCCAAGACTCTTTATTGCTGAAAGACTCTTTCAGGTAGAGAAGAGACCCTTAGCCTGGAATTTGCAGATGCTTCTCTAGTACTGCTCCCTGGCTGCACTTTGAGGGGTTTCCACCTGCCAGGCAGCAAGGAGCAGTGCATAGAGGTACTGCCTCTCTTTCACAGAATTTGGAGCTCTTTCCTGGACCATCTCTACCAGGTTAGGGACTGGGTCTCAGTGAGAAACTAGACTTGGTGAGAAACTCAATTTAGCTTCCGTTGATTATCCAGTAATATTCATCTCTACTGGCTAAGCCATGACCAGACAATGTACATTTGTCTATGTAACCTGTGGCTCAACTGCCATTTTCCTGAGACTGTCTTCATTGATGAAGATTGATTATTCAGTGCTCCGTTCCTTTGTGAGGGGCAGAACTGGTGAAAACTTGAGAGAGGAGAGAGTCTGGTCTTCTGGCTTCCAGCTTTCAAGAGAGGAGATGTGTGGTTCTATACTCTTTTCAATTTCCTAAATGGAAGAAAAGACTCTGGGAAGAGGCTGACATGTGGAGGAACAGATATGTCAAGTATGCCCCCATGCCCAACTTACTATCCTAGAGACTTCAGGGAATTTCCCTTTGGGTGAAATCTGAGGCTCTCTCGGTGGAGCTGAGTTATTATGTATTGTCTAATACATATTCTCATGTGTTTACTTGCTCTGATTTCTGTTTGCTTGAATAAATGGATTTCTTTACTGTTCACTACATGTCTTCATTGTGGAACTGTCCTTTAGTTGGAAGGGAGTCAAACCTTGGATATATAGCTTGGGGCACTCATTCTCCTTTAAGGGATAATAATCAGGAATGCAGCTTGAACCTAAAAATTATTTCCCTGAGACACAGAATATTTAAGGGAAAAGACAGATATAATTCTAGCCTAATACTTCCTTTCTCTGAGGAAAAAAGAGTGGTCAGTCTCTAGCCCCAAGCTCTTGCTTCCCCTTCCAGAAGGAATTAAAGTTCCTCTTAGAGAATGGTGGGGGGAGGAGACTCTGGGGGAGTGCTTGTCCTTGCCTCCCTTGAGCCACATCTAGAGAGCCCCAAGTGAACACACATACCCTCATATCCATGATAGTGATTCTCTAGCTTCTACTAAGGACCAGTTCTTCAGTACTTCAAAGGGATAACAAGGACATACATTATCCCTTTGAAGCAACTATTCTTTGTAAAAGCTTATCTGACTCTTAAGTGGTGAAATGGAACCAGGGGCTTGGGTCCCTAAAATTAGAGGAACACAATGGGTGGGGGCTTGAGCCAATGACAGAGATGAGAGATAACCCTTTAAGAGTGCTGTGGAATCACTATGATAGATGGGAGGGTGTGTGGGTGTGCTGGGTCCTGTGTTATTTTGTCCTTGTAGGTTATGTGTGTTTACTTGGGGCTGTCTAGATGTGGCTAGAATTATATCTATCTTTCCCTTAAATATCTTTGGTCACAGGAGCCTAATCCTCCCTAATCTTACCTGGTCTTTGAGGAAGGGAGCAGGATTAGGTCCACAGCCTAGCCTAGTACACTGGCAGCATAGCCTGAATCAATTCAAAATGTAACTGGGAAGTATTTCAGTAACTAAATAAAAATGCAATAAAACATAGATAACATTGCATTTTGAAAGAAAATCAATGTATGGCCCTGAGGGATCCTTATAAACTGATTAGCGGCCCCATTTCTACTGAAGTTTGACAGCATCGTCACAGAGAGCCTTGAACGCTCTCCTAAAGAGTTTGCGTTTTATTTCAATGGTTCCTGGGCAGGGGAGCAGCATGATCACATCTGCGCCTTAGGAAGACAATTCTGGTAGCTCTTTGGAGGCTGACTTACAGAGGTAAGAGGTGATAAGAACTTGAATCAGGGTGGTGACATCTGAGAAGAAAAGAGTAGACATATAAAAGAGATTGGGGATAAAAATCAGTAAGACTTGGCAACTGGGAGGATGTGAGGGAGGAGGAGACAGAGCCAGGGATGACTTGGAGGGCCACGCCCCAGATAACTGAGAAGGTAACAGAAGAAGGGAAGCTTTTTTGGGGGGGATTGATTAAAGGGGGAGGTATTCATTCCATTTTGGATACATTGAGTTTGAGATGCCCTCTGGATGGGCAAGTGGAATTTCCCAGAAGGCAGTTGTGTACAAGGGACTGGAGTTCAGTGGAGACATGAAGGCATGAGTGGAGAGGTTATATGAGATCTGGGAATCATCTGCATGGGAAGTGGGCAGAGAGAGAGATGAGAAGGTAAAAAGTGACGATCAGAGAGATGCATATCAGAATCCAAGATCCTGGAGGTGGGACAGTTATGAGTGGTGGTGAAATCTAAGGTGGAGGGATTAGGGGGATGAAGAAGCAGGTCACAGATGCCGAGGTTGATGACATGGTGTTGGACCTGAAGTTAGGGAGATCTGAGTCCTAATCCTGCCTCAAATGCTTCCTAGCCATACGTCAGACCCCAGGCAAGTCGCTTAAGCCTTCTCAGTTTCATTTTCCCTCATCTGTAAAATGGGGATCATTTAGTACCTGCCTCCCAGGGCTGTTGTGAAGATTGAATGAGAGCAGATATAGGTAACATAGATAATAGATGTCTAATGAGATAATATAGCACTTTGCAGACCTGAAATCACTATTATACATATTGGTTGTTTTAATGTCATATTGACAGAACTAGCTTCATCTCAGAAGGGGGGATGATGGGAAGTTTAGTTTTTTTTAGATGGAAGAAGGGGCTGAATAGCCATGGAAGAAAGGAGCTGCTTGGGGATGTTGGAGGAAGGGGGAGAAGAGTTGGTGTGGGGAAGCTTGGGGAAATTTTGAGCTCTCCAGAGGATTGGGGGGCTGGGAGCTGTAAGGGGGAGCAGATTGAAAGGGAAGGATGCTGCCACATTGACTGAACATAACAATGAGCCTCTTCTGCCTCCCTGATCCATTGAAGGAGTGATCTTCTTGGTCTTGGCAGCCCTGATCAGCTAGGTATTATTTCACCACCTCTGTGTGCTAGGATAATTCAGTTCTGGGGTGGAAGATTAAGATACCTCTTGGATTACAGTTTAGTTTTATAAATGACCCTATAACACTTCCAAGCAGAATCCCTAAAACCTGAACTCAGATTTCTCCTGTTGATGTTCATAATAAAAAAGAAAACATTTTAAAATGAAAAAAGTTAGGTGAGTAGAACAGACTAAGTAAACAAGACCTAGTCAAACAGCATAGTATTCAAGAAACACAAGAACAAAGTAGCAAGAACTACTGGGGAAAACAAGAAAGAAATGGTGTAGAAATTTGGAAGGGATCAGCATCTTACACCACACATCACCACACTACCCAAATGGGTAAGCAACCTAAAATTAAAAGGTCATGAGCAAAAATCTAGGATAACAGAGGAACCTTTCAGCAACCTCTACCATTAAGGGGAAAATTCATAATAGAAAACAAGGGATAGAAGATAAAAGATAATTGTGATTATATGAAATGTAAAAACCTTTAGATAAAATTGGTGCAATTACAATGAAAAATTATTAAGGAAAAAATCCCTCACATCAATTACCTCTGATAAAACTTTGATATCCAAGCTGAAAAGGAAATTGATATGAATTAAGACCAAAGACCAAATAGGTAAGTGGTCAAAGGTCATGAACAGTTTTTAAAAGAAATAAAGTAGTGGACAGAGAGCCATGGACTTTGAATCTACCTCTTGAATAAATCACCTAACCTGTCAGTGCTGCCAGGTTATTGGAGAAGGCCATAGATTAGAAAAGAAGGAAGAGATCTGCATTGATGGAAAGAGTTCCCAGTCCCAGAGTTCACTAGTGAAGTCAAAATATCAGACTCTGGATAACCCTTTCACCCACAGTACTTAGCACCAATTTTAATTTTCATGCATCTCATCACAAGGCTCAGTGAAGTACATTATCCTGCATCTTAAGGAATGTTTAAGTTTATGGACACAAAATAAGAGTAAAAGTTTAATAAGCTGGAAGTTAGTAGTAATAGTAAACAGTAAATAAACATTGATTAAATGTCTACTGAGATCCTTTTTTGAACTAAACGGTAAGCATTCAAACTCTACTTCAGAGAGACAGGCTGGCCACATTGTTTGAATACAAAATGTATGCTTGCCAAAAAGACTACTTTGTGGAGAACTCACACAGGGCAAGCGCTGACATAGTGGTCAGAAGAAGTGATACAAGGACATTCTCAAGGTCTCTCTTAAGAACTTTGGAATTGATCGTGTGACATGGGGGACACTGGCACAGTACCGCCCAGCATGGTGTGCCCTCATAAGAGAAGATACTGTGCTCTATGAGCAAAGCAGAATTGAAGTAGCTCAAAAGAAATTTGAGATCTGCAAATGTAGAGAATCCACCCCAAAGGTTCACATGGACTATCTGTGCCTGACCTGTGGCAGAACATTCTGAGCTCGTACTGGTCTGGTCAGCCACGGCTGGACATGATGTAACTGGACTCCAGCATAGTGATGTCATTTTTGTCCTCTTCGAGAATGAACGAAAACAATCCACCAACCAGCAGCCTCCTCTGCACAAGTTCACAGAGCAATGGGCTCTCAGCAGCCACTTTTGTCATTGTGCAGTCATATTTCAGTGGTGTCTGACTCTTTGTGACCCCATTTGGGGATTTCTTGGCAGAAATACTGGACTGTTTTGCAATTTCCTTCTCCAGATCACTTTACAGATGAGGAAAGTGAGGCAAACAAAGTTAAGTAACTTGCCCAGGGTCACACAGCTAGTCAGTGTCTGAGACTGCATTTGGACTCAGGCCTGGCACTCTATCCACTGTACTACCTAGCAGCCCATATCCCCAAACTATTCCAACCTATACTCCCAAACCTCTGCTATAATATCCTGATAAGTGGTCTGCCTCTCTCTGAAGACCTCCTAGGATGGGAAAACCACTAGTCCCAGGGCGGCCATTTGAATAGCCTTTGAACAGCTCCACTATTTAGGCTGCCTCTCTTGAGCCCAAACCCAAGTGGGTCTTTTTGCAACTCCCACCCATTGCTTCTGGTTCTACCTTTGGAGGCCAAGCAGAACAAGCATTGCAATTGTAATTAAGGTTTAATTTAGTTAACCTGTCCCTCACCCTGACTGTTGTGGTTTTAATGATTTAATGAGATTTCCTTAAAGGTAACAAAGAGGCCTGGAGGGAATAGGCAGGGAAGGGAAGAAGCTCAGATAATTGAGTGGCTAATAATAATCATAATGATAAGAATAGCTGGCATTCAAGTTACTACATAATTACATATTATGTAGTGTACACACAAATATATATACCTATATATAGGTATAGTTTAGCTTTCTCATTTTAAGATTTTCTAAATGCTTCACAAATATCTTGCTTTACCCTCACAAGAACCCTGTGAGGTAGATGCTATTATTATCTCCATTTTATGGAACAGGAAAATGAGGCTGAGAGAGGTTTAATTACATGGCCTCAGGCACACAGTTAGTGTCAGAAGCCAGATTTGAGCTCAGGTCTTCCAGACTCCAGGTCCAGAACTCTATCTGCTGTACTACTAGGGCCTGTTAATGGGCTTTTTCTTCCTGCTAAGGGAGAGTTCCACCCAGACACCTTCTTGACTTTGGCTTCAGAATGTGGTCATCTGTTGGGGACCCTAGCTCCATAGAGGCTAATGGATCCTTTGCTCATGCACTGACTCGCCTGTCCACAGTAAGGTTCTGAAGTTGTCCTAGCAAAGATTACCAAATACTTCCTAATCATTAATGGTAACTAATATGCTTTCACTCTTTCCCCACTCTTCTCTGCATCAGGTCAAAAATGCTGAGTTCTTTTGATATTTGCTGACTTCACATTTTCTACCCAATATTAAAGGGCAGCTAGGTGGCGCCATAGCGTATAGAGTACCTGTCCTGGAGTCAGGAAAACTCATTTTCCTGAGTTCAAATCTGTCCTCAGACACTTACTAGCTGGGTGACCCTGAGCAAGTCACTTTATCCTGTTTGCCTCAGTTTCCACATCTGTCAAATGAGCTGGAGAAGGAAATGGCAAACGACTCCAGTAGCTCTGCCAAGAAAATTCCAAATGGGGTCATAAAGGGTCTGATACAACTGGAAAATGGTTCAACCTGGGTGCATGAGCCGTGGGGATTGCTCCTCCCCTCTGGGCCACAAGAGGGAGCTCTATCCCAGCCCTCCAAATAGGGTCTCAGCCAGGATTAGGGTCATTAGGGCCACAGGGTAACATTCTAGTAGAGAAAGGAACCCCAGAGGGCTTCCCTCAGTTCCCTTCCTCACCAGTGTAAGGGCTGCAGTTCCCTCCCACGCTAGGCAGTAGAGTTAACTTAGGAAGCCCCAATCTGAAAACCCAGAGCAGGAGTTTTATTTCCACTTCTTCCCACCCCACTCCCAATAACAGGACTGGACATTTGCCAAGCTCTTAACCAGGGTCAGGGAGGGAGGATCTCTGAGTGAGAGGATGTGTTCGTGTCTCCATATCTGCATGTGTGAGGATATGTGGCTTTGCGTAAGGAGACCTGGGTTCCAGTCTCAGTCTTTACCCACTGTGTGACCTTGGACAAGTCCTGTCCCCTTTCTGGGCCTTGGTTTCTCAGTCTATAAAAAGTGGAACAGAGCTATCCTGCACACAGTCAGGGACCTCCTGTATGGGTCTGGGGCCTCTCCTTGCCCTGGTACAGTCTCAATCCTTTGAAAGTTCCAATATGTTGGAATGCTCTGAGGTACATTCCTGGCCAGATACCATCCTAGTGTCTTCAGGCCTATCTAGTTCCCTGTACTGACCTGGGCTGGAAATAAAATCCACTGTGATTTTTTCCCTTAGATTCCCTGATCAGAACTTGGTCTGGTACATTTTCTAGATCATTGTGGAGGTGTTGTATTGGGGAGCTCTGCTGTATTTCTTCTGATACTTGTCCATCCTGGCTTCTTCCACTAATCCAGGGCACCCCATTCAATCTTGCTTACCTCTGCTAAGTAGTAAGGACTCCTCCATCCCAGCCAGGTTGTGTCAGTCAGACACCTATGCCCTTAGAGCACTGAGAGTCTTGAGAAACAGCAGATTGTTAAAGAATGCCTATCATTGCATTTGCAAATATCCACCTTCTTTCCCAGTTTTACATTCTGAAATTAGGATGCAGTGTGCTCCTAGCCCACTCAGATCATCAGTACCCAGAATGATGGCTACCTCTATTCCTTTACAAAATGCAGCAAGTGATATCACTTTAAAGAGTAGTGGGGTTATGGGTTAGCTAGGTGGTGCAGTGAGTAGAGCTCTGGCCTTGGAATCAGGAAGACCTGAGTTCAAATCCCGCCTTAGACACTTAACACTTACTAGCTGTGTGACCTTGGGCAAGTCACTTGACCCTGATTGCCTCACCAAAAAAAAAAAAAGCAAAAGAAAAGAATAGTGGGTTTATAAACAGTAAAAATTTATATTCCAATCCTTACAGACATTCTGCATATCAGCATACACTCTGTGAAATGCCATCTTTGAGGATTCAAGTTGTATCCTTGTGCCTCCCACAGAATACAGGGATACAGTTGTATCCTTGTGGAATAAGTGACTGATTCCAATAGCAGTCTACTGGGAATTCCAACCAGGGCAAGCCTGCTGGAGCATTTCATAGACCCAAGCATACAACTAAGTTGTATCAACTAAGGTAAGGAGTAGCAGGTTAAAGTGTTGAGGTTTTGATGTTGGGGTGCTGGGACCCCAAAATCACAACATGTGGGTCCTGCCTAAAAGAATTTGACTCAAGCCTTCTTTCAGCCAAAGCCAAGGTTTATTAAAGATGAATCATATAGGCCAGACTCTTAAGGAATCTGAACATTTGTGACACTCATAAGGATGAGTGGTGATGAGGAAATCTCAGCCCCTAAATGGCCACCAGGGTGGATCTTATATACACAAAGATTATGGGAGGGAGCTAGGAGTGGCCAAGTAGTTTGGGGTGACCAGAGGAGGGGCTGGGAGAAGAGATGTCTTGATGGGAGCGGCCAGTAAGCTGGGGTGACTAGGGGAGGAGTTTAGGGAGGATCTTGAAGCTGGGGTGACTGGGGGAGGGTCCTGGGAGAATCTTGATAGAAATGCCTGGGAGGTTGAATGGGATCTGGATAAGATCAAGGATAGGAAGTATAACAGGGGGCTATCAGGCCAGTAATAGATAATAGAGGGTTAACTTTTAATAAGGCTAACAAAGAATTGGGAGATTGGGCATAGGTGATAAGGAAAAGCCAGTTGATAGGAATTAGGAGACTGCTATACTTCCTTGACCAGGTAAAAGAGTTCAAGGAAGGGATTTTTTGGGGCCCATTTTGGGCCCATACCCCATCACCAGCACCCCTAACATCTAAACCTCAACAGTTTGAGTGAGAAAGATACACTGTAAGCCTTGGAGCAGGGAGAGAGGTCTTGGACCTTATAATCTACACCCAGACTGAGATGTAGCTTGTGAATATGGGTCTCACTTCTCCTTGGGTTTGTTCCCTGCTGCTCCTCAGTGAAGGAGAATCGGATTATGTTGTGACCTTGTGGACTTGGAAAGCTTGCAAATACTACATAAAGACAATATAGGAAAGTTACCTGGCTAGGGGATAGAAGTATGGTTCAAATTTCTAGAAATCACCAAATTTATCACTTAAATACAGTGGAGACAGCCTATTTTACATTTTGTTTTCTACATATTTCTTTTCCTTGGAAACATTACTATTTTCAAATTCTGCTTAATAATAGGATTTCTAACTTCTCAATTGTACTGTTTATGAAACCCTTAACAAAATCTTGACATACTGAAATATATATGTATATATATTGACATACTTAACACAGTCATTAACCGGAGGAAGAACACTGTGTTTCCCAGACAAATGTGCCTATTTTGTGATAGCAATAATATGTCAATCAATCACAACATTCAGATCAGAGAAAATCTAACGTCCTGATGTTAAAAATACGCCACATTTGAGTGTCATTCCAAAAGAATAATAGCACTGTATGTAATATAATGTAAATTACATATAATATAAATATAATATGTAATATAACTACATATAATATAATATGTTATGTTCTCTAAAGTTATAATGCAAGAAACTTATGAGCATAGTACTAATATAAAATCCAATCTCATGAATTTAAAATATAAAACACAAAATAAAACTCCTTGATCTAATAACAAAGACCCCCTTGAATGGGTCTCAAAATCATCCACACAGAAAACAAAAACATTGGATGCAAGCTCAGATATGAAAATAGAGTAGATGCCACTTTTAATTTCACAGCTACCAGGGTGTTGAGGTTTAAGGATGCTGGGACCCCAAAATTCAACGGCAAGAGTCGCAGGTCCTGCCTCAAATGAATTTGACTCAAGCCTTCTTTCAACCAAAGACAAGGTTTATTAGAACACATGATAGAGGTGGGCAAGATCTTAAGGAATCTCAGCATTGGCCAGACTCTTAATGAATCTGAGCACTTTAATGGAGGTGAGATGGATCTTTTATACAGAAGACTGTGGGAACAGAGAAGAGGTATAGAAGGAATTAAGGGTTGGAAGTGGCCTGGGCAATCCAGAGATAACAGGCAATGAAGGACTGGGCTAGTTTAGAAGTAACAGAGAACTGGGAGATTGGGCATAGGCCACAATGAAAAGCCAGTTGAGAGGATTACTGGGATGGGTGGATGCCTCAGGTGAATGCCAGAGACTTGACTATGTAGGAAAATTCAAGGAAAGTTCAGGGTGGTGCTGGGGATTCCCAAGGCCCATGCCCCATCAAGGGTGGCATATCCAGAGCACAGATCAATTATGCCACAAAGAATAATTGTCCCCCAATGAATTTATCAAACCCCAAATAAATCCAAAATTGAGATTGTTCAAATCTCCAGGTTGACATCCGCTAAGTTCCTAAATTCACCAGGATACCAGTATCTGGAGCAAAGCTTGAAAACCTTTAGCAATCTCAAATCAAACCCCAAGTCTGGGGAGGAATTATGTCCTCAGAGATAGCATCTAAAGGGTAGTCAGGCACTATGGGGGCAGAATATTTCATGAATTGCTCACTTTCCCTATTGTGTTTTGCTTAAGCGTTTCTCTTTGTACCAGGTAACATTTAATTCAGTGTCTGGGGCTGCTCCCAGGTGTAAGGAAGGCATCCCATAGGGCAGCGATTGTCAAAGTGTAGTCCAGGTGATGAGGATGGTATCTCGACCCCAAAAAGGAAAAACCCTGGACTTTCCAAATGGCCAAATCTCTGGTGTTCACCTGAGGCTATAATCCCATCAACTGGCCTTTCATTGTGGCTACTCCCAATCTCCCCATTCTCTGTTACCCTTAACCTAGCCTAGCCCTCCATTGTCTAACCTCCCTATGACTCCCAGCCACTTCCCACCCTTAATCCTAGCTAGGCTTCATTCTCCCTTGGCCACTGGGTCAGGTCCCAGGTCTTCTGTTCATCCCAGTTTACTGGCCACTTCCATCCAGATCCTCCTTAGACCTATCCTCCAGTCACCTCAAACTACTTGGACACTTCTAGATCCCTCCCACAGTCTTTCTGTATATAAGGTCCATCTTGTCTCTATTAAGATGCTCAGATTCTTATAATCTAGCCACTGCTCAGATTTTTATAATCTAGTCAATAGCTCACAGATGCTCAGATTCCTTAAGAGTCTGGCTAATGTGGCGGATCTTTAAAAAATCTTGTCTTTGGCTGAAAGAAGGCTTGGTCGTGGGGCAGCTAGGTGGCGCAGTGGATAGAGCACTGGCCCTGGATTCAGGAGGAGCTGAGTTCAAATCCAGCCTCAGACACATAACACTTACAAGCTGTGTGACCCTGGGCAAGTCACTTAACCCCATTGCCTAGCCAAAAAAAAAAAAAGAATGCTTGGTCGAATTCTTACAGACAGGATCCACGTATTGTGATTTTGGGGTTCCAGCACCCCTAAACCTCTAGACCTCATCACAAGGACCCCTAGGGCCCCCCAAGACTCTCTCACAGTCTCCACACAGTCAAAACAATTTCATAAAAATATTAAGACATTCTAATTTCTAATGAGGTAGATATCAATGGATATAATGCACATAAACAAACGTTTTGTGGGTCCTCAATAATTTTTAAGTGTGAAGATGTCCTGAAGTCACTAAGTGTGAGAACTACTGACGAGGAACATGTTCAGAATTGCCCTTCCTGGTTTCCTCAGATTCCTGTGGGGCTTTGGGGCCAGCCTCTGGCCATGCATGACTCATGGCCAAAGGCCCTGACCTTTGAGAAGATCAGGAGTCCCCTGATTGGCTGCTCAGCTAGAAGAGTTCATGACTCAGTGCATTTACCAGATTGAACAGCAAGGGCCCCCATTTTCCTCTTTCATTCTGGGTTTGAATCGTGCCAGAAAATGGTGAGCTGTTGCTAGACCCCCATGGGAGGATGGGGGATGGGCTTCTGGTCACAGGGAAGAAGGACCTGAGGAATTAAGCTGTGTGCGTGGGCCCCTTGCTGCCTTCTCTGCTCGGTGTTTCCTTTCCTGAGTAGATGACCCAGCATCAGTTGGACTTCATGACCTTTTGTCTCCCTTACTACAACCAGAGGGACCCAGGGGACAAAAATGAACTGCCAGCCCTTGACAACCCTCACATTCCTCCTCATCAGTCAACCACCCATCCAAGAAGACTTTAGCAGATTATAGAAAGTCTTCAGCTAGGGTTAAAAAAGATCAGCTTGTCAAGTAAAAGGTAGAGGTGTCATGGTGAGACATCAAAGAAGGATCTAGGAGTGTTAGTGGACTGCAAGCTCCAAATAGGTCAACAGAGTCATGTGGCAAGTCAAAAAAAAAAAAGGAATGCTATCTTGGGCTGTATTAGGAAAGTGGTAGAGTCCAGAAGGAAGGAAGTTGAGTCCTGTTCAGACCACAGCTGGACCATCCTGATCAATTCTCAACACTACCTTTTAGGAAGGCAATGGGGAAGCTGGAGATAGGCCAGGGATGGGCAACCAAGATGGTGGAGAGCCTTGGGACAATGCCATATGAGGCTCAGTTGGGCAAACTAGAGGACCCGTGGCCTGTAGAAGAGACGAGGTGGTTGGCTGTTGACCATCATTCTTGAAGAGGACAAAAATGACATCACTATGCTAGAGTCAAGTCCCAGTATGTCCAACTGTGGCTGATCAGGCCCATATGAGCTTGGAAGGTTCTACCACAGGCCAGGCACAAATAGTCCACGTGAACATTTGGGGTGGATTCTCTAAATTTGTGTATCTTGCATTTCTTTTGAGCTGTTTCAATTCTGCTTTGCTCATACTGCCCAGCACCTTCTCTGATGTGGGCATGCCATGCAGAGTGGTCCTGTGTCAGCGTCTCCTGTGTTACATGGTCAGTTCCCAAGTTCTTAAGAGAGACCTTGAGAATGTCCTTCTATCATTTCTTCTGACCACGATGTCAGTGCTTACCCTGTGTGAGTCCTCCATAAAACAGTCTTTTTTGCAATCATAGGTTTTGCATTCGAACAATGTGGCCAGCCCATCAGAGCTGCACTCTCTGAAGCAGAGTTCGAATACTTGGCAGTTTAGTTCAAGAAGACACCTCAATGTCTGGTATCTTATTCTACCAGGTGATCTTCACAATCTTTCTAAGACAATTAAAATGGAAACAATTCAGTTTCCTAGTACGGTGCTGATAGACTGTCCAGGTTTCAGAGGCATGCAATGAGGTCAGCACAATGGCTCTGTAAACCTTCAGTTTGGTAGTCAGTCTAATACCTCTTCTCTCCCATACTTTCCTTTGGAGCCTCCCAAACACTGAGCTAGCTCTGGCAATGTGTGTGTCCATCTCATTATCAATGTGTACATCCCCGGAAAGTACACTGCCAAGGTAAGTGAATTTATCCATAGCATTCAAAACTTGCTCGTTCGCTGTAACCATTGGTTCCACGTATGGACAGTGTGCTGATGGCTGATGGAGCCCCTGCGTTGTCTTGGTGTTAATTGTTAGGCCAAAATTAGCATAAGCAGCAGAGAATCGATCCATATTTTGCTGCATCTCAGTTTCAGAGGCTGCACTGAGTGCACCATCATCTGTGAACAGAAAATCATGCACCAACTCCCCCTCCACTTTGGTCGTGGCTTGTAGCCTTTTCAAGTTGAAGAAATTACCATCAATGCAGTAGCTGACCTTGATGTTATGTTCATCTTCATTGAAAGTGTTTGACAACATGGGTGAAAACATCACGCTGAAAAGCATGGGAGCAGGCACACAGCCCTGTTTCCCTCCATTGGTGACTGGTAGAGGTGTGCTGACTGTATTCCAAAGGCTGTCATGTGGAAGAGAGAATGAACATTTTTCTACTTCTCTTTTCCTCTATAATATTTTTCTTGATGATCTTACCAGCTCGTCTGGGTGTTGATGAACCTTAAAACCACTTATCCAGCCCTAAACTCTCTGCTCACCCTCATTCTCACATCTCCAACTGCCCGTTACACATCTTCAATTGAATGTCCCCAAGACATCTTAAACTTGAAATTCTCAAAACTGAACTCAGTCTCTTTCCCCCCAAAGCCTCTCACCTTCTGAACTTCCCCTACGACTAATAAGGGCACCATTATCCTCTCAGTCTCCCAGACTCACACACAAGTGTAGGTCTCATTTACTACCTTTCTCTCTCTCTTTCTCTCTCTGTCCTTCCCTGCCCCACTCCCCCCATCCCCCAATATCCAATCTATTGCCAAGGCCTGTTGATCTTCACTTTGCAGCCCCCTTCTCTCCTCTGCCATTGCCCCTACCCTGCTGCAAGCCCTCATCATCTCACACCTGGACTTTTGCTATAGCCTACAGGATGGTCTCCTTACCACAAGTTTCTTCCCACTCCAGTCTATCCTCCATTAGGCCACCAAAGTGATTTTCCTAAAGCACAGATACAGTCATGCCATCCCCTACTCAGTCAACTCCAGTGACTTCCTATCACCTTCAGGATCAAATATAAAATTGTCTGTTGGGCACTGGAAGCCCTTCATAACCTGACCCCTCCCACCTTTCCAGTCTTCTTATACCTTACATCCCATGGAGTACTCTGCCATCCAGTAACACTGGTTCCCTTGCTGTTCCTCCCACAAGACACTCTATCTCCAGACTTCAGGTATTTTCTCTGGCTGTTGCTCATTCCTGGAATTCTTTCTCTCCTCATCTCCACCTGCTTCCTCGGTTTCTTTCAAGTTTCCCCTAAAATCCCACCTTCTACAGGAAGCCTTACCCAATCCCCAATAATTTTCATGCCTCTGCTGATTATTTTCAATTTATCCTATTCCTTTCATATAAGCAATGTCCAGAATTGTCTACATGCTTTCTCCTCCATTAGATTGTGAACTCCTGGAGATCAGGGACAGCTTTTTTGTTTCTTGTAGCCCCAGGATTTAGCACAGTGCCTGACACATAGTAGACCTTTAAATGTTTATTGACTGACTACCTGGCTTCTGGAGCCAGCACTAGAGACAAAGAGTGGCTAGTAGTCATAAAGAAGAGCACTTCTCCTCTATCCGTCCACTTCTGTGGCCTGCCTGGGAACCCTACCAGCCCTCCTGGCTTTGTGTTTTCTGGCTATGTGTCAGTGATTCAGCAAGTAAGGCTGTCTAGTCATTGCCAGCTGGAGACCAACCAGGGCTCAGGTCCTTGTTCTGCCACTGATGCACTTGGTAGCTTGGGCAAGCCCCTTCCTATTCCTGAGCCTCATTTTTCCTGGAGAGAGGTGGTGTGGTGCAGTAGGAGAGCTAGCTTTAGAGATCATGGATTCAAATCCCCCCTCTGCTCTTCCCTACCTCTGAACCTCAGTTTTTTCTTATCTGTAAAGGGGCTGGGCTGGACAACCTCTAAGGTGCTTCCCAGCTCTAGGTCTAGCAGAAAATGAGACGATTTATTATTGAACGCACTTGCAAATATGAAAGCTTCTATAAATGTTAGCTCTTACTGTCAACTCTTATTTCCAATGACTCCATGAATTTCCCAGGTCCCTTTCAGCAGCCCTGAGTGAGCAAGGGTTGCTGCTTCCCCCCCCACGTCCACAAGAGGGAGCTGTGTGCTCACTTTACATGGGCTAATGCTGCATCCGGCTGTTGGGTGGGGTTTGGGTAAAGAAGGGAAATCCTTTCCCCACAGTGGCATGGCTCCAGTTCCTTCACATCCGTGGCAACAGAAATGACACAAGCAGGCCAAATTTGAAAACCCAAGGCAGTAGTTTTATTTCTGTCTTCCTTCTACCCCTCAAATAAGCCCCCTTCCCTCCCTGCCCAGAGCAGAACCAGGCTGGGCTCTTCAGGCTCCCTGCTCCTCCATTCCTTTCTCATTGTGCCTGTCCAGTACTGCCTGGGGTCTCTGTCTTCACAGCTCAACTTGCTACCCCACTGCCAAATCCAGGACTTGGCATTCATGAAGCTGTGAACCAGGGTGCAAAGAGGGAGAGAAACCAGGAAGGTCTGCAGGTGAATGTGGGTGTTTCTGATTCCATATCTGTGCATTTAGGTGGCTAGGCATAAGGAGATCTGGGTTGCAATCCCAGTCTTGACCCACTGTGTGACCTTGGGCAAATCCTGATCCCTTTCTGGGCCTCAGTTTCTCCATCTGTAAAAAGGAGGCAGCACTGTATTATCTCCCCTCACAAGGCTGTTTGTGAGAGCCTCTAATGAAAGTGTAAAGGGAATGAGTGACATAAGGAGGTGGTTATTATCATTTATTAATATTCATATAATAATAAGAAAGAAGGAGCCCAGCACCCAGTGGATTGTGCATGACTGATATTGGCCTTCCCAACCTAAACAGGAATGAGATAGAATGTGAGGATCCCTGAAGGCACACTTACCCCACCCCCAAGTTCCTATGCCCATGTCTAGCAAAGGCATATGAATGACCTCCCTATAGGCAGATCCACAATGGAGGAGACGAACAGTGAAGCCAGGAGTCCCTGCCCAAGAGGCTTCTCCCTCCCCTCTCCCTCCCCCTGGGTCCCAAGGCCCATTCACTGAAGAAACCCCAGCCTCTGGGTCAACAAGTCTTTTGATCTTTTGAGATCTGGAAACTGCCTTTGAAGATAGGAGGAGTCTTCTGGCCAACTTTCACCCAGAGAGAGAAAATAGCATCATTGAACATAGAATATTAGAGCTGGAGGAAATCTCAGAACCTAGAACATGGAATGTCGGAGCTGGGAGGCCCCTTAGAGGTCTCTGGGTTTTTACTAATGAGGAAACTGAGGTCCCATGAAGGGAAAACCTTGCCCAGGATTCCACAGAGTCAGTGGAAGAACTGAGTCTAGAACCCAGGTTTCAGGATTCTCTGCCAGCTTGATGCTCTACATATCCAGGTATGACCCCAAAGGACAGAGTTCTAGTACGTCCCCCTCCCGATCCTCCCAGGCTCCTTAGTGTTCTGAGAGAGCAGACTCAAGGGGTGAGAAAGAGGATCCTTACCGGATGTCAGCTCCTACTGCCATTTCACAGTCACTTCTCTCGGTCCCTCCCCTTGTCTTATTAACCACAGTGTACTTCCCCCGGTAAGAGTCGGGGCAGCAATGCTGAAAGCAGGGGTCATAGGTGAATGTAGGACCACAGCTCAGGGGGAAGGGCTGGACACTGCCATCCTCACAGCATTGATTCTCCTGGGGGTTGTAGGCCACAGTCCCACATAGGAGCCAGGGCTGGCACACGATCACTTGGGAATCTGTGGGGGTCACTGTGTGAATGATAGACTGTTAGCTCCACAGGCTCAAGAAGAAAGGCCCCCAGAAGTGGCCCAATGCCTGCTCCTCCATCTTTCCCCCATGGCTCTTTCCCTCTCCTCCACAACCTTCCTCCCTGCTTTGCCTTCCCTTCCTTACCTGGAGCACTTGAGCAGGACAGGATAACCATGAAGAAGATGGAGACAATGACTGCTGAGGAGAAAGAGAAAGAGATGAGGGGAGCCTGGACCTTTGGATGGTGGTGCTTTGGGCCCAGCGTGGAGAGAGGATTGGGGCTGAACTTTGCATCTCTATCTCTCTTGGATGGCTAGGGTTAGGATTCATTCAGGTTAGGTTTGAGGTCAGGAGGCAGAAGGTCTAGGGCTCTAGGCAATTGTGGTGACCTGTGGGTGTCAGGGTTGGCTACATCAGGAGACTGAGAGGAGGTGGCAGGGTACATATAGGAGAGACAGCCTTAGGCTGGGGAAATGGGGCCAAAGGCTTGGGAGGCTGACTCTCCCCTAGGAAAGTCTTTGCCTCTCTTTAAACCTCAGTTACCCCAGCTGTAAAATGACAAAAGGAAGGAAGGTGGCCCTTGGTGGCAGTAAGGTCTTTTCATGACTCTCCAAATGGGAAGGGTCCAACCCCTTCATTTTGCAGAAATGATGAAGCCCAGAGAAGGGACTTTCTGGGAACTGGAAGGACCAGAACTGAACCCCAAGACTTCAACTCCAGGGCATTTGCTGCTGTGCTCTCCTGTCTTCTGGGGCCCGGCAATTAGAAATGTTTGGGAGCTAGCACTGCTATGTGCTGGGTCCATGATTCTCTCAGGGCTAGGTGTAATTGACACTCTTGGCTTTGTAAGGTGGCGTTGGGTTTGGGACTAAGCAGATTTGGGGTTGGGACTCAGGTCAGGTCCATAGCTCACCCCATTCACAAATGCAGGTGCTTCTCTGTGGGCTCCAAATCTGGAATTTGGGAATCTAAGTTCATTGTCTAGTTCTTAGGACTTTTAAAAAAGACTTTGGACAAATGACCTAATTGCCCTGGTTCTCAATTTCATCTTGTCAAATGAGTAAGTTAGAATAGATGACCTGCCAGGTTTCTCCCATAAATCCATGAGCCTATGAATGTGGAAGGTGTGGGATGGAGATGTTTGGTCCCTGGAATAAGCCAGGTCTATGGGATCCCTTCCTCTTTGTTTCTCAGAAGGATTCTGTGAGGAGCTGGGAGAAAGCTTTTGGGGAAACCTGGGTCAGAGTGAGATCAGAGTGTAAATCAGAAGTAGAGGTGGCAGAAGGTTATGGATTAGGACCAGAGACAGCTTTAGGCTCAGTGTTCTGAGATCAGAATCAGAGTGAGGGTTAGGCTGTAGTCAGAATGGAAGATGATAAGGGCTAGAATGACATTTGGGGGATTGTCATAGGATCACGGTTAGAAGGCAGCACAAGGGTTATCTAGTCTAACCCTCTGATTTTACAAGTGAGGAGTGAGTCCCAGAGAGGTCACACAGATGGTGAGCAGGTGTGATGATCAGGGCGCAGGTTTGGGTTGAATTGGAAAGGCAACAAGGTCCTCTTTGAGATGGGGTTGGAATTGAGACGAATGTTAGAGGTTGTAGGTCAGGGCTGAGGTTAGGGGGCTGATAAGATTGAGATGCCAGCTGGGAAGTAGCAAGGGTAGAATTAGCACTGAGGTTAGGACCAAGGTGGGGGGCTGGGGAGCTGGTGGGGACATAATGGGGCTGGAGCCCAGGAGCCCAGGAGGTAAAGGATCCCCTGAGCCCTCTTACCCGTGATGTAGGTTCTTGATGCCATGAGTCCTGTCTCAGTTGGGTCCGGAGGACTTGGTGCCAGCGCCACAACTGCCACCTGCCTGAGAGTGTGATAGCAGAGGTGCTCTTATCCCTGGGATCCTGGGCTTTTATTAGTGTTGGAGGTAGGTGGAGTCCTCCTCTCACTAGTAGAGACTAGTCAGGCCCTGGAGCTAGGCATAGAGTAGTGGAGGTGGGGAGAAGCTAGGAAGAGAGAAAAAGGAGAGAGGAGAGAAGGGGAAAGAAGGGAGGAAAGGGGAGAGGAAGGGAGGGGAAGGGAGGGGAAGAGAAAGGAAGGGAGAAGTGGGGAGGGGAGGAGGAGAGGAAACCTGTTCTATGCTAATGTTTCCCTTACCCACCCACCACCATGAGCTGGCTAGTAGCCTCAAGAAAGAGAGAAGAGCCATGACCCTCTCCCTACCCCCCCAGCAAGACCTACTACACATGCCCCTAAACTTTTTTTCTTCCAATCCCTTCTCATCCAGCCTAATCCTCCATGGCCCCTTAAGCTACAATCTTTCCAAATTCTGTGATTCCAGGCTGAACTCTGCTCTGGGGGATAGGAAGACCACAAGCATGGGATTCAGGGATGACAGGGTCAGTCACTAGAAGGAGAAGAATATGGGGCCCTAGATCAGAAGGGGAAATGAGGATAGATGCTGGTTGGGGAGACAGTGCCTTAGGGCAATGGGTCCTAGCCCAGAAGTGGAATCAGAGCAAGCTGGCAAGCCCCATGAAAAAAGCCAATGGGATCAGGGAGCTGAGAGGCTGGCCTGGGGAGGAGGCCCATTTGGTCGGCAGCTTCATGTTTGAACCACTTCCTTTCTTGGTGATTCATTTAAACTGGATGTAAAATTGGGAAGCTGGGGTTAAGTAGACTCTAATTCAACATTGATTAAGTGCCTAGTATGTGTAAGACACTGTCTTGGTGACCAGGGATGCAAAGGTAAACATGAACCCCATGCCAGTCAGCAGGGAAGCCCTGTCCTGCTGGGGATGGAGAGGGATGGACTGACCATGTGCACAGACCAGAGCCATGTAGGACTGAGCATGGAGGGGCCAAGGGAAAGGAAGACCTTCCCAAGACATTCTGGGAAAACTCAAAGGGGCAAGAGAATGCTTTCAGTTGAGAGAATCAGGGAAGACTTTGTGAAGGTATTAGGAGTCATCCTGTTTTCCAGAGCTAAGGACCAGCAAGCAAGCTGTGCCCTGAGCTTGGTGTCACAAGAATCCTTCGTGCTCACCCTCTGGCAAAATGACACAATTATTGTATTGCTTCCATCAGCATAAGGGTTCTCTGAGCTTGGTTCAGCACCAGACAAGCTCTGACAGTTACTCATGTTCTGGTCCTCAAGCCCTGCTATGAATCACACCTGTCTCATTGTTGTGCTTACCCCTTAATATCAGCATTAAAACCCTTTGCCCTGTCATTGGTGTATTGAGATCTCCCCATGGGGGCGGAGCCCTGGCACATGTGTGTGATCTTCCTCCTTGCAAGTGGTTTCCCTCACTTTGAAATTAAACTTCTGTTTGATTCCTGACTCACTTGTCTCTGGCCTCTCCTGTTTGGCTCCAGCCACCCACAGGTTAGAGGCCAGTACTGTACTGTTGACAACATCATGAAGGAGAAATGGTCTGGATGGAGCCAGAAGACAAGGAGGAGAGCACTCATGCCTGACCAGACCTGGGGAATGCCCTTAATGGGGGCTGGTCATCCCACGTGGCTGGAACTCAGAGAGCACGAGGGGCAATAATTGGAAATAAGTCTGGGATAGGAGACTGAGTCAGCATGGAAGGGCCCAAAGTGGCAGAATAAAGAATTAGCATTTATCCTAGAGGGAACAGGGAGCCTCTGAAGATTTTTGAGTAGGGAATGATTTGGTCTGAGGGCCCTCCCAGCTCTGACATTCCCTGTTCTAAGGCCCTGCCAGCTCTGGCATCCCCTGTTCTAAGATCCTCCATGCTCTGACTTTTTCTGTTCTAAAGGCCCTCTCAGCTCTGATATTCCATATTTGAAGACCCCTTTGTACCTCTGACATTGGATATTCTAAGGGCCCTCATATCTATGACATTCCCTGTTCTCAGGGCCCTCCCTGCTATTCTGACCCTCTTTTGTGGGGTGGGAGAGGTCTGGGGGGGATTATCATCATTAGTATTCTCCCCTCTCCCTTCCAAATTTTGTGAGAAACAATTCCGTCGGACCTTGACTCTATTCCAATCAGTATTAATCAGTTTGATATGAGTCTGTAAGGGTACTAGGTATACGTTCTGCATATCAGGCCCCAGAACTATGAGCTACAGATTTGCTGAATCATAGGAAGCTAACTAGAGGCCCTCCACCTTTGTTTTGTCTTGTTATGGTGACCAAGGCCAGTGTGGCAGAGGTGACTCAATTACATGGAAAATCCTCCAACTTATTCTTGTACCTTGGGACCACTCTCTCTTGTCCAAAGGAGCAGTGACCATCTTATGACCACTTAATCAGTGGAGATGCCCTCTGCTTCTCCCAAACTGAGACCACCCTGCTGACGTATTATTTCTAGCTGATACCTCAGTTTTTGGCCTGTGAAGGAAGATCTGTCAACTAATGGGATTCTGTATTAACCTCTTTAGAATGTTCAAGGTATCAAATCAAATCAAGCCATCTAAAAATAAGGACCTGGAAAAAGGGGGCATCTCAGATCATAGGAAGATCTAAGGATCACTTCATTGGAGGGGACCTTGGACTTTTTAATAAAGTGCCATTGGCTCAGAGCTATGCCTCAGTCTCTTTTATTGTAGGTTGAACAATTTTAATCCCCACAATTCCTACCTCCCAATTAAAAAAGCCATGGGAAATTAGTATAATATACATTGACAGTGTCTGAATACTTCTGTCTCAGTCTGCCCCTTGAGACTCTCGCCTCTTTGTCAGAAGGTAGATGACGTTTCCTCCCCAGACCTCTGGAATCTTGAGGGGGGGGTGTCACTTCATTGGTCAGAGTTCTGAAGTTTTTCCAAATTATCTTTTGTGATCATATTGTCATCCTTGGACAAATCCTCCCTTGCTTCTCTTCACTTCAGATAAGTCCATAGAAGTCTTCCCCAGCTTCCTCTTACTTGGTATGTGAAACAAAATACTGTTTGGGGAAAGTCTGGGCCTGAGGCATTTGACAGTTGGAGATGCCACCACCTTGATCTAGCTCCACCAGGGAATGGGGGGGCGCAGGAAACGTACTTGGTCACCTGGTGAAGTGTAATGTGTCCTGTGCTCGGGGTTAGAGACCGGAGTACTCACCCTAGTTCTTCCCAACTCCCTCTGACCTAGAGAAAGTTATTTCTACATGCCCCCAAGTTTTAATTTTGTTGTTGTTCACTTGTTTCAGTTGTGTCTGATTCTTTGTGACCCCACTTGAGGCTTTCTCGGCAGAGATACTGGAGTGGTTTGCCATTTCTTCAGCTCATTTTACAGATGGGGAAACTGAGGCTTGGAGTGGGGGAGATCAGCCAGAAGGTTACTGCAATTTGTTGTTTTTGTGTCCCCAGTACTGACCCAGTGTTTGGCACATGTAGATGTTTAATAAATCCTTGTTGAATCATTGATCTTTGTAGGGCATGACCTCATGTTCCAACTTAAAATGTGGCCCCTAGAACAAAGAACAATGCACTAGATGGTTCTGATGTCACCTCCTTCCCTCTGGACACAAGTCCCTATCCAAGGTCCCAGAGTAAGGGGTCAGGGAAGAGAGAGGAACCCAGATCACTGTTGATTCCAAGCCAGCTGTCTCTGTCCACTGCAACAGAGTTTCAAACTAAGCCTGCCAAACTTCTGAACCAAACAAACATGTAACTGAGAAATGTTTAACAAAATAAATAAAAATACAGTACAATATAGATAATGCTAAGGTGTAGTTTTCTAAGAAGTCAATATACTGCCTGTAGGGGTCCACTTCTATTTGAATTTGACATCACAGCATTATACTCTGCTGCCTCAGTAGTGGAAAGAGATGCTTGCCAAAGCCTTGTGCAAAGTAGGCATTTAATCTCTTTGTTGGATTGAATTGAAACCCTGGGAGGGAACCGGTTCTCTGTGGGACACAGAGCAGAGATGGGAACATTTGGGCTTGAGGACAAAACTTCTGGGGACCCCTTCACTTTGGGTGCAGAGAGGTAAGGGGGGAAGCTTCAAGCCTGGTTAATGGGGAGGGTTGGGAGGCTGTTAGTAGGAACAGGGAAGATAGGAGGAGAAGTGAACTTGAAGAGAGGATTAATTGTGGATCCCTGGGACTGGAATAGTTGATGGCCGATCCCGGGCACCTGCATATAAGTCCAGGGATCCCCCCAGGCAGAGCACCTTCTTTGGGCTCCTACTGTGATGACTCCTACTAATGCCGTTCCTTCTTACAGTATTTGGAGGGGAAAAAAATTGGACATTCAAAGAATTGTCAGACTTCCAGGATTTTGTGTCAAAAAGGCCTGACATCAATAGAAAATTTGGCACACAAGATCCAAGAGAAATTTAATGTGAACACCAAAGACTGATTGCAGGGGATTCAGTAAGCACAGGTTGTTAACTTTTTATAGGAGGAAATGTAAATCGGGTTCCTGTGATTGTCATTAGTAATTGGGTAGTCTGAAAGAAAGATGGGGGTAGAGTTGAATATATGATACCATCTAGGAAAAGATAAAAAGAGGGGCAGCTAGGTGGCGCAGTGGATAGAGCAGCGGCCCTGGAGTCAGGAGGACCTGAGTTCAAAGCTGGCCTCAGACCAAACACTTGACACTTACTAGCTGTGTGACCTTGGGCAAGTCACTTAACCCCAATTGCCTAAAAATTAAAAAAAAAGGAAAATGAGTAATTATCATACAAATGAGGTGTAAAAAGAACTGACACAGAGCAGTTAGATGGGGGAGGATGGTTGGTAGTTCTGGAACCCTACTCTCATTGGGAATGGGTTAAAGAGGGAACAATACACACATATATATATTTATATCAAGAAGAATATAAAAGTCTTCTAAATTCAGAAAGAAATAAAGGGGCTGGGGGGGAGAGAATAAAAGAGGGATCTTTGGTGAAAGGGTAAGTTAAGTAATAAGAGGGCAAGCTAGCAGGTAGAAGGGGAGTCAGGAGGGATAGGAAATAGGAGATACACACAAACATAAAATGAAGATCATGAGTAGAAATTATGTGAGGGAAAAAAAGCAGGGGTAGTAATCATGATCTCAAAGTTAAAGCTAAAATAGATTTAATCAGAAGAGAAAAATAGGGAAACTTCACTGTCAGCCATATTAATCAATGTTGTTGAAGACTATTTAAAATAACTAGGTAGTATAAGGTTGGAATCTTGCTGTGGTGTAGGAAATGATGAGTTGGCGGACTTAGAAAACTAGGGAAAGGCTTGGAGCTATGAAGGAAGATGTTATCCACCCTCAGAGCACAGAGGACAGGCAAGTATAGTATTACATAGATGCATGTGAATGTATATGTCTATGTATGACTATGATTATAGATATCTAAGTACAAATATGTATGTGTTTGTAAGTGTATGTGTATATGTATGTATATAGTTGTGTGCATATGTCTATATATGTGTATGTTTATGTATATATGTATATATACATACACATATATCTGAGCTTAATTGCAGCCTTGTTGGGGGGGGCAGAGGGGGAGAGGGAGGTAGGGAGGGAGGAAGGCGGAAAAAGAACAAAGTAAAAAGTGTATGGCAGAGAACAAAAGAAAACTTACAAGGAAGCAAAGAAAAGATGGACAGGTCAGAACACAATGTGTAATATTTATTATGTAGTCTTTCTTGATATGACAAATTATTTTTGTATAGGTTGAATCATCTCATGTGCTGTGCACATGGCAATGCTTTTTTCTTTTCTTATTTTCTATTAAGTTTATAATGTTTCTTTTTCTTTTATTATTGTGTATTTATGTTTAAAATAAGTTAATAAAAATACTCTTTTTGTTTTGTTGTTAGGCAATGAGGTTAAGTGACTTTCCCAGGGTCACACAGCTAAGTAAGTGTCAAATGTCTGAGTCTGGGTTTGAACTCAGGTCCTCCTGACTGCAGTGCTGGTGCTCTATCCTCTTCACTACCTAGCTTCCCGCCCCAAAAAAAAAAATTACACTGAAAACAAAAGAGAGAGAAAAGACCTCAGTGTCTGGTATCTTATCTTGCCAGGCGATCTTCAGAATTTCCTAAGAAAATTAAAGTGGAAATGATTCAGTGTGCTTGCCTGGAGCTGATATACTGTCCAGGTTTCACAGGCATACAATGAGGTCATCACAAGGGCTCTGTAGACCTTCAGTTTGGTAGTCAGTTTAACACCTCTTCTCTCCCATACTTTCCTTCAGAGCCTCCCCAAAACTAAGCTAGCATTGACAATGTGTATATCAACCTCATTATCCATGTATATATCTCTGCAAAGTATCCTGCCAAGGTAAGTGAACTTATCCATTATATTAAAAACTTCTCTATTTGCTGTAACTAATGGTTGCATGTATGGATGGTGTGGTGCTGGCTGATGGAGAACCTGTGTTTTCTTGGTGTTAATGGTTAAGCCAAAATTAACACAAGCAGTAGAGAATTGATCCATACTTTGTTGCATCTCAGCTTCAGAGGCTGCACTGCGTGCACAATCATCTGCAAACAGAAAATCATGAAATCATGAAAGAAAATCATTGTCAGCCTCACTCTCTCTTCCAGAGTCATCTCAGTCCAGTGGCAGGACAGTCAAAATGATTAGTGATGGCTTGAGATGCAATGGATGACCTTGGGGTCTTTGGTGTCTAGCCAAGCTCTAAGTGCTCCATGGTGCCTGCTTTAGCTGCCTTCATGGCTCTGTGGAACAAATTGTTCTCATCTGCCTATTCCACCAGAGGGAGTTTTCACAAGCTTAGCGTAGACACCCTCCCAACTCACCCCTCAGTTACCCTCAACCTCGTTTAGTCCATCTACTGAAATGTTTTACTGGGGCATAGCTGTTGTGCATGTTACAGCTTCTTGGAGCCCAGATGAGAGTTAGGTGGATCAGGTAGACAGGTGGGTCAGGTGGAGCTTGGCACCCCTCATACCAGAGGTATTAGTCCTCCCAGAATACACCCTACACTTCAATGTAATTAGTAGTCCAGGGGTGGAGAAGCTTCAGGGATCAAAACTTACATTCCTTTGAACTGAGCGCCCACAGGTAAGGGTATCATACCCTATGTGGACAGAAGGAGAGGAAACGCAAGGAGGAAGGAGCTGCATTGCCCAACTGGAACTGCTCACTTGGTTCGCCAGTGGGGCAGCTCATGCTATTCACAGGTTATTGTTTGTCCTCTGCCCTCCAAGAGGGCCATGACATCAGGAAGGTGATGCTAAGTCTTGCAAGTGAATTGGATTTTATTGAGGGAGGGCTGTGCAAAGTCCCCAGTCTCACTCACTCTCTCCTCCAGAATCATTGGAGTCCAGTGGCAAGACATAGGTCAGGATGACTGGACATGGCCTGGATGCAGTGGAAGACCTTGGCCTTTTTGAGCTAAGGTCTTTCCCAAGTCTCAGTCTGTGACAACACCCATTCATTGATTAAGGGCTTAGGTAAGAATTGAGGCAAAAAATGGCCTAGTTTGCCTTCTCAAAAGAATCAGTCTGGCAGAGGAAGACCCCTCAGGCTATCCAGCCAGAATAGAAACAATTGCTATTTACACTCACTCTGAGCCATCAAAACCCAAGCTATGAAGCAAGTGAGGCCTGGGCTGGAACCTATTATTGGCCAGTCAGTGAAAGCCAGAGTGATTTGGGTTTAAAGGCACAGTCAAGTAGCTCCATTTGAATCCCAATGGGCTTTATCAAAACCTGGTTTTTCAAAGCTCTATTTCAAGAAATCATAAATGAAAACTACATGAGACAAGATTTAAGTGTCCCAGTTTTTTTTTAATGATAGAATAATAAGTAGGGAAGAAAAAAAAATCTAGCCCCAAACCTCAACTTTTCTTGCGAAGTATACCTTCCCAATACCAGTGAAATCACAGGCCCAGGCCCTACCCATATGTATGTATCAAAAGTGAAGAGGTAGCATTCATAAAGTTTGCAAAGCCCTAAATACATATATACATACACATGTGTGTACCTATATATATCATATATCACCTAACTTGTTTGTCTTCTTTAAGCAAACCTCCAGCTTGACAAGATATTCCTTTCTTATATTATGGTTAACACATATGCAGACTATAATTTTGGCTGACACAGGCATCCTGAGCAAGGGAGGGAGGGAGAGGTAAGAGGGAATTACTCTGAAGACATAAAATCTCCTTTGTCTATCTGTTCTTGGGCTCATTTGCACAATGAGCCCCCATGCATAACTCTACGTGCATGTTCCACAAGCTTTGAGAGAAATAAACACTCACGTGCAGGCTAATCTTGTTTGTCTTTCTTAGAACAAAATAAAGGTTGACACTACCCACCTGGTTTGGAGCCAATTACTTAACTGGACCTCAACTTCCTTGGGGCAGCTGGGTGATACAGTGGAGTCAAGCAGCCAGGAGTCAAGAAGACACCTCTTGAGTTCAAATCCAGGACCAGACACTCACCATCTGGGTGACCTTGGCCAAGTCACTTAACCTTATTTGCCTCAGTTTCCTCAACTATAAAATGACCAGGAGAAGGAAATGGCAAACCACTCCAGTATCTTTGCTGAGAAAACCCCAAAATGGAGTCAAGAAGATTTGGATAAGACTGAAAAGTGACTGTGAAATATTGAATCCCCTGAAGTGGTTGTACTATTCAAACTCACACTATTTGAAGTTATGATTATGTAAAATACAGTCCTTTGTTCCAGCCCAGTGGAACAAATTTGAATAATACAGACCCAACTGGGAGTTAAAAGGAGATGTTGAACCACAGAGATCAGATATTATGGACAGTAGTCAAGCTGTTAAAATCTCTTGGCTCTGCTACAAGGGTGAGACACAGTCATAGGGTTCAGGAAGAGATTTATTGCTAATTTGTAACAAGTAGTGAACAAGTAGGAATAAGACCCAAGGCTTCTCAGGTCCGTGTGAATTATTCAGGTCAATCAGGTTTATAAGACTGCAGAAGTTTGGGGTCTAAGATCAAGCTGTTAAAGGAAGGGGGCAAGGATAGAGAAAAAGGCAGTTATCTCCCCAAGAGGCTAGGAAGGAAGGGGGTAGATGGTAACTCCTAGGGACTGCAGAGAAGGTTGCTTTTCACCAGCTATCCAGGCAATGCCAAGTCCTGCTGTTTCACATCAACTGGTGACTTGGGGCTGAGGGGAAGGGAAGCATCTCAAAACTTGTACATGGCTACCAAAGATGGCTCATCAGGTGAGGGAAAGGTGGAGAGCAGCAGAGCCAAACTCTCTCCAGGACTTCCCTTTTATACCAAAAGAGTCCTGTCCCCAGTGCACAGGTAGCCCTGGACCAGAATCTCCATGGAAATGCTGAAAGTTGCCCAAGATTCCAGCAGCCACTGACATCATGGGATGTCACTGGGATTGTCAGGGAATGTCAGGGATTATTCATGAAGAATGTGGGGGATGTGGGGCAGCTAGGTGGTGCAGTGGACAGAGCACCGGTCCTGTGCTCAGGAGGACCTGAGTTCAAATTCTGCCTCAGACACATAACAGTTACTAGCTGTGTGACCCTGGGCAAATCACTGAACCCCACTGCCTAGTCAAAAAAAAAAGAATGTGGGGGGGTGAAGGGGGATAGCCAGCCAGGTCAAGAGGGCTGGTCTCCATCTTAATGCCATGAGGTCTTATGATGGCAGAGTACAGTGAGATGATCATTTCCCTACTCCTGTAACATATGTGTGTGTGTGTGTGTATGTGTGTATATATGTATGTTTATATATGTGTATGTATGTATAGGCTGTGCTTATGTCACCCTTATGCTCCTCCTGCATTTTCTCTGGCTGCCCCCCTATGCCTCACCTCCAGCTCCTGGCTTCCTTGGCTTCTTTCAAGTCCCAGCTAAAATCCTACCTTCTCTAAGAAACCTTTCCCAATCGCCTTAATCTTAGTGCCTTCCTTCTGTTGATTGTTTCACATCTATTTTGTTTGTGTTTAGTTGTTTGCAGCACTGTTGTCTCCTCCATTAGACCAGGAGCTCTGCTAGGGCAGGAGCTGTTTTTCCCTTTCTTTGGATCGCTAAGGCTTGCCAGAGTGCCTGGCACTGGGTAGGCACTCAACAAATATTTATTGACTCAACTTGCCTGTCTCCCTCTATAACAAAGAAATCAGTAGCTGCTAATCCTTATCTCATATCTGATGGCAGCCCAGTAATAGAGTCTGGAAAACTGGATGGTTCTGGATAAAAGTCCAATTTGATACCTCCAAAATTAAGCCTGAGGCACAGAATGGAAAAAGCTGCAGAGAAACAGTTACATCCTCCCTAGGCTAAGAGTCATGGAGCTGGGCTAATATTTGCTGCAGTTCCCCTTCCACAGCTCAGGTGATAAGCAGGTCATGAGCCAAGAGAGACCAGAAACCAGATGAGAAAGAACAAAATGATCCCTAGTTTAATAAACAAAGAAAGTATTTTGTATGAGAGAGGCTCTGATGGAGCTCTGGATCAGGTGTGGGGTATCTGGGGTGTTCAGAGCACTAGCCCCTCTGGTATGAGGACTTGCCGAGCCCTTTTCGGGGCTGCTCATCCACCTTTGGTGTCCGCCTGGCACCCAACTCTCCCTCGTGGCTCCAAGAAGCTGTACCTTGTGCAGGAGCTCTACCCTGGTAAACCCTCTTGGCACTTCGGCCAACCTGGGTTGAGGGTAACTGACAGGCCTCAAATCCACTGGTGAATTAGGAGGATATCTATCCCAAGTGTGTGAAAACTTCCCCCAGTGGAGTGGGCAGATGAGAACAATTTGTTCCAATAGCCATGAAGGGGGGCTGAAGCTGGTGCGGTGGAGTGCTAAGAGCTTGGTCAGACATCGAAGATGCCAAGGTCATCTACTGCATCCCAGCCATTGCCAGTTGTCTTGACTTTCGTCCTGCCACTGGACTTCAATGACTCCAGAACAGAGAGCAAGGCTGATGATTTTGCCCAGCTCTGTCTCACTTAAATCCAATTCATGTGCAAGTCACCTTACAATGTCACTGATCCTCTTCAACAATGAAGGATAAACAACAATATATCAGGCGTACATCTGCGTAACTTCCTTTAACTGCCTGCCAAGAGCTTTATAAAACATGAGGGTTAAAAGAGATACCCTATATAAAGTGCAAACCATATGTAAACCTTTTAGAACTGTATAAAAGCCAGCTGTTACAAGAAGACATCATTACTCTACAAGCCACCAGTGAAAGCCTTCCCTGGACTTCCCTTAACATGTGCGAGGTGAAGACCCTTGTGTTCATATTACACGTAGTAGTCTTGTTAGGTACATTAGAGAGATTTCAGGGATTCTAAGGCTGAATGGGATGAGGAAGATGGGATGGGGGTTGGGAGAAGTTGCTCACCCATCTTGTCTCTGCTTAGGATACAAAATATCCTATCTAGACAAACTAGGCTGCTACAAAGACTCTGTCACTTCAGGCTGAGCTGATGATTATCACCATTTTGGAAACAGGCAGAGATCCTCCCAGCAGTTTCAGGATGCAAGGCCAAATAGTGAAATGACAAAGGAAAGCTGAAAACAATTCCCCAATTCCAATTTCCTGTTTCTAACCTGCTTGACTATTGTCAAGGGAAAAGACCTTGTAGCTTGCTTCTCTAAGGAAAATCGTTGGACCCTTAGCTTAGGGGAATAAGGAATAGGCCTAGGGAGCTACTCTGGAGAAGAAAAAAGACTTCTATTCCCACAAGTTGACACCTTCTCTACAAATTATGGTCTTCAGAGAGTCACCTAGGATAGAGGTGTCAGACATGCGGTCAGCAGGCTGCATGAGGCTCCAACACTCTGGAGTGCTGTCCAAACCAGAAAAAAAAAATGCAATTGAGAAATCTTGAACAAAATAAATTTAAAAATACAGTAAAATACAGGCAATCTTAATATAGTTTTCTAAATCAATATGCTGGAGAAGGAAATGGCAAAGCACTCCAGTATCTTTGCCAAGAAAACCCTGTGGACATAGTCCATGAGGTCACAAAGAGCCAAACACCAAGAAACAACCAAAAAGTCAGTATGCAGGGATCCTTGTGGATGAGGGAGGGGTTAGTGGCCTCTGTTTTAACACCGCTGTTATGGAGAATGAAAGTTAAATGACGAGCCCAAAGTCACATAGCCAGGATGTGTCTGAGAACAAGCCTGACCTGAGAATTCAATCTACTACATCTCATTTTGCTGTTGTTCAGTCATGTCCAACTCAATCCTAATGAAGATTTCTTGGCAGAGATAGTGCAGTGGTTTGCCATTTCCTTCTCCAGCTCATTTTAGGGCTGAGCAAACTGAGGCAGACAGGGTTAAGCGACTTGCCCAAGAGTGTCTGAGGCCAGATTTAAACTCAGGAAGGTGAATCTTCCTGACTTCAGGCCAGGCACTCTATCCACTGTGCCATCTAGCTGTTCTTACTACATTCCACTGCCCCCCTACAAAAGAATGCTGCCCTGGATTGGGCTGGGACAGACTTTCACAAGGATCTTAAGAGCATGGATTTAGAAATGGAATTGACCTCAGAGGTCAGTTTTACAGGTGAAGAAACTGAAGTGAAGGAAAGTGATTTTCCCAAGGTCACACAGGTAGAAGAAAGACCAAGATTTGAACCTTAGTTCTCTGACACTGAGGGTAACATCCTTTCCACTACACCAGGACCATACCACCTCAAGATGCAAAGATCTCAACATCAGTCCATTGATGTTCGCAGAGGAAGGTTGGTGCTTGTAGTTATAAAAATCCTGAATAGCAAATGCATGCTCATAGACAGCCAGGTCCTGATTACCCGATTACCTGAAGTGGTTGTATATATTCCAACTGGCACTATTTGAAATGATGCTTATGTAAAATATGGTCATTTGTTCTAGCCAAAGGAGACATAGAATGCAGATTCCAATGATTGAGACGTAGCTGTGGGTATGGAAAGCCTTCCTGCTGTTAAGATTTCTTGGCTCTGTTATAAGGGCAAGACAGCCAATGAGCTTCGATAAGATGGTTACAGAGGAGATACACCTCCTGTCAGGAAGGCAAGAAATAAACAAACATTTATTAAATGCCCTACTGTATGCCAGGAACCATGATAAGCACTTAACAAATATTATCCTCATTTAATCCTCACAATAACGCTGAGAGCTAGGTACTACTATTATCTCCCTTTTACAGCTGAGGAAACTGAGGCAGTCAGAGGTTGTGACTTGCCCAGGGACATACAGCTAGTCAGTGTCTGGGGCCAGATTTGAAATCAGGTCTTCCTGACTAGATGGTGAGGTGGATGGAGCACTGGACCTGGAGTTGGCAAGATTCGAGTTAAAACACCAGCCTCAAATACTGACTCTGTGACCCTGGGAAAGCTACTTAACCCCTCTTTGCCTCAGTTTCCTCACCTGTAAAATGGGGATACACTGAAGAAGGAAATGACAAACCATTACAGTATCTTTGCCAATCAAATCCTATGGACAAAGGGCATGGGGTCATGAACAGTCAGACATGACCAAACAACTTCCTGACTCCAGGCCTGGGGCTCTATCCACTGCGCTATTTTGCTGACCATAGGATAAATCTCATACTACCAGTCAGGGGTTATCTTCTGTCAGCACTCACGGATCAGCTCATGAGATGGTAGGAACATCAAAAGGACCACTTGTCTTTTCCTTTTCCATGGAGGGGACCCCCCCCCCCATTGCTGCCATGTGTTGATGATGCCTCATCAGTTTCCCTGCTTCTCAGAGGGTCATGAGGCAATGATTGGCTAAGAAACCCAGCCATGTGGCTAGGATATTTGACTCTTATCTTTGCTCAAAGCCCTGGGCTGGGGCCTGTGAGACCTTTTATATTTATATTCACTAAGCTGGGACACAGAGGGGCATAAAGTGGCTTCCTTCCTGCCCAGATGCCTGTTGTTGATAAGGTTATAATTCTTTTGGAGACACACAGATCCTCTCAACAGCTTAGGAACACAGAGGAAAATAATGATGCTATGCACACAGAAAGAGAGGGTTTAAAAAGTGTTCTAGATTACCATGTGTCTTTATTGATTCATACATAGTGTCAGCAGTGTCTGAGAACTTAGGAGAATATAACCATGACTCTAGAGTTGGAAGGGACCTCTGGGGACAGCTAGTCCATTTTACAAATGAGGAAACTGAGGTCTAGGAAGATTAATTAATTGACTCTTCCAAGGTCACACAACATTCACGAGAGGGCAGGGTGTATGTGTCAGAGGTCAGATATGAACCCAGACACCCTCCTGATTCAGTGCCTCTTCTCCGTGTGTTATTGTTTTTTGTTCAGTTGTTTCAGTCATGTCCAACTCTTCGTGACTTCATTTGGTGCTTTCTTGGCAAAATACTGAAGCGCTTTGCTTTTCCTTCTCGGGCTCATTTTAGAGATGAGGAAACTGAGGCAAACAGGGTTACGTGACTAGAGTCACACAGCAAGCATCTGAGGCCAGATTTGAATTCAGGAAGATGAGTCTTCCTGACTCCAGGCCAGGCACTCTACCCACTGCACTGCCTAGCTGCCCTGTACCACGAGCACAATCAACTATGAAATACATCCTGCTCTTTGAATTGCCATGCAGGAGGCAGGTTTCTCAGTGGTTGTCCATCATAACACAGTTCAAGCACTTGTAGGCCTGATTCAACAGCCTTGGCTGACCTATAAGCAGGTCAGTGACCACAGGGGTGTATGGTGTGTTCAGGGAAGACTGGTATGAGGGCTGCTTTCTACCTTTGATGTCCTTCTAACTCTAACCTGTGGCTCCAAGAAGCTGTAGCATACACAGTGGTCACACCCTGGTAAACCATTTCAGCAGACTGGCTAAACCACATTGAGTGTAACTGAGGGGTCCAAACCCCTTGGTGAGTGAAGGGGGGGTGTCTACTCTAAACATGTGAAGACCTCGCTTGGCAGAATGGGTGGATAGGAACAGTCTGTTGCAACAGCCATGAAGGCAGCTGAAGCAGGTGCTGTGGAACGCTTAGAGCTTGGTAAAACAGAAGACACCAAGGTCATCCACTGCATCTTGGACTCTGTCCTGTCACTGGACTGTAATGACTGTGGAAGAGAGAGTGAGGCCAGCAACTTCATGCAACTCTGCCTCACTTCAATCCAATTTACACACGTATCAAAAGACATTACCCATCCCATTTTTCCATTTTTACTTATCTCAAAGTCCTGTGGTGACAGACAAGTGATGAAGCAGCAGGTGCGGATACACTGGGAGCTGTAGTCATAATCCTGCACCTAGGTGGCCAAGGCCATAGGGTCACCTTCTCACTGAAAGCAGCAGTGGGATTTGGCAACCCCCTGGGTGTGTAAGCAGCCTTTAAGGATCACACTGCTCACCTCCTGGAGTGAGGAAAAGGATAGAAAAGGGACCCCAAAATTTTCTGCTTACCTAACCCTGGCTGATTATTGTGGCAGGTGGGATCCCACCCTGCAGTTGAAACACACACACAAAAAAATGTACAAAAATGTCTGCAAAGATAATTCCACTCACTATCGGCACACAGAATGTGCACACACAAAATCCAGTAGACCTGAAAGATGAGCAGCTCTCATCACAAGAGAATGTAGCAGATATCACATACAAATAGCAACCCTGAGTGAAAACAGGCTGGAGAATGAAGGTCAGCTTACTGAAGTTGGAGCTGGATCCACATTTTTCTGGAGTGGCTGCACTGAAGCGGAGAGCTGTGAAGCTGATGTAGGTTTAGCAATCAAAACCAATGTAGTCAACAGGCTTGTATGTCTACCAAAAGGAGTGAATGGCAGGTTTGTGACAACGCGATTGTAACTTGCAGGAAAATGCCATGCCACCATCATCAGTGCCTATGTTTCCACCATGACAAACCCTGATGAGGCCAAAGAAAATTTTTATAAAGAACTGGAGACCCTCATCACCAATGTGCCAAAAGAGGACAAGCTTGTAATTCAGGATGACTAATGCCAGAGCAGGCTAGAATACAATTTGCAGAGAAGGTACCAGCTCGTGTGAGTAGAACATTTTTCTTCTCTAGAGTAGTTCCCTAGGTCTATTCGCTATTCCTTATTCCTCTAAGCCAAGGGTCCTATGGTTTTCCTTAGAGAAGCAAGCTTCAAAGTCTTTCCCCTTCACAATGGTCAAGCAGGTTAGAGACAGGAAATTGGAATTGGGGAATTGTTTTCAGCTTTCCTTTGAAGTGTCACTATTTGGCCTTGCATCCTGAAACTACTGGGAGGATCTCTCCCTGTTTCTAAAATGGTGATAATCATCAGCTCAACCTAAAGTGACAGTCTTTGTAGCAGCCTAGTTTGTTTAGATAGGATATTTTGTTTCCTAAGCAGAGACAAGATGGGTGAGCAGCTTCCCCCAATCCCCATCCCATCTTCCTCATCTCATTCAACCACAGAATCCCTGGGAAGTAGAAAGCTTGAAACCTCTCTAATGTGTATAACAAGACTATTACATGTACTATAGACCCAAGGGGGCTTCCCCTCCCACAAAGTCATCAGCTTCACTCTCTCTTCTGGAGTCATTAAAGTCCAGTGGCAGGACAAAAGCCAAGACGACTGCTGAAGGCTGGGGATACAGCTGATGACCTTGGCATCTCTGCTGCCTGACCAAGCTCTTGGCGCTCCACAGCACCAGCTTCAGCCCCCCTTCATGGCAGTTGGAACAAATTGTTCTCATCTGCCCATTCCATTAGGAATGTTGCTCCTGGCCTAGAGGAGGAGACAACAATGTCACAAACAACTAAACACAAACAAACAAAATAAATGTGAGACAAGCAACAGAGGGAAGGCACTAAGATTAAGGCCATGGGGAAAGGCTTCTTAGAGAAGGTAGGATTTTAGCTGGGACTTGAAGGAAACCAGGGAGGCTAGGGGTAAGGCACAGGGGATAGGCAGAGAAAATGCAGGAGGAACAGAGGAGTGACATAGGTACAGCCTATATATACACGTATATACATATACGTGTGTGTGTATGTGTATAAACTTATTGGAGTAGGGAAACGATCATCTCATTGTACTCTGCCATCATAAGACCTCATGGCGTCAATATGGAGATCAACCCCAAGGATGCCCCTGATTCTCACACTCTTGACTGGCTGGCTATCCCCTCTTTACCTCCCCCTCTCCCCCCTGCCACATTCTTCATGAATAATCCCTGACATTCCCTGACAATCCCAGTGACATCCCATGATGTCAGTGGCTGCTGGAATCTTGGGCAACTTTCAGCATTTCCATGGAGATTCTGGTCCAGGGCTACCTGTGCACTGGGGACAGGACTCTTTTGGTATAAAAGGGAAGTCCTGGAGAGAGTTTGGCTCTGCTGCTCTCCACCTTTCCCTCACCTGATGAGCCATCTTTGGTAGCCATGTACAAGTTTTGAGATGCTTCCTTCCGCCTCAGCCCCAAGTCACCAGTTGATGTGAAACAGCAGGACTTGGCATTGCCTGGATAGCTGGTGAAAAGCAACCTTCTCTGCAGTCCCTAGGAGTTACCATCTACCCCCTTCCTTCCTAGCCTCTTGGGGAGATACTGCCATTTTCTCTATCCTTGCCCCCTTCCTTTAACAGCTTGATCTTAGACCCCAAACTTCTGCAGTCTTATAAACCTGATTGACCTGAATAATTCACACGGACCTGAGAAGCCTTGGGTCTTATTCCTACTTGTTCACTACTTGTTACAAATTAGCAATAAATCTCTTCCTGAACCCTATGACTGTGTCTCACCCTTGTAGCAGAGCCAAGAGATTTTAACAGCTTGACTACTGTCCATAATATCTGATCTCTGTGGTTCAACATCTCCTTTTAACTCCCAGTTGGGTCTGTATTATTCAAATTTGTTCCACTGGGCTGGAACAAAGGACTGTATTTTACATAATCATAACTTCAAATAGTGCAAGGTTGAATAGTACAACCACTTCAAGGAATTCAATATTCACAGTTGTTTTTTTCCAATTATATCCAACTCTTCTTGACTCCATTTTGGGGTTTTCTTGGCAAAGAAACTGAGAGCTGGTTAAGCCACTTGCTCCAGTCCACTTGGGTAGTAAGCAGCAGAGCCAGGATTTTAACCTGGGTCCTCTTACACAAACAGGTCCTGGAAGGAGACTCTTCATACAGCAGTAGAAGATAAGTACTGTTGTGTGTGGGCTAATGATGTCTCCGTGTTGCAGTTTAGATGCTAGGGGTGCTGGGACCCCGAAATTATGACACTTGGGTCCTGCCTGAATGAATTTGACCCAAGTCTTCTTTCAGCCAAAGACAAGGTTTATTAGAGATGAATCATACAGACCACACACATACAGAAATCTGAACATTAGTGATGCCTGTAAGGACAAGTGGGCATGAGGAAATCTCAGCATTTAAATGGGGGCCAGGATGGATCTTATATATAGCCAACTAATTTGGGGTGATCAGAGGAGGGGCTGGGAAGAGGATCCTGAAGCTGGGGTGACTGGGGGAGGAGTTTAAGGAGAATCCCCAAGAGAGTGTCTGGGAGGTTGAAGGGTCATCTGGGAATAGACAATGGAGGGCTAGGCTCCATCAGGGTAACAAAGAACTAGAAAATAGGGAAGGAAGAGGTTGAATGGGATCTGGATAAGATCAAAGATGGGAAATATACTAGGCTTCATTAGGGTATCAAAGAGAGATAAGGTTAGGAGATAAGTCTAGTTGATAGAAAAAAGAATAAGAGATAAGGAAAGGCTAGTTGAGCGGATTATAGCCTCTGGCAACCACTTGAGACTTCTTTGATAGTTTAAGGGTTTTCTGGGGCCAGTAGACAAATGGGACCCAAATTATTTTGGGGGTGAGGGGCAAAGGTCTCGTCTTGGACCCATAACCCATCATCTGACTCTTACATAGTCCTTAGCTGACAATTCCTAGGTAGCCATTCACGACTCCAGTTCACCTGTCTCTGATCATAGCCAGTTTTGAATTCGTAATTACTTAATGGCAAATATCGATCCAACCAGTGATGCCAGGCTGAATGAACTGTCTTTACAATTCTGTGGAACTAAATTCTTATAGTTCTCCTGGGGGCCATAGCAGCACCCCATTGGTAATTTCAGACATTGCACTTTGACAATTTATTGATACAGTTTAGGCCATAGTGGATAGATGAGTAGGGCCCAGAAGCAGGAAGAACTAAGCTTACATCTTGCCTCAGATACTTACTAGTCCTATGACTGCCTCAGTTTCCTCATCTGTAAAATGGGATAATAGCACCTAACTCAGTTTTTGTGAGGATCAAAGGAGGTTTATGTACATATATATAGTTTGCAAAGCCCTAACTATATATATGTACATATACATGTATATGTGTGTGTGTATATATATATATGTGTGTGTGTGTGTGTGTGTGTGTGTGTATGTACGTATATGTGTATTTAGGGCTTTGCAAACTTTATAAATGCTACCTCTTTACTTTTGATACATACATATGGATAGGGACGGGGCCTGTGATTTCACTGGTATTGGGAAGGTATACTTCGCAAGAAAAGTTGAGGTTTGGGGCTAGATTTTTTTTTCTTCCCTACTTATTATCCTATCATTAAAAAAAAAAACTGGGACACTTAACTCTTTTGTCTCATGTAGTTTTCATTTATGATTTCTTGAAATAGAGCTTTGAAAAACCAGGTTTTGATAAAGCCCATTGGGATTCAAATGGAGCTACTTCACTATGCCTTTAAACCCAAATCACTCTAGCTCTCACTGACTGGCCAATAATAGGTTCCAGCCCAGGCCTCACTTGCTTCATAGCTTGGGTTTTGATGGCTCAGAGTGAGTGTAAATAGCAATTGTTTCTATTCTGGCTGGATAGCCTGAGGGTCTTCCTCTGCCAGACTGATTCTTTTGAGAAGGCAAACTAGGCCATTTTTTGCCTCAATTCTTACCTAAGCCCTTAATCAATGAATGGGTGTTGTCACAGACTGAGACTTGGGAAAGACCTTAGCTCAAAAAGGCCAAGGTCTCCCACTGCATCCAGGCCATGTCCAGTCATCCTGACCTATGTCTTGCCACTGGACTCCAATGATTCTGGAGGAGAGAGTGAGTGAGACTGGGGACTTTGCACAGCCCTCCCTCAATAAAATCCAATTCACTTGCAAGACTTAGCATCACCTTCCTGATGTCATGGCCCTCTTGGAGGGCAGAGGACAAACAATAACCTGTGAATAGCATGAGCTGCCCCACTGGCAAACCAAGTGAGCAGTTCCAGTTGGGCAATGCAGCTCCTTCCTCCTTGCGTTTCCTCTCCTTCTGTCCACATAGGGTATGTGGGTGCTCAGTTCAAAGGAATGTAAGTTTTGATCCCTGAAGCTTCTCATGGTTTCTTGGGATTTATGGGCTAGATTTCTTTCCTGTGAGGGTAAGCAGAAGCAAAAGGAGGAAACAGGCAGCCTAAGGCTGGAGGCTTCTGGCCCTGCTTTATATATAGACTAGGACTTGCCTCTTCACATGGGCTAGGTTGTTCTCGTCTCATTTTCAATACCAAGTGGGGACCAGGGGTTCAGAGTCTGAAGCCCATCAGTATGGGGCTCTTCCTTCATTCATGGAGAACAATACTCCACACTTGTGTGAGAGCTAGGGCAGGGGACTCAGGTTGCATTTGTACTCATTGTTTTCATGTAAATTGTCCCTAGGACTTTGAGAATATATTCTTATATATTCTCCTGGCCCAAGACAGCAGGGAGGATTCTTTAGAGGGGCCAGCTTATCTTTGGGGCCATAACTTTTGTGGACAGGGAAAATCCCCTAAGACTTAGAATTAATGATTAACAAAAGACCACTGAGGGATTTTAAGAGAAGCATGTGCACACACACGCGCGCACACACACACACACACACACACACACACACACACACACACACACACACTCTCCTCTGCAGGCCACGTTCCTGATTCTCTGTAGGAGTTTCTCCACCATGTCAGAGAAATCTCTTTACTCTGGAAGTTCACTCCACCCCTGGACTAATCAACTGAGTTCCTTTCTCTCTTTTGCCCCCACAAGAATTTTTTTTCTAGGCAATTGGGGTTAAGTGACTTGCCAAGGGTCACACAGCTAGTAAGTGTCAAGTGTTTGGTCCGAGGTCGGATTTGAACTCAGGTCCTCCTGACTTCAGGGCCGGTGCTCTATCCACTGTGCCACCTAGCTGCCCCACCCCACAAGAATTTTAAAAATTACACTGGGGTATAGAGTGTATTCTGGGAGGACTCATACCTCTGGTATGAGGGGTGCCAAGCTCCACCTGACCCGCCTGTCTACCTGATCCACCTAACTCTCATCTGGGCTCCAAGAAGCTGTAACATGCACAACAGCTATGCCCCAGTAAAACATTTCAGTAGATGGACTAAACGAGGTTGAGGGTAACTGAGGGGTGAGTTGGGAGGGTGTCTACGCTAAGCTTGTGAAAACTCCCTCTGGTGGAATAGGCAGATGAGAACAATTTGTTCCACAGAGCCATGAAGGCAGCTAAAGCAGACACCATGGAGCACTTAGAGCTTGGCTAGACACCAAAGACCCCAAGGTCATCCATTGCATCTCAAGCCATCACCAATCATTTTGACTGTCCTGCCACTGGACTGAGATGACTCTGGAAGAGAGAGTGAGGCTGACAATGATTTTCTTTCATGATTTCATGATTTTCTGTTTGCAGATGATTGTGCACGCAGTGCAGCCTCTGAAGCTGAGATGCAACAAAGTATGGATCAATTCTCTACTGCTTGTGTTAATTTTGGCCTAACCATTAACACCAAGAAAACGCAGGTTCTCCATCAGCCTGCACCACACCATCCATAGTGGGACCACTGGTTACAAATGGAGAGGTTTTGAATGTAGTCGATAAGTTCTGTTGACTTAGCAAATTCATAGTGCTTACTCCCTTAAGTTAGTGACATGTACACGAAGTCAAAGTTTTAACTCTGACTGAATCAAGCAGGTTTAGGAGGACCTTTAAATCCTGACTTAAGATGCCTGTGCTACTCATATTTATGGTCTCCAGATATATTTAACTATAGTATGAGAAAGGGATTTTCTTAATTGAATAGGTTGTGAATACAATAAGATAGGAAAATGTCAAAGTGTCAGTTGAAGTTATAGATCCAGGATATCTGTGTTTCTTTTACCATTAACATGACATAGCATAGTATATGTCCATAAAATACCAAGATAAGAAAAGTTCCATTATTCAAGTTAGTGTTGGGGTCTAAGGCACTCTAGTGGTCATAAACAGAAGAATGCTGGTCAACTTCATCTGGTCCTGTAGTTGCTGACACAGGAAGGGGCATTTTGAGTTTACTCAGAGGATAAAGAAAAAGCATGCCTATTATGTTGGGGTGCCTCTTCTGGTTGATTAGTTCAGGCTTTGGGTCTTATTGGGACTCAAATGATCTTAAGTGATCCTTGGTTCACTTTCCTTGGCAGCATACTTTCCAGGGATGTACCCATGGATGATGAGGTTGACGCATACATTGTCAGAGCTAGCTCAGTGTTTGGGATGTTCTGAAGGAAAGAGTGGGAGAGAAGACTGATTACTAAACTGAAGGTCTACAGAGTCATTGTGCTGACTTCATTGTACGTCTGTGAAACCTAGAGAGCATACCAGTACCATGCCAGAAAACTCAGTCATTTCCATTTGAATTATCTTCGGAAGATTCTGAAAATTACCAGGCAGGATAAGTTACCAGACACTGAGTTCCTTTCTCTCTTTTGCCCCCACAAGAATTTTTTTTTCTAGGCAATTGGGGTTAAGTGACTTGCCAAGGGTCACACAGCTAGTAAGTGTCAAGTGTTTGGTCCGAGGTCGGATTTGAACTCAGGTCCTCCTGACTTCAGGGCCGGTGCTCTATCCACTGTGCCACCTAGCTGCCCCACCCCACAAGAATTTTAAAAATTAATTTATTTTAAACTTAAACACGAAAACTTAAATAGAAAAAAAAAGCAAAGAAAAAAGGCATTGCCACGTGCACAGCAGAATATAAGATACAACAGTTAATTTCCATTTTAGGAAAGCCTGTATAATACATACTACACACTGTGTTCTGAGCTGTCTATCTTTTCTTTCTTTCCTTGTAAATTTTTTTTTGCTCTCTGCTATGTACTTTTTACTTTGTTCTTTTTCCCTCCCTTCCTTCCCCCTCCCCCCTTCCCCCAAGAAGGCTACAATTAAGTTCAGATGTATTTGTGTGTGTGTTCACACACACATATGTATACATGCTCATATGTAAATACAGACATGCAAATATACATTCATACACTTACCTGCACATACATATACTAGAATCGTAGTCATATATAGACATACACATTCATATGCATCTATGCAAGACCATACTATACTTGTTTGTCTTCTGTTTCTGTGAAGGTAGACAATGTCTTCCTTCATAGATCCAAGTCCACCAACTCGTCATTTCCTATACCACAATAATATTCTGACCTTTTATTGTTTAGTTGTTTTAAGTAGTCTACAATAATATTGATTAATATGGCTGACATATAATGAAGTTTCCCTATTTTTTCTTCTGATTAAACCCATTTTAGCCTTAACTTTGTCTGAGATCATGATTATTAATCCTACTTTTTTCCTGATGATTTCTGCTCCTGATCTTTATTTTACATTTGTGTGTTTCTTCTATTTCCTATCCCTCCTAACTCCTCTACTTTACTTCTACCTGCTACCTTGCCCTCCTATTATTTTACCTACCTCCCCCACCAAAGATCCTTCCCTTATCCTCTCTCTCCTACCCTAAAATCCCTCACTTATCCTCTCCACTCCCTATCCCCTAAGTCTTTTATTTCTTTCTGAAATTAGAAGACGTTTATATCCTTTTAGATATGTATGTATTGTTCTCTCTTTAACCCATTCCTAATGAGAGTAAGGTTCCAGAACTACCAGTCCTCCTCCTTCACCTAATTCCTCTGTGGCAGTTCTTCCTCTCACATCTCATTTGTATAGGATAATTACTCCTTTTATCTTTTCCTAGATGGTTTGCTTTTTAGTATCACATCATATTCAACTCTACCCCAATCTTTCTTTTGAACTACTCAGTTTCTAATAACAATCTGGGTTTTTTTTGGGTAGGCAATGGGGTTAAGTGACTTGCCCAGGGTCACACAGCTAGTAAGTGTCAAGTGTTTGGTCTGAGGCCGGATTTGAACTCAGGTCCTCCTGACTTCAGGGCCGGTGCTCTATCCACTGCACCACCTAGCTACCCCTCTAATAACAATCTTAAACATACAATTTACATTTCCTCCTGTAAAAAATAAAGCCTGTGCTTACTGAGTCCCTTGAATATTCTTTGGTCTTTCCCTTATATTCCTCTTGGATATTGCATGTCAAATTTTTTATTAAGTTCAGGTCTTTTTGCAATGAAATCTAGCGGCCGCTAGGTCTTGTGTGATTCTAATTGCGGCTCCACCATTATTTGAATTTTTTTTCCTTGTTTTTCATAATATTTTCTCCTTGACTGGGGTTTTCCAGAATTTAGCTATAATATTCCTGTAGGTTTTCCTGGTAGGAAATGAGAGAGATTGGTGATTGGTGGATTTTTCTATTTCTACTTTCTCCTCTTGTTCTAACACTTCAGGACAATTTTCTTTCATTATTTCTTGTAGTATTGTATCAAGATTCTTTTTTTGATTGTAGCTTTCAGGTAGTCCAATTATCCTTATATTTTCTCTTCTTGATCTTGTGTGGGATGCCACTCAAATTAAAAAACACACAGAGGTATCCAAGGAGAAACAGAAAGTTAATTTATTATTATTATTATTATTATTTCAAATCTCAAGATTCGGGTGTCCCTCCACCAGAGTGCTCTGATGAGGGGAGACAGAGTACAGGAGCAAAGGACCTGATTAAATAGCCCTTTCCCACCAACTGGCCAATGTTTTTGCTCCCAATCTCAGCATGAAACTCTACCATGGGAACAAACAACAACAAACGGTATGCATATCTTAGTTACAAATTATAGATATCCATATTTAGTCCTTAGTTTGTTGAAATATTACCAAAAAAGCAATTAAAGATGTGCAGTCAAGCTAGATACTGTGCTGTTGTGGCAAGGTTATCACCGTAACCAGAATGTACCAACAGGCATAACAACATGATACAGAGGGGGGATTTCAAACTTTAACCAGTGAGATACATCATACTGTGTAGCCAGGTCACTATGACCGGAATATAGCAACAAGATACAGGAGGGGCTTCAGGAGTTTCAGGCTTGGCAAACTTTAACTGCTGAATAACAATGACATAGAAAAGAGGGGTTCCTTGGGGCTAGACTCCCATAACTCAGGTGATTTCTAGTAAACTAAAACTCAGGTCTGTCAGACTACTATGCCTGCCTTGAATACAATTTCTGTTTATTCTTCTAAGAAGTTTTCACGGGATCCCTCATCCCACTCAGCTTTATCCCAAACCTTAATTACACTGAGGAGTCTTCACTGGGACATCCCATTCAATCTTTTCTCCAGATCAGTTGTTTTTCTTATGAAATGTTTCACTTTCTCTCCTGTTTTTTAATTTCTTTATATTCTGTTTTGTTATTTCTTGGTCTCTAATGACTTTTCTGGCTTCCCCATGCCCAATTCTAATTTTTTTTTTAAGGCAATTGGGGTTAAGTGACTTGCCCAGGGTCACACAGCTAGTAAGTGTCAAGTGTTTGGTCTGAGGCCGGATTTGAACTCAGGTCCTCCTGACTTCAGGGCCGGTGCTCTATCTACTGCACCACCTAGCTGTCCCAACCAATTCTAATTTTCAAGGAGTCATTTTCTTCCTTAAGATTCTGGATCTTCATTTTTAATTGGTTGATTTTCTTTTTATAATCTTCTTGTTTTTCTTGGGTTGTTCTTATTTTTCTTTTTAATTTTTCCTCAGTCTCTCTTATTTGATTTTAGTCTTTTTAAAGTTCTTCTGTGAGTCCTTTTTGGGAAGGTGACCATTTGACATTATGCTCTGTGGTAGGAGAGGCTTTTTTTGCTTCACTATCCTATTCTGAAGATGAACCTCTGTTTTCTCTCTTCCTATAGTAACTTTCTATGGTTGGGTTCTTTCTCCTTTGCCTGCTCATTTTCTTTTATTTTTTTTTGTTTAGAGGAGTTATTGTAATCAACTCTAGTCCTGGGGTATGGGAGATGGTGTCTCTTCATTTCTCCCCTCTGGCCTGGGACAGAGGCCAAGAACTCCACCCTCCTGTAAAGTGCCCACATTCAGCAGTGGTTCTTCCCCCCCCCCCCCCCCCCCACTGTTTCTGTACTCATCAGGGGTGTGCTGGTTTCTTACTCAGGGCAGAGTCTTGGCAGCAGAGCTGAGTCTGACTGTCTCTTATCAGCAGAGGTTTCCTCAATTTTCCCCTGCTCACATGCCCAACTCCCCATGCTGTCAGAGAGGCCAAAGTTTCTGTGGCTGGTGCCAAGATTACTTCCCAACCCAGCTAACCCCAGGGCTGTCTGCTTCTTATTTCAACAAAACTAGCCTAGCCATATTTACTCCATATAGAAACCAAACCTTGGTCCTGGGATCTTTCTTCCAATTTTCCCAGGATGACCACTGTTCTGCCCCAACTGTTGTTTGTTTTTACTGCTGTATTGTTTTGTTTGTGGGGGAAATGTGGAGAACATGGAATTTTTTTTGACATACTGTATGATCTTCCTAGAATCCTCTCCTGATCCTTTCTCAAACTAAACTGCCAAGCATTCAAACTGCCCTGCAGAGAGCACTACTCTGATGGGCTGGCCACATTGTTTGAATGCAAAACATATACTTGACAAAAAGACTATTTTATGGAGAACTCACACAGGGCAAGTGCTCACATGGAGGTCAGAAGAAGCCAAGGACACTCTCAAGGTCTCGCTTAACAACTTTGGAATTGATTGTATGACATAGGACCTCTCAGAATGGCATACCCACATCAGAGAAAGTGCTGTGCTGTGTGAACAAAGCAGAACTGAAGTAACTCAAAAGAAATGTGAGATACACCAATGTAGAGAATCCACCCCAAATGTTCACATGGACTATCCGTTCCTGACCTGTGGTAAAGCATCCTGAGCTCATATTGATCTGATCAGCTGCAATTGGACACACTGTAACTTGACTCTAACATAGTGATGTCATTTAGGTCCTTTTTGAGAATGAAGTACAGCTATACACACACACATAAACACATACATACATATACATGTACATGTACATATATGTATATACTTCTCACACTGGAAACACTCCATTGGAAGAAGCCTCTGCCTCTGATTATCTAGTTCCTCCTTGAACCACCATTTTAAGGAGAGTGCCTATGCCAACCATCGTTTCCTTCAGCTTTCTTTTTCATGGTGTTTTCCCCCACTAGAATGTAACCTCCTTGAGGGCAGGGACTTTCTTGCCACCTGTATGTGTATTCCCAGGACTTAGCACATACTATGGCACATAATAAGTGTATAATACACGCTTGTTGACTTCACGCACACATATACACACACATACATGATTTTTTTTTGTTGCCAGAATAGGAAACTCCTGGTGAGGAAACCCTCTCCCCCAGTGCAGATTGGCAACTACCATTCACTTTGGAGCATCTCAAGGTTGTGACTTATCCAGAGTCAACCAGTATGTGTCAGAGGTGAGACTTGAAACCAGGGCTTCTTGGCTCTGAGGCCAACTTTCTTTCCATTCCTCCATCCTACTTTTTCTTATCTTAATGCTTTGATAATTTTAATAATAATTTTATAAATAATGATTTGAATTTCTAACTCATGTTATAGGGATTGCAAAGTATCCAGGCCCAAAGGGTGTATAGCCTCCAAGAGTTCCTTAGTTTAATACTCAACAAGGAATCTCTTTATTCATTGTTACTGACTATTAGAAAAATATGCCTTTAAGCAGGAAACAATAACAGATTTATTTCTCTTGCATTTGACAAGACTATTTAACAGAAAAAACCCTACAGGATTCTGGTATTTGTGAAGGTTCTACCTGAGGTAGAGAGGTTTCCTAAGAATATGGTATTGCTCTGTGTGTGTGTGTGTGTGTGTGTGTGTGTGTGTGTGTGTATGTGTATTGGTGGTGGTAGCAGTAGGGGACATATCTTTAAAAAAGCAGTACGCATATATGGAGACAGGGAACATGACTACTGATTTGCTAAAAATAGAGTGTGTGTATATGTATGTATATAGTATGTATATATCTGTATATGCATGTATGATGCATATGTATATGTGTGTATATGTATGTATATGTATATGTATATGTATGTGTGTATATATGTATATATATATATATATATATATGCGCATGTATTCAGATGCTCTGTGCTCATTTATCCAAATATATCTGCAAAAATGACTGCCTCTCAGGAGCATGAGTCACAGAAGACCGTAGGAGTTGTATTTCTTCCAAGCTGAGCGCAGAGGACTCTTCCTGTAGGCTCAGGACTTGAAGGCAGGGCTCCTGACCCAGTGGAAGTTTTTAAAAGGTCTGGAAAGGAAAAGTGGAGGAGAGAGTAGACAGTATAGCCATAGCATTCTTCCCAGGGGGCTTGGAAGCCTCTTAACAGTTGGAATGGAGTCAGTACTGGCCCAAGCTTGCAGTTCCAGCCCAATTTACAAGAATTCAACAGTGATAGATCAAATTCCCCGAAGGAATTGTGGTGAATCTGTTTCCCTTGTGTTGTTGCCTGAAGGAGTAAGTGACAAGGGACAAGGTTAATCACTAAAGATCACTTTAATATTTTGCCTACATTTGCTTTTTCCAACAATGGCTTGATAAAGATCAGATCATTTTAGGGGCATCTAGAGTTTGTGTCTTGCTATAGAAAATGTGGAGAGGGAAGGAAAACCCAAGGATATTTGATTGAGGTTTTCCCTCATTAAAGTGTAAGCTCCTTGAGAGCAAGGAAGTCTTTTGCCTCTTTCTGTATCCCCAGGGGAAAATAAAATAAAAGGTACACAGCAGAGAACAAAAGAAAACTAACAAGGAAGAAAAGAAAAGCCAGGCAGCTTTGGAAACAATGTGTCGTATTTATTATATAGGTTTTCTTGAAATGGAAATGTATTGTTTTATATTGAATCCTCTCTTATGGCCTGCTATGTACATGGCAATGTTTTTTTTTCCCTCTTGTCAACCATTACTAAGTTCATTCTTAGAAAGATAAACAAAATTAGTCTGAATGAGTGTTTATTTCTCTCAAAGCTTGCGAGGCATACATATCAAGGTATGCATGGGAGCTCATCTTGTGGGAGCTCATTGTGTAAATGAACCCAAAGATGGACAGAAAAAGAGGAATTTTATATGTTTAGAGCAATTCCCTCTCACCCTTCCCTCCCTCCCTGGCTCAGGATGCCTATATCAGCAAAAATTATGGTCTCCAAATATTTAACCATGATAAGAGAAAGGAATTTCTTAAGAGAATAGGTTGTAAATACAATAAGATAGGAGAATGTCAAAGTGCCAGTTGAAATGATAGATCCAGGACATCTGTGTTTCCTTTACCATTAACATGACATAGCATAGCATATGTCTATAAAATGCCAAGATGAGAAAAATCCCATTATTCAAGGTAGTATCTGGGTCAAGGTGCCTTAGTGGTCATAAACAGAAGAAAACTTTTGGTCAGCTTCAGCTGTTGACACAGGAAGGAGCATTCTGGGTTCATTCAGAGAGTAATGCAATACATGTCCAGAACACACAAAACATCATGGTAGATTAAGCCCAGAGTGGGCTGAAATGTCTCTCCTGATTGGCCAATCCAGGTTTTAGGTCTTTCTCAGGTGTTGGTGTTCAAAATGGTTTGGAGAGGGGTCTACACGTTCTTATTTTGTATTTAAGTTTAAAATTTTAAAAAATGACAAAAAAATTTAAAACGAGAGAGAGAGAGAGAGAGAGAGAGAGAGAGAGAGAGAGAGAGAGAGAAAGAGTGAGAGAGAGACAGAGAGAGAATACCTGCTGGCTTAAGTATTTAAGGAATCATATTAGTTGGGAAAGTGAAGTAGGGTGAGGCTAGGCTGGGGCTCCTAGCTCCTAAATCATCCCAGCTCTTTCTTGTCCTTGGCTTTCTCTTCCCAGCCCTGCCTACTCTCTCCAGGCATCTTTACTAAGTCTGAGGACATCTTTAAAGAATTAAAACTGCCTCTGTTCAGTTGTAATTACGGGACTCTCCCTGCCTGCAGAGGGAAGAACTGGGAGCCACTAGTGGGAATAGCAGGGAGACCCTTTGAGTGTTTGCATAAATGCCCAAACTCTTGGAGCTGTCCAAGTGCTACTTGAAAGGCTGCCCTGGAAGGAGTGGGCTTTCCTTCCTGTAGGTCCCAGCAGCGATCACTGAGGGGAGAAATCACTGTGGGGAAGGGGCTCACCACCAGCAATAAGTGCTGACCTACTGCCAGTAGTAGGCAGATAAATGCAGGAGCTCTGGGAGTGGCAGCACCCCACAGACCATCAGCCCTGTCTCTGACTTAGCCCTCCTAGCCATCATCTGTAAAGAAGGGCCAGCCATCCCTACCAACTGCCAGTCAATTCCCATTTACAGAGAAGCCAAGCCAGCGTAGCTGAATCAACAGGGCATCCTGGGAGAGACAGGAGACAGTGTGTGGTAGATGAGTCAAGTTAGCACACCTTTGCCACCATCTCCTTCAGACCCTGATGGGGACAGGCCAGAACACTGAATCTAAAGAGCCATGGGAATAGCCAAGCTTCCAGTCCAGTGCCTTCAACCATCATACTGGGAAGTAACCCCTGGGGATATACAGCCTGGCTCCCTGCAGGGGCTTCAGCCACAGCTATTGAAGACCCAGAAAAGAAAGGTCTTGTCATGTCTCTGGCATTGTCAAGTGGTTGTACATCAGATACTGATTCGTTTCCTCCCCCTCCCCCCCCAGCAGAAGTTACTTTAAAGAGGAAGCTACCTGCTTGGCTGCTGGCCCCTAAGGATCATGGGACCTTTGACCTGACTTGCAGCTGAAACTTTCCATGTGCATTGTCTCCCCTCTTAGAATGTGATCTCCCTGAGAGCCTGGACTGTTTTCTTTTTGTATCCCCAGCACTTCACACAGTGTTAGCACATAGGAAGTATTAATAAGTGCCTCATTTATTCATTCATTCAAAGGTTGAAGGGTGCCATCTTCAGTCATCTGGCCACTGAACCTGGATGGCTTCAGAGGAGAAAGTGAGGCTGGTGACTTTGCACAGCCCTCCCTCCTGTAAATCCAATTCACTCGTAGTCATGGCACCTTCTTGATGTCATGGTCCTTTTTGAGAAGGAAGGACAGACAGTGACCTGTGAGTTGTCTGGGTTGCCCCACTGGGGACCCAACTGACCAGTTCCAGTTGGGCAGTGTAGCCCTTTCCTTACAGTTGAGAAGATCAGAGAGCAGATTCTGTTTAGAAACTCACCAGCTGTGTAACTCTGGGCAAACCCCTTAATGTTTCTTGGCCTCAGTTTCCTCATGTGTAAAATGATGGGGAGTTAGACTTGGTGGCCTGTGAGATCCCTTCCAGGCCTTAATTTATGATCCCATAAGGTTATAGCCAGAGGCATGCATGCGTGCACTTTTGTGTGAATGTGCACACGTGTGCACACCCATACCTCCATGCCACTCCTTTGCCTCCTCACCCCTTAAATTCTCTTCCCTGGCCTTCACCATCAAATGACTTGTCTTCCAGGTAAGACTTAGATTTCCTAGGCAGAATTTTGGCTGCTGTTATCCAAGCAGTTAGATTGAAATAGCAGGCCTGTACATGAAGTTGAGAAAGAGTTTTTTTGGGAGAGTCAGAAACTCAGCAAACTATGGTTTGCTGCTTCTGGGCCTAGGAAACTTTCCTCCTGACTGGTTGACTAGCCTAGGAAGGTCAAGGCTGCTGGTCCTCTTCTACCCTATCTCTTTCACAAACTGGAGCTGGTCTCTCCCGACTCTCTCTGACCTCTGCTGAAAGCCATTGTACTGACTGACCAGTTGCTGTTCTCTGCGTAGCCTGGGGTTTACTGAGGTGACCTTGGCAAATGGGTGAAATATTTTGGATCTCATCTTATGCTCTAGGCCAAACGGAGCTTGGGCCAGAAGACCTTCCAGAATGGGGCTCAGGAAAGATTCTTGCAATATTTCCTTTCCATTTGCTGTGAGTATATCCTGTGACTCAGACGCCCAGGTTCTACAGACTGGGAGATGCCAACTCTGTGGCTACAAGATTTGGGGGGTGGGGTAGGATAATGAGAGTGGGGAGCAAGGAGAAACAATAACATTGCAGAAATAAGTCAGGAATATGTGTGTGCAAACACGTAGCATCCATACTGGGGTGTGGCCTCTGTGTATGCGACAGTGTCTTGGAGCCACAGGTTAGAGTTAGGAGAACACCAAAGGTGGAAATCAGCGCTGAAAGGGCTTGGCAGCCCTCACATCAGAGGTACTAGTCTTCCCTGAACACACCATATGCCCCTGTGTTCACTTGTAGCTACCTGCCATAGGTCAGCCAACACTGTTGAATCAGACCTACAAGTGCTTGAACTGTGTTATGATGGATAACCACTGAGAAACCTGCCTCCTGCATGGAAATTCAAAGAGCAGGATGTATTTCATAGTTGATTGTGCTCGTGGTACAGGGCAGCTAGGTGGTGCAGTGGGTAGAGTGCCTGGCCTGGAGTCAGGAAGACTCATCTTCCTGAATTCAAATCTGGCCTCAGACGCTTGCTGTGTGACTCTAGTCACATAACCCTGTTTGCCTCAGTTTCCTCATCTCTAAAATGAGCCCGAGAAGGAAAAGCAAAGCACTTCAGTATTTTGCCAAGAAAGCACCAAATGAAGTCATGAAGAGTCGGACATGACTGAAACAACTGAACAAAAAACAATAACACACGGAGAAGAGGCACTGAATCAGGAGGGTGTCTGGGTTCATATCTGACCTCTGACACATACACCCTGGCCTCTCGTGCATGTTGTGTGACCTTGGAAGAGTCAATTAATTAATCTTCCTAGACCTCAGTTTCCTCATTTGTAAAATGGACTAGCTGTCCCCAGAGGTCCCTTCCAACTCTAGAGTCATGGTTATATTCTCCTAAGTTCTCAGACACTGCTGACACTATGTATGAATCAATAAAGACACATGGTAATCTAGAACACTTTTTAAACCCTCTCTTTCTGTGTGTATAGCATCATTATTTTCCTCTGTGTTCCTAAGCTGTTGAGAGGATCTGTGTGTCTCCAAAAGAATTATAACCTTATCAACAACAGGCATCTGGGCAGGAAGGAAGCCACTTTATGCCCCTCTGTGTCCCAGCTTAGTGAATATAAATATAAAAGGGTCTCACAGGCCCCAGCCCAGGGCTTTGAGCAAAGATAAGAGTCAAATATCCTAGCCACATGGCTGGGTTTCTTAGCCAATCATTGCCTCATGACCCTCTGAGAAGCAGGGAAACTGATGAGGCATCATCAACACATGGCAGCAATGGGGGGGGGGGGTTCCCTCCATGGAAAAGGAAAAGACAAGTGGTCCTTTTGATGTTCCTACCATCTCATGAGCTGATCCGTGAGTGCTGACAGAAGATAACCCCTGACTGGTAGTATGAGATTTATCCTATGGTCAGCAAAATAGCGCAGTAGATAGAGCCCCAGGCCTGGAGTCAAGAAGTTGTTTGGTCATGTCTGACTGTTCATGACCCCATGCCCTTTGTCCATGGGGTTTTATTGGCAAAGGTGCTAAAATGGTTTGCCATTTTTTTCTCCAGTATCCGCATTATACAGTTAAGGAAACTGAGGCAAAGAGTGGTTAAGTGACTTTCTCAGGGTCACACAGCTAGTAAGTGTCCAAGGCTGGGATTTGAACTCAGATCTTCTCAACTCCAGGTGCAGTGCTGTATTCCCCTACTACCCAGCTGTCCCTGGAGTCAGGAAGACCTGATCTCAAATCTGGCTCCAGACACTGACTAGCTGTATGTCCCTGGGAAAGTCATAACCTCTGATTGCCTCGGTTTCCTCAACTGTAAAAGGAGGATAATAATAGCACTTACCTCTCAGAAATGTTGTGAAGATTAAATGAGGATAATATTGGTCAAGTGCTTCCCATGGTCCTTGTCACACAGTGGGGCATTTAGTAAATGTTTGTTTGGTGGGAGCCAAGATGGTGGAGTAAGCTGTAAATCGCTGTGGCTTTCCTGTATTCACAATCATAAAGTCACACCCCAGAACAAATTCTGTAATAGCCAAGCCTGTGGAAAGATAGAGTGGAGCAGTCTTTTAGCCCAGGAGACTTGGAGGATTGGCAAGAAAGGTCCACATCACTAGGGGAAAAGGGGAGCACAGTGCAGGACAGGAAGCATCCCAGCAAACTAGCAGCAGTTCCCACATCGGCAAACCAGTAGGAGATCCTGAGCCCCAGCATGGTGCAGTAGGTAGATGCCAAAACCAGGCCCCCCCCCCCCCCACATGCCTTAACATAGCCAGGGAAACCAGTAGACTGCAGCTCCAAGAACCACCACATGTTTCAGGGTAGCCCCAGGTGGGCAGGCATCTTCCTGTTGCCAGACCTCCAGGCGCTTCAGCACAGCCCAGAGTAGATGGGCATTTTCTCGCTGCTAGATCTTCACATGCTTCAGTGCAGCCCTAGGAAATGCAGAAAACCCCCACCTGGCCTCAGCACACACTAGATACCATCACTAGGACCCCAGCTCAGCACCAGGTAAGCTGCCTCGAGCCACCAGCACCTAATGCCCCAGTGCACAAAGACAGTAACCAGGCCCCTGGCCCCCCGACACAAGAAGCTTGGGACAGTGCCCACCTGCGTTCCAGCAGGAGCGCTCAGCTTTAAAAGCCACAAAATAGGCCAAAAAATGAGCAAGAAGCAAAAAATGAACATTGACCATAGAAAGTTACCGTGGTGACGGGGAAGATCAAAATATGAACTCAGAAGAGCATAACATTGTCAGCATACCTACGTCTAAAACCTCAAAGGGAGATTGGTCTCAAGTCCAAAAAGCCTTCTTGGAAGAGCTCAAGAAGGATTTTGAAAGTCAAATAAGAGAGGTAGAGGAAAAATTGGGAAAAGAATTGGGAAGTCTGCAAGAGGGAGTCAACAGCTTGGAAAAGGAAGACCAAAAATTGATGAAGAAAACAATTCCTTAAAAACAATACTGTTGGCCAAATGGAAAAAGAAAATACACTGAAGAAAGTAACTCCTTAAAAGGCAGAATGGGCCAAATGGGAAAGGAGGTATAAATGTTAACTAAAGAAAATAATTCGGGGCAGCTAGGTGGTGCAGTGGATAGAGCATCGCGTTTGGAGTCAGGAGGACCTGAGTTCAAATCTAGCCTCAGACTTGACAGTTACTAGCTGTGTGACCCTGGGAAAGTCACTTAACCCTGATTGCCTCACAAAATACATATATATATATATATGTGTGTGTGTGTGTGTATATATATATACACACACATACATACATAAAGAAAATAATTCCTTAAAAATTAGAATTGGGCAAGTGGAAGCCAATGACTCTATGAGACAGCAAGAATCAGTCAAACAAAATCAGAAGAATGAAAAAATAGAAGAAAATGTAAAATACTTCATTGAAAAAATACCTGGCCTGAAAAATAGATCCAGGAGAGATAATTTAAGAATCATTGAACTGCCTAAAAGCCATGACCAAAAAAAGAGCCTGGACATCATCTTTCAAGAAATCATCAAGGAAAACTGTTCTGATATCCTAGAACCAGAGGGGAAAATAGAAATGGAAAGAATCCACCAATCACCTCCTGAAAGAGATCTCAAAATGAAAACTCCAAGGAATATTGTAGCTAAATTCCAGAATTATTAGGGCAAGGAGAAAACACTTCAAGCAGCCAGAAAGAAATAATTTAAATATCATGGAACCACAGTCAAGACTACACAGGACTTAGCAGCTTCTACATAAAAGAAGCTTGGATTACAACCACAGATCAACTACCTAGTAAAATTCAACATAATCTTTCAGGGGAAAAGATAGACATTCAGTGAAATAGGGGACTTTCAATCGTTCCTGATGAAAAAACCAGAATTGAACAGAAAATTCAATCTTCAAAATTCGATCTGACAAGACTCAAGAGAAGCATAAAAAGATAAACAGGAAAGAAAAAAAAACCATGTTATTCAATAAGGTTAAACTGTTTACGTCCCTACACAGGAAGATGATACTTGTAACTTTTTTTTTCTCTTTTGCCTATAATTTTAATCAGCTCCTGGAACAACAATAAAAAGAAATTATAGAAATTATTAAGGTTAAAATCAGATTACTTTATATCTCACTAATTTTCATTTGTAGTAATTATAATTATGGACTAGGCTGAAGTTTATCTTGTCAAAAACAAAAGCTTTTGTTAATCAAATGAAGTGTCAGACTATAACTACAGGATGCTTAACCTAATGAGAATAAACTTTTTGAGAAATGTAAAAGCAGTCCACTTTCATACTCCTCTGGCATAAGGGCCCAATTACATTCTGAGGCATTTTCTTACTGTTTTTGGCTCCCCTGACTTCACTCAGGAAGTCACTTCATGGAGATTATACTGAGATCAAGTGCCAATCTGCAAACATGCTAGATACTTGTAACTTTTGAGAACTGTATCTTTATTAGGGCAGTGAGAAGGGGTATACATAGACAGAAAGTGTGGGTATAAGTTGACTTTGATGTGATGATTAAATTAAGGAGTGAAAAAAGAATTGTAGTGGGAGAAGAGGAAAGGGGGAGGCAGAATAGGGTAAATTACATTACATGATGGGGTGCAAATACCTATTACAGTAGAGGAAAAGAAGGAAGGTGGGCGGGCATCATTTGAGCCTTACTCTCATTGGATTTGGCTCAAAGAGGGAACAACATACATATTCAGTTGGAAGTAGGAAAGAAGTAGGAGGAGAAAGGGGAAAGAAAAGGGAGGGGGGCTGATAGAAGGGAGGGCAGATTGAAGGAGATGGTCGTCAGAAGCAAAACACAGGTGAGGAGGGAAGAGGTGAAAGGAGAGAGAAAAGTATAAATGGGGGATATGATGGCGAGAAAGACACAGTTAGTAATTGTAACTGTAATTGGAAAGGATGAATTCACCACCAAGGAAGAGGAAATTAAAACAATAATTAGGAGCTATTTTTCTCAGCTGTATGCCAATAAAATTGACAATCCAAGTGAGACAGATGAATATTTACAAAAAGTATAAATTTCCCAGATTAACAGAAGAGGAAATAAAATACTTAAATAACCCCATTTCAGAAAAAGAAATTGAACGAGCCATCAATGAACTCCCTAAGAAAAAATCTCCAGGGCCAGATGGGTTTAAAAGTGAATTCTATCAAACATTTAAAGAATAATTAATTCCAATACAATATAAACTATTTGGAAAAATAAGCAAAGGAGTCCTACCAAATTCTTTTTATGATACAAATATGCTGCTGATACCTAAATCAGGAGGAGCCAAAACAGAGAAAGAAAATTATAGATCAATTTCTTTAATGAATATTGATACAAAAAAAAATTAAACAAAATATTAGCAAAGAGATTACAGTAACATATTGTGAGGATAATACACTATGACCAGGTGGGATTTATACCAGGAGTGCAGGGCTGGTTCAATATTAGGAAAATGATCAGCATTGATCATATCACCAACAAAACTGACAAATCACATGATTATCTTAATAGATGCAGAAAAAGCTTTTGACAAAATACAGCACCCATTCCTGTGAAAAACACTAGAGATCACAGAAATTAATGGAGTTTTCCTTAAAATGATAAGCAGTATCTATCTACAATGGGGATGAGCTAGAAGCAAGGGGTGAAACAAGGATGTCCATTACCACCACTGTCACTCGATATTGTACTAGAAATGGTAGCTTTAGCAATAAGAGAAGAAAAAAGAAATTGAAGGAATTAAAATAGGCAATGAGGAAACAAAGCTATCTCTCTTTGCAGATGATATATTATAGTAAGACAATCCTAGAGAATCAACTAAAAAACTGCTTGAAATAATTAACAACTTTAGCAAAGTTGCATGATATAAAATAAACCTACACAAATCAGTAGCATTTCTATATATTACCAAAAAAGCCCCGCAGCAAGAGATAGGAATTCCATTTAAAATAACTGTAGACAATATAAAATATTTGGGAACCTACCTGCCAAGACAAACCCAGGAACTGTATGAACACAATTAGAAAACACAAATAATCAGATCTAAATAATTGGAAAAATATCGGTCGCTCTTGGGTAGGCTGAGCTAATGTAATAAAAATGTCAGTTCTACCTAAATTAATTTACTTTTTCAGTGCTATACCAAATTACCCAAAAATTATTTTATAGAGCTAGAAAAATAATAAAAAAAATTCATCTGGAAGAACAAAAGTTCCAGAATATTAAGGGAATTAATGAAAAGAACTGTAATGGAAAGTGGCCTAGTCTTGGCCAGATCTAAAACTATTATAAAGCGGCAATCATCAAAACTATTTGGTACTGGCTAAGAGATAGAATGGTGGAACTTAACCCTTCTCAGCAATACAAGGATCTAAGAGATCTCCAGAGGCCTCGTGTTGGAAAATGCTATCCACATCCAAAGAAAAAACTATGGAAGTTTAATTGCCATCTTTTTTTTCTCTTCTGTTGAGTTTTGTTTCCTCTTTCTGATGGTTCCTCCTATTGGTTTTAATTTTTACTTACAACATCACTAATGTGAAAATTGTTTAATAGGAATGTAAATGTATAGCCTATATCAGATTGTGCACCGTCTTGGGGAGGATGGTGTGGAGGAAGGGGGAGAAAAATTTTAAACTCAAAAGCATATGGAAGTGATTGTTGATAAATCAAAATAAACTAATAAAATAAATTTTAAAAAAAGAAATAGAATGGTGGATCAGTGGAATAGGTTAGGTACACAAGACACAGTAATCAAGGCTATACCAATCTACTGTTTGATAAACCCAGAGACTCACCATTTGACAAAAACTGGTGGGAAAACTGGAAAATAGCATGACAGAAACTAGGCATAGACCAACATCTTACATCATATACCAAGATAAAGTCAAAATGGGTACATGATTTAGACATAAAGGGTGATACCACTGGCAAATTAGGAGAGCAAAGAATAGCTTACCTGTCAGATCTATGGAGAAGGGAAGCATTTATGACCAAGCAAGAGACAGAGAACATTATGAAGTACAAAATGGATAACTCTGATTACATTAAATTAAAATGGTTTTGCACAAACAAAGCCAATGCAACCAAGATTGGAAGGAAATCAGAAAGCTGGGAAACAATTTTTAAAACCGATACCTCTGATGAAGGCCTCATTTCTCAAATACACAGAGAACTGAGCCAAATTTATGAGAATACAAATCATTCCCCAACTGAAAAATGGTCAAAGGATAGGAACAGGCAGTTCTCAGATAAAGAAACTAAAGCTATCTATAGTCATATGAAAAAAATGCTCGAAATCACTATTGATTAGAAAAATGCAAATCAAAATAACTGAGTTACTACCTCATTTCTATTAGATTGGCTAATATGACAAAAAAAAAAGGAAATGATAAATATTGGAGAAGATGTGGGAAAATTGGAACACAAATTCATTGTTGGTGGTGGTGTGAACTGATCCGTCTATTCTGGAGAACAATTTGGAATTGTGCCCAAAGGGCTATGCATACCGTTTGATCCAGTAATACAACTACTAGGTCTGTATCCCAAAGAAAGCATAAAAAAGGGAAAAGGACCCACATGTACAAAATATTTGTAGCAGCTCTTTTTGTGGTGGCAAAGAATTGGAAATTGAGAGGACGCCCGTCCATTGGAGAATGGCTGAACAAGTTGTGGTATATGAATATAATGGAATACTACTGTGTTACAAGAAATGATGAGCAGGAAAACCTGGAAAGACTTACATGAACTGATGCTGAATGAAGTGAGCAGAACCAGGAGAACATTGTACACAGTAACAGCAAAATGGTGAGATGACCAACTTTGGTAGACTTTGCTCTTCTCAGCAAAAAAATGATCTAAGACAATTCCAAAAGTCTTATGATGGAAAATGCTATCCACATCCAGAGAAAGAACTAGGGAGTCTAAATGCAAATCAAAGCATACTATTTTCTCCTTTTTTCCCCCTTTCTCTTGGTCTCCCCCTTTTGTTCTGATTCTTCTTTCACAACATGTCTAATGTGGAAATGTGTTTAATATGATTGCACATATAAAGCCTATATCAGATTGCCTGTCATCTTGGGAAGGGAGGAGGGGAGGGAGAAAGGGAGAAAACAATTCAGAACTCAAAATCTTATAAAAGTGACTTTTGAAAACTATCTTCACATGTAATTGGAAAAAATAAAATACTATTAAGTGGAAAAAAAGAAAACAGAAAAAATTGTTTTTTTCCTTCCTTCCCCAGACAGGAGGCATGTCCCTTCAGTAACCATCTAAGTGAACCCCAGTGGCTATCTCGCTCTTATAACAGAGCCTGGTAACAGCAGGAATGGCTTTCCATAATATTTGGTCTCTGTAGTTCAGCACCTCCTTTTAACCCACAGCTAGGTCCCAATCATTGGAATCTGCATTCTATATCTCCTTTAGCTAGAACAAATGACCATAGTTTACATAATCATCACTTCAAATAGTGCCAGTTGGAATACATACAACCACTTCAGGGAACTTGGTAATCAGGACCTGGCTGTCTATGATCACACATTTGCTATTCAGGACTTTTATTCAGGATTTGTCTAGGGAGAGGTTTACTTCAACCTCTCAATGTCTCTCTTAAGACCTTTGCAATTGATTGTATGACATGGGAAACCCTGGCACAGGATGACCTAGCATGGAGTGACCTCATCAGAGATGGTGTGGTGCTCTATGAGCAAAGCAGAATTGAAGTAGCTCAAAAGAAATGCAAGATGTGCAAATGTAGAGAATCAACCCCAAATGTTCATATGGACTATTAGTGCCTGACCTGTGGCAGAGCATTCTGAGCTCATATTGATCTGATCAGCCATAGTCAGATGCACTATATCTTGATTCTAACATAGTGATGTCATTTTGGTCTTCTTCAAGAACAAAGGACAACCATACTATACTATACTATATTATACTATATACTATACTATACTATATTATATTATACTGATGTACTCCAGTATTAACTTACGAAATAAGGATTTAATATTGTATTTATACTGGTAATCTTCCATGATTATAGAAATTTGCCATAGGAAAAAAAGATAGGGATATATAGTATATAGTATAGTAGGGGAAAAATGCTTTCCTAACTTCATGTCAATTCCAGGCTAGTCATCTAGATAGCCAATTGCATTGAGCCAGGCTTAAAAGGTGGGATATTTTCCATTTAAGAAGAAATGGATAATTGTTATTTTTCTCACATTAGCCTTAAAATTTCATTTAGGATTTTTAAACTAGTTACAAATTTCATCTATTCACAGTCATCATTCCCCCCCCCTGCCCCCCCCCCCCGGTCTGCAGATAAAGGCAAAGGGAGAACATTAGGTCATTTCTAAAATACAATGAGATGAGATTCACAACAGGATGCATGTAGACAAGTGGGTCATACCTGGGCATAATTTCCTTGGTGAAAACTGTGGAATCAGAGGGAGTTGAAGCTTTAGAACTAGGGAATAGTTTAACTTTGGTCAAGGATTGACTTGGGCACAATAATAGTCTTTTTCTCTAAGTGCCCAAAGAGGAGTGCAAGTTTGCAGATTGGCCACCAGTGGATATGACTTGAAAGGCCAGCTGATTAAAAGCTACTCAAGTTGGACAAGTGGCTGTCACGGAAATTGCCACTGGGGTGGTGTCTGGAGTAACCCACTCTTGCTTCATTAAATTTATTATTCCTTTTGTGCCACAATGGTACCCCTTATGAATTAAAAAATTATATCTGAGGAGAAGTGGCTTACCTTCCTCAATCACTGAGACCCAAAAGATGTGTTTAGCATCATACTGCTGTTTCTACTTCTTCACCACAAGTTCATATGCAGTGAATGGTTGGTTCAAAATAACAGCATTAAAAGATATGATTACATGAGTTTCCAGATGACACCCGCTTATTATTCAAAAGTTCCATCTCTCCACTGGGAGAGAACTTAGGTCCTCAAATGGCAGTGCTGCAGAGTTTTACAATACCCTGTCAGAAGGGCTCATCCCAAGGAACCTCACAAAGATGTTAAGAAGATTTTACCATGCTTTTCTTCTGGCAGCAAGTCATTTACTACTAGTAGTATTATTATTTTCTAGGTTTTTAAAATCTAAAATACTCTAATAATCATATAACAGATATATTTATAATGTAACAGTATTCAGAATGAAAAGAGGAAGAAACTTGCTTTAACAGCTTCTCTTAGCCTTCTTGCATGGAAAACATCATCAATCAGTTGATGATAATTTAAATACCTTTCAAACTTATCAGTTCGTAGAAAATAATTTATCTTATCACCCCTGGCTTTTTCATGCTAATCATAAGTAGTTTATGTAGTGATTGCTCTGTGCTAGGTTTTCTCTATGTCTTGAAAGTTGCATGTCTGTTTTTAGTTATACTTAAAATGTTTAGTTTATAATTTCTCAACTTCATTAACATTCCATGCAAATTAGAAAAAGTACCTATAAATGGGATGGCAGGTTCGGGTTTTTTTTCAATTGTATTCCTACAAGTTCTGAACAATGCAGTGCTCATCCTTTACACAATCCAGGTGTTGTGTTAAGCACTTCACAGCTACATGTTTCTTCCAACAACCCTGGGAGATAGGTATAAATATTATTATTCCCTTTGTACGTATAAGAACTGATTAGATTCTCTGTAATGGTAGTAACCATTACAATATTTTCAGCCCAACCAATTTATGACTAATGGCAGTGATGAAAATTTACTCTGCATAAGGTTCCATTATTTTTATTTGGCTTATATTTAAAAACAATTCATGGTGACACTCCCAACTTCCCATTACTGCTTTTCATCTCTTTGAATTACCCAAAGAGTCAAACCAATTCCTTTACATTTTCTAAATTACTAATCTTTTAGCATAACTATTTAAACTGGAACAAAGAGAAAATCCTTTTTCTATCAATCAGTTAATGAACATGCATTTTATGAAACTGATTTTGCAGTCTTATATTGATTAGAGAAGGAAGACATGTAGCAATTGTCATTGCTTTTAAAAATTCCTACATCCTTTCTATTTCAGTGGGATAAAGACCCTCTCCGAAATCCCCTTTTCAAAACTCCAGAACCCTTTACTTTCAAACCCTGAATTTACACTGTCAGTGTAAACAAACTCCAACTTTCTTTACCCTTTTACTCCTTTTAAAATTTTTAAATTCCTTATGTAATATTACTCTTTCTTTCTTCTATTTACTTAATTCCCCTAGTAACCCCCTTCCTGGTTATCTAGTGGTTACAAATGCACAGTTCATACCAATGTCTTTAAGGGCTTTGGGGCGGTTAGAATTAGTTATGATCACATAGTTTTTGTAAGTGGTAGGTAAATAGACTCAAAAACAACTCGCTCAGCACAAGTTCCTTATTCTAGGGTGTCACAGCTTTTAGTAAGTAGGATGACTTTAGACTAAAAATCGTCTATCTCTTTCTCGAAGTTAACCTCTTTTATGCTGGAAAAGCATTTATCCAGGTGTTTTGGTAATACCCAAGGGGATGCTTGTGCCAAAGCCCAACTATGGCACAGGAACGAGACAGAAATTGCACTACTGGAAAACTATCTGACAGAGATTGTACTTTTCTGAAGGGCTCAAGTTGTAACTTCTCTATTTCCTTTCAAATCACTCAAAATTAAGTCCATTTATTTTTTTTTAAATAATCTGCAAGTTTTTTTCCTTCTCAAAATTTCAGTATTTTATACCTCTATAAACCATATGCTCATTTTAATTTTCTTTTCTAATCTGAGCACCCTTTATTAGATGTACACGCACTTAATTTATTTCTATGTCTGTCTTTTTTTTAATAGATATTCTTGTTTAATTCTAGCTTCAATGATTCTTTCCCTAACTTGCTATAGCCTACAATTTGAACTTATTTTCACTGAACAATTGATTTCAACACAAGTTCTAATTTACCTAAACAACTGATCTAAACTCCAGTAGTATCATTGAATTTCACTTACTTCTTGCTTTCTGATTTCAAAACACATTTTCTTTTTCTGGGAGCACTTTGGGATTCACCTTCAGTTCAGAGTCCTAGTCTGGATTTGGCTGTTTAAGAGGAGTAAACAACAGAAGGGTAAATGAACTCTAATTCTACCCACTTTTATTCTTTTCTGAAGATGGTCTAAAATTTCCTTGTTCTGCTTTCTAAAAATAAAAAATTCCTTCCTATGATAAACTTATCCCAACTTTAAGAACCACTTTAAAGTATGCCTTTATTCTACACTAAAATTAAAACCAATTTCATAGACTGATATCCCAAAACTTTAGACTTAGAGATTGGCTAGCTGAAACTTCTTCAGGCTTAGTAAATGTGTTTCATTCTTAAATTCTGAACTGTAGAATTATTTAAGCTCACAACAATTTTATTCTAAGTTCACCTATACTATTCCCTAAGTTTTCCTTATTTTATTTAACACTTCCCTGAATTCCTTTTTCACTGAATCTCTCCTGAACATATGTATGTCATGACTAGTAAGACAGTTGTCAAAATGCAAACTTCAGCTTTAAATCTGTTCCTAGTCATTTTAAAGGTGTCTTTTAAGGAACAACCGATCTATGAATTTTTTGTTGTTGTTTTCATTAAACTTTATGGAGTTTGCTAGTACCCCATAAGCTGATCAAAAAACTTTTTAAAGACATTCAGATTATAATTTAGAAATGAAAGAATTGTTCTTTCCCCCCCACAACTTTGGTTTTCAATCTTTTTTTTTTTGTATCTTAATTTTTAATTTTAAATTAAGACAGATACCTGTCTTTCATCTCATTATTTTCCAACATGGCCAGTGTTGGAAACAGAGAGAAAAAAAAGAGAGAGTTGTCCTCTTTGAAGCCTTCTTTGAAAGTTTATCTTTTTAATAGCCTGTTTGTTTTGGTTATCACATCAAAAGAAAAGGCATAGATAAAACACCTGTTAGCTATGAGTTTACAAAAAGCACAAATAGCATAACACAAGCAGACACTTATTTCCCATTCTCTTAAAAGATTTTCCTGATTGTATAAGGTCCCTTTCTATTCCTAAACTTAGTTTCATCATTTACAAAACACACATACAGAATATATAACGAGGTGCAACATTAAATCAGAACTGAACTTCAAAGTTTTTTTTCTAGGAGATTTTGAAGTCAAGATCTTACCTGTCTTCTCTATTAAGAATAGAACTTATGACCGTCTTGTAGCTGGGGTCCTGCTGTCAGCCTAGCATAATTCTTCTGTTTCCTAATTATGCTACTGCTTTTAGAACTTATCAACAAAACATGTAATTTAGTAACAATGCAAATTGCTGTAGTCTAATTTGCCAATTTGGGTTCCCCCGTTTAAAGTGCATTTTGTATTTAGAACAAATCCCTAATAGATAGAAGAGCTGGTTAAAGTTCCATTCCTCTAGAATTTTTGCAGAAGTATAATCACAGTAAGAAAAACCAAGACTGAGGGAGGATTTAGCAATACCAATAGTTCATTTATTCTAAGCTGACTTGAGAAGGTTGTTCAATAAAATTCCATAACTTTCTAAGTAATCAAAAGCTCCATGCTTTGGCCAGAACAATTCCCTAAGCTCTTTGTATTCTTAAACCAAATTTTACATAGTTTTATAGCTCTGTTTCCTTAGTCATCCTCCAAAAGGGAGTCCACCCTTGTCCCAATGGGGATCCTATAGGATGCTTTTCTCCTCTTATCCATCTCTCCTGAGGGTGTCCCCTACCAGAAGTTCCGAGGAACTTCTCCCGAAAGAACTGAGGTACCCACCTTTTGTCTTCTTCCATCTGAGAAGTTTCCCAACTGAAGGCACTAAAGATGACCCACCCCTTTGATTATGAATCAAGGGAGGTAATCTTTTATCCACCTGAGTTCCACCCATTTGGGCATCTTTCCTACAGCTAACAGTATAATGTTAAGGGATCTGTTCTGGCAAATTCCCCAATACTTCCAATTCTTAATTTCTGGAATTAGCCTCTAGGGTCATAAGACTCATCAACTAGGGCCTAAAGGTTCATTATAAGTAAATATTCAGCAAAATTTATACCAGCTTTCCTTTAAAACTTTATAAAAATTTAGCTTTGATTGTCAGGGATTGACTTAATCCTAAGAACATGAATGATAATAACCTTTTCCTTTCCTCATCTCTATAAAACTAAAATGAGCCTCCTTCTTGGGTCAGAAGAGGGTAGGATTGCTGAGGAAGTGGGGAATCTCTCCCCTAAGGCTATCAGGTCGGGCTTGAACTATTGCTCCCTCAAGGTGATGTCAGAGCACTGGAGTGGGGAACCACTCTCTCAAGCCCTACCCACCAGGGGCTGGTCATAGGGTCCTGTAGATGGGTTCCTTGCCCATTGTGAGCTACCAAAAGTTCCCCCTCAACCAATTTAAGTGATTTCTCTACTAATGATAAAAATTATTTAATTACTCCTCGTTAAAAGAATTTAAAGGCAAAAATATCTATTTGAACTCTGCCAACAGGAAGTTTTAAAATTAGCTAGGTGACTAGCTGGCTGAAAATGAGGAAGTGGCAATTCCACTGCTAAATCACTTCGGTCTTAATAAAATGAAAGCAAAGAAAAGGAGGAAAAAAACCACAATTGCCTGTGTATTAAAAGTTAAAATTATGGCATATAACTTTTATAAAAATAGAATTTGAGTGCTCCAGAGCTTATAAATTTAAACAGATTAGCCACAAATTCAAATAGTCCCTCTTAGCCTAATTGGGGATACTTGAAGAAAATAGGGTAAATCAAGGCAGATGCACCAGCCTTGAAGAGACTTAGCTCAGGCTCAGAGCATTTGGGTACTGACAGTAAGGGGAGTTCAGCCTCTCAGGGCCAGTGTCCATGGGGAAGCCATTGGCAAAAATTTGACCCAGAGTGCAGGTCCCTTGCAGGAGCCAGTGTAAAGAGGTTGAGGCCCATGTTTCACCATCCCATCTGGGGCGCCATTAATGTGGGGATTAAAATTGTCCGATCTACAAGAAAAGAGACTGAGGCAGAGCTCTGAGCCAGAGGGGTCCATGGTCCCCTCTAATGAAGTGGACTTCAGATCTTCCTCATGATCTGAGGTGCCCCCTTCTTCCAGTACCTTGTATTTATAGAGTTTGATACCCAATTATGCAAAAGAGGCATGGTAAAATACAGAATCTCATCGGTTGATAGACCTTGTTCTTGAGGGTCAAAAATGACATATTAGCAGGGGGGTCATAGGTTGGGTGAAGCATGGGGCACGTTCACTAAGTCACCTGCTGGTGTTGGATAAGAGAATGATCCAAAGGTACAAAAATAAATTGGGGGCTTTTACATAGTTGGGTCACCTCCACCACACTGGGCTGGGTCACCATGACAAGAAAAACAAGGGGGGGAAGGCCTCTAGTTAGCTAGCTATGATCAAGTAAGTGATCTCACAATCTGCTGTTCAGCTCTGAGACCTGAGACCTGATATACAGAACTTATGATTACTGCCCCTATGGAATCATGTCAAATTGATTAATACTGATTGGAGCCCCTGCTTGCCCTTCCGGAAGGAATTAAAGTTCCTCTTAGAGAATGGTGGGGGGAGGAGACTCTGGGGGAGTGCTTGTCCTTGCCTCCCTTGAGCCACATCTAGAGAGCCCCAAGTGAACACACATACCCTCATATCCATAATAGTGATTCTCTAGCTTCTACTAAGGACCAGTTCTTCAGTACTTCAAAGGGATAACAAGGACATACATTATCCCTTTGAAGCAACTATTCTTTGTAAAAGCTTATCTGACTCTTAAGTGGTGAAATGGAACCAGTTGCTTGGGTCCCTAAAATTAGAGAAACACAATGGGTGGGGGCTTGAGCCAATGACAGAGATGAGAGATAACCCTTTAAGAGTGCTGTGGAATCACTATGATAGATGGGAGGGTGTGTGGGTGTGCTGGGTCCTGTGTTATTTTGTCCTTGTAGGTTATGTGTGTTTACTTGGGGCTGTCTAGATGTGGCTAGAATTATATCTATCTTTCCCTTAAATATCTTTGGTCACAGGAGCCTAATCCTCCCTAATCTTACCTGGTCTTTGAGGAAGGGAGCAGGATTAGGTCCACAGCCTAGCCTAGTACACTGGCAGCATAGCCTGAATCAATTCAAAATGTAACTGGGAAGTATTTCAGTAACTAAATAAAAATGCAATAAAACATAGATAACATTGCATTTTGAAAGAAAATCAATGTATGGCCCTGAGGGATCCTTATAAACTGATTAGCGGCCCCATTTCTACTGAAGTTTGACAGCATCGTCACAGAGAGCCTTGAACGCTCTCCTAAAGAGTTTGCGTTTTATTTCAATGGTTCCTGGGCAGGGGAGCAGCATGATCACATCTGCGCCTTAGGAAGACAATTCTGGTAGCTCTTTGGAGGCTGACTTACAGAGGTAAGAGGTGATAAGAACTTGAATCAGGGTGGTGACATCTGAGAAGAAAAGAGTAGACATATAAAAGAGATTGGGGATAAAAATCAGTAAGACTTGGCAACTGGGAGGATGTGAGGGAGGAGGAGACAGAGCCAGGGATGACTTGGAGGGCCACGCCCCAGATAACTGAGAAGGTAACAGAAGAAGGGAAGCTTTTTTGGGGGGGATTGATTAAAGGGGGGAGGTATTCATTCCATTTTGGATACATTGAGTTTGAGATGCCCTCTGGATGGGCAAGTGGAATTTCCCAGAAGGCAGTTGTGTACAAGGGACTGGAGTTCAGTGGAGACATGAAGGCATGAGTGGAGAGGTTATATGAGATCTGGGAATCATCTGCATGGGAAGTGGGCAGAGAGAGAGATGAGAAGGTAAAAAGTGACGATCAGAGAGATGCATATCAGAATCCAAGATCCTGGAGGTGGGACAGTTATGAGTGGTGGTGAAATCTAAGGTGGAGGGATTAGGGGGATGAAGAAGCAGGTCACAGATGCCGAGGTTGATGACATGGTGTTGGACCTGAAGTTAGGGAGATCTGAGTCCTAATCCTGCCTCAAATGCTTCCTAGCCATACGTCAGACCCCAGGCAAGTCGCTTAAGCCTTCTCAGTTTCATTTTCCCCCATCTGTAAAATGGGGATCATTTAGTACCTGCCTCCCAGGGCTGTTGTGAAGATTGAATGAGAGCAGATATAGGTAACATAGATAATAGATGTCTAATGAGATAATATAGCACTTTGCAGACCTGAAATCACTATTATACATATTGGTTGCTTTATTCCTACTGTTTTATTATTATCAATAATAGCCAGCATTTATGCAGCATAGTTTCTTCTGTGCTGGGCACTGTGCTAAGCACTTTGCATTCTTTCGTTTGAGCCTCACAACAACCCTGGGAGTTGGGTGCTCTTATTATCTCCATCTTACAGTTGAGGAAACTGAGGCAGACAGGAGTGAAGTGACTTGCCCAGGATCATATTATCATTATGACTCCCACTCTTCAGTCTATGACTCTGTGACTCTTATCCCCTGACACACAGGGCTAACTGGAGGACAGAGCTCCCAATCTGCAAACTTAAGGCAAGTTTTATATCTCTAAATGCTTACATGAATAAAATAGAAAAAGAAGAGATTAATGAATTGGGCATACAACTGAAAACACTAGAAAAAGAACAAATTAAAAATCCTCAATTAAACACCAAATTAGAAATACTGTAAACCAAAGGAGAAATTAATAAAATTGAAATTAAGAAAACTGTCAAACTAATAAATAAAACTAAGAGCTGGTTTTATGGGGAAAAAAACCAAAAAACAGATAAACCTTTGATTAATTTAAAAAAAGGAAGAAGAAAACCAAATTACCAGTATCAAAAATGAAAAGGATGAATCCACACCAAGGAAGAGGAAATTGAAACAATAATTAGGAACTATTTTGCCCAACTGTATGCCAATAAATTTGACAACCCAAGTGATACAGATGAACAGATGAATATTTACAAAAATATAAATTGCCAGATTAATGGAAGAGGAAGTAAAATATTTAATAACCCCATCTCAGAAAAAGAAATTGAACAAGCCGTCAATGAACTCCTAGAAAAAATCTCCAGGGCCAGGTGGATTTAAGCAAATTCTATCAAACATTTAAAGAACAATTAATTCTAGTACTATATAGACTATTTGGGAAAATAGGTGAAGAAGGAGTCTTACCAAATCCTTTTTATGATTACAAATATGGTGCTGATACCTAACCCGGGAAGAGTAAAAACAGAGAAAGAAAATTATGGACCAATTTCCCTAATGAATATAGATGCAAAAATTTTAAATGAAGTATTAGCAAATAGATTACAGCAACTTATCACAAGAATAATACACTATGATCAGGTGGGATTTATACCAGGAATGCAGGCCTGGTTCAATATTAGGAAAACTATCAGCATAATTGATCACATCAACAACAAAACTAACAGAAACCACATGATCATCTCAATAGATGCAGAAAAAGTTTTTGACAAAATACAAAACTCATTCCTATTAAAAACACTAGAGAACATAGGAATAAATGGAGTCTTCCTTAAAATAATAAATAGCATCTACCCAAAACCTTCAGCAAGCATCATATATAATGGGGAGAAGCGAGAAACATTTCCAATAAGATCAGAGTGAAACAAGGATGTCCATTATCACCACTGTTGTTCAATAGCATCCTGGAGAAGTTAGCTTTAGCAATGAGAAGGAAAGGAAATTGAAGGTATTAGAATAGGCAAAGAAGAAACAAAGCTATCACTCTTTGCAGATGACATGATGATATACTTAGGGAATTCTAGAGAATCAAGTAAAAAACTATTTGAAATAATAAACAACTTTAGCAAAGTTGCAGGCTATAAAATAAACCCACATAAATCATCAGCATTTCTATATATTACCAACAAAGCCCAACAGCAAGAGATAGAAAGAGAAATTCCATTTAAACTTACTGTAGACATTATGAAATATTTAGGAGTCTACCCACGGAAACAAACCCAGGTACCATATGAACACAATTACAAAACACTTTTCACACAAATAAAGTCAGATCTAAATAATTGGAAAAACATCGGTTGCTCATGGGTAGGCTGAGCTAATATAATAAAAGTGACAATTCTACTTAAGCTAATTTACTTATTCAGTGCCATACCAATCAAACTACCAAAAAATTATTTTATAGAGTTAGAAAAAATAATAACAAGATTCATTTAGAATAACAAAAGGTCCAGAATATCAAGGGAACTAATGAGAAGAAATGCAGGGGAAGGTAGCCTAGCCATTCCAGATCTCAAATTGTATTATAAAGCAGCAATCATCAAAACTGCTTGATACTAGCCGAGAAATAGAGTGGTGGATCAGTAGAACAGGTTAAGTATGCAAGACACAGTAGGCAATAACTATAGTCATCTATTATTTGATAAACCCCAAGACCCCAACTTCTGGGATAAGAACTCACTCTTTGACAAAAACTGCTGGGAAAACTGGAAAAGAGTATGGCAGCAACTAGGCATAGACCAAAATTGCACACCATATACTAAAATAAAGTCAAAATGGGTTCAAGATTTAGATATAAAGGCTGATACTGGAAATGTAGTTTTTTTAGACAGAAGAAGAGGCTGAATGGTCATGGGAGAAAGGAGCTGCTTGGGGGTGTTGAAGGGAGGGGGGAGGAAAGTCGGGTGTGGGAAAGCCTGGGGAAATTTTGAACTCCCCGGAGTATTGGGGGGCTGGGAGCTGCCAGGGGGAGCAGATTTGCAAGGGAAGGATGCTGCCACATTGACTGAACATAATAATGAGCCTCTTCTGCCTCCCTGATCTATTGAAGGAGTGATCTGCCTGGCCTTGGCAGCCGTGATCAGCTATGTATTATTTCACCACCTCTCTGTGCTAGGGCAATTCACTTCTGGGGTGGAAGGTTAAAAGACCTCCCAGGGGCTCTTGAGTCCCAGTTTAGTTTTATAAATGATCCTATAACACTTTCAAGCAGAATCCCTAAAATCTAAACTCAGATTTGCCCTGGAAGATTGAGCTGATTGAAACCACGGTTCTGATGAGAGTGTGATTACTGGTCTTGTCTGATCTGGGAGTTTGTTCAAGATAAGAGGCGATGGCCCTGCATCTCTGGAGATGACAATCAATAAACATTTATGAAGTGCCTACTGTGTGCCAGGCACCGTGCTAAGCATTGAGGATACAAAGACACAAAAGAAAGCAGAAACTCTGTGTGTGTGTGTGTGTGTGTGTGTGTGTGTGTGTGTGTATGCGCGCGCGAGCGTGCCAGCGTAAATTAGATGGAGGACCCAGGAAAGAAGGTGCCCAGGCATATGGTACGTAGCACTGGTACATGGTGGAGTTCACTCTAAGCAGTTTAACTGGTAGGGGGGAAAGGAGTTGGCTTATTTGGGAGCCCTCTTTAGATGGAAGCTTCGGGAGGAGCTCTTTGTTCTGCCCTCCAGCCCCTGCAATCAGAAGGGCAGAGGATACCTAAGATGTAGCTGAGGTATGAATACCAATCCTGCAGTCTTTCACACCTCCCACTGTTGTGTGTGTTTTTAAACCAGGTAATGAAGTTCTAGAGATGGCACAGAGATATTCAGCAAGCAAAGAAACCTTTATTACATGCCAGGCACTGCTGTCTATCTTTCAAAGTACCTCTCCACCTTCCCTTTCCCATACTGACTTTGTGACATTTTATAAATTTTATTCCCTTGCTTCAAGATTCATAAAATGAGAATGGGCCAATCAGAGCGTTTTCTAGTAGCTGTAGTGACAGCTATTTCAGTATGGCTCCTTAAAGGCCATTCTGATTGCCCCTTTCTCAATTCAAGGGGCAGGAATAGGCCAAAGTTACCCACTGGTTCCTCCAGCCAAGAGTGGTTGCTTCAGGATACTCTGGTGACTTCCTGACTGGATAGGAAAGTCAATAATCTTTCATTATGTCCATATTCTACTTCCCACCTATTCCTTTTCTTTGTTATTAGCCATCTCACCTCTGTGTAACCCTTGTTTCACATGCATCTCTCAAAGAGACTAAAGATACATTTTTGTTGTTGTTCAGTCCTTTTTCAGTCCTGTCTGACTCTTCATGACCCCATTTGAGGTTTTCTTGGCAGTGATACAGGAGTGATTTGCCATTTCCTTCATTTTACAGATGAGTAACCTGAGGCAAAGTTAAGTAACTTGCCCGTGGTCACACAGCTAGTCGGTGTCTGCATTTGGACTCAGGTTGTCCTGACTTCAGACCTGGCACTCTATCCACTGTGCCACCCAGCAGCCCATATCCCCAAACTATTCCAACCTATACTCCCAAACCTCTGCTATAATATCCTGATAAGTGGTCTGCCTCTCTCTGAAGACCTCCTAGGATGGGAAAACCACTAGTCCCAGGGCGGCCATTTGAATAGCCTTTGAACAGCTCCACTATTTAGGCTGCCTCTCTTGAGCCCAAACCCAAGTGGGTCTTTTTGCAACTCCCACCCATTGCTTCTGGTTCTACCTTTGGAGGCCAAGCAGAACAAGCATTGCAATTGTAATTAAGGTTTAATTTAGTTAACCTGTCCCTCACCCTGACTGTTGTGGTTTTAATGATTTAATGAGATTTCCTTAAAGGTAACAAAGAGGCCTGGAGGGAATAGGCAGGGAAGGGAAGAAGCTCAGATAATTGAGTGGCTAATAATAATCATAATGATAAGAATAGCTGGCATTCAAGTTACTACATAATTACATATTATGTAGTGTACACACAAATAATATATATATAGGTATAGTTTAGCTTTCTCATTTTAAGATTTTCTAAATGCTTCACAAATATCTTGCTTTACCCTCACAAGAACCCTGTGAGGTAGATGCTATTATTATCTCCATTTTATGGAACAGGAAAATGAGGCTGAGAGAGGTTTAATTACATGGCCTCAGGCACACAGTTAGTGTCAGAAGCCAGATTTGAGCTCAGGTCTTCCAGACTCCAGGTCCAGAACTCTATCTGCTGTACTACTAGGGCCTGTTAATGGGCTTTTTCTTCCTGCTAAGGGAGAGTTCCACCCAGACACCTTCTTGACTTTGGCTTCAGAATGTGGTCATCTGTTGGGGACCCTAGCTCCATAGAGGCTAATGGATCCTTTGCTCATGCACTGACTCGCCTGTCCACAGTAAGGTTCTGAAGTTGTCCTAGCAAAGATTACCAAATACTTCCTAATCATTAATGGTAACTAATATGCTTTCACTCTTTCCCCACTCTTCTCTGCATCAGGTCAAAAATGCTGAGTTCTTTTGATATTTGCTGACTTCACATTTTCTACCCAATATTAAAGGGCAGCTAGGTGGCGCCATAGCGTATAGAGTACCTGTCCTGGAGTCAGGAAAACTCATTTTCCTGAGTTCAAATCTGTCCTCAGACACTTACTAGCTGGGTGACCCTGAGCAAGTCACTTTATCCTGTTTGCCTCAGTTTCCACATCTGTCAAATGAGCTGGAGAAGGAAATGGCAAACGACTCCAGTAGCTCTGCCAAGAAAATTCCAAATGGGGTCATAAAGGGTCTGATACAACTGGAAAATGGTTCAACCTGGGTGCATGAGCCGTGGGGATTGCTCCTCCCCTCTGGGCCACAAGAGGGAGCTCTATCCCAGCCCTCCAAATAGGGTCTCAGCCAGGATTAGGGTCATTAGGGCCACAGGGTAACATTCTAGTAGAGAAAGGAACCCCAGAGGGCTTCCCTCAGTTCCTTCCTCACCAGTGTAAGGGCTGCAGTTCCCTCCCACGCTAGGCAGTAGAGTTAACTTAGGAAGCCCCAATCTGAAAACCCAGAGCAGGAGTTTTATTTCCACTTCTTCCCACCCCATTCCCAATAACAGGACTGGACATTTGCCAAGCTCTTAACCAGGGTCAGGGAGGGAGGATCTCTGAGTGAGAGGATGTGTTCGTGTCTCCATATCTGCATGTGTGAGGATATGTGGCTTTGCGTAAGGAGACCTGGGTTCCAGTCTCAGTCTTTACCCACTGTGTGACCTTGGACAAGTCCTGTCCCTTTCTGGGCCTTGGTTTCTCAGTCTATAAAAAGTGGAACAGAGCTATCCTGCACACAGTCAGGGACCTCCTGTATGGGTCTGGGGCCTCTCCTTGCCCTGGTACAGTCTCAATCCTTTGAAAGTTCCAATATGTTGGAATGCTCTGAGGTACATTCCTGGCCAGATACCATCCTAGTGTCTTCAGCCTATCTAGTTCCTGTACTGACCTGGGCTGGAAATAAAATCCACTGTGATTTTTTCCCTTAGATTCCCTGATCAGAACTTGATCTGGTACATTTTCTAGATCATTGTGGAGGTGTTGTATTGGGGAGCTCTGCTGTATTTCTTCTGATACTTGTCCATCCTGGCTTCTTCCACTAATCCAGGGCACCCCATTCAATCTTGCTTACCTCTGCTAAGTAGTAAGGACTCCTCCATCCCAGCCAGGTTGTGTCAGTCAGACACCTATGCCCTTAGAGCACTGAGAGTCTTGAGAAACAGCAGATTGTTAAAGAATGCCTATCATTGCATTTGCAAATATCCACCTTCTTTCCCAGTTTTACATTCTGAAATTAGGATGCAGTGTGCTCCTAGCCCACTCAGATCATCAGTACCCAGAACGATGGCTACCTCTATTCCTTTACAAAATGCAGCAAGTGATATCACTGTAAAAAATAGTGGGGTTATACTCAGTAATAATTTACATGACAATCCTGTCAGCACTGGGGCAGGGAGAGAGGTCTTGGACCTTACTATCTATACCCAGACTGAGACGTAGCTAGTGGATATGGGTCTCTGTTTTGGTTTGTTCCCTACTGCTCCTAAGTGAAGGAGGATCAGATTAGGTTGTGACTTTGTGGGCTTTGAAAGCTTGTGAATGCTACATAAAGATGATATCGGAAAGTCACTTGGCTAGGTGATAGAAGTGTGATTCAGATTTCTAGGAATCACCAAAGTTATCATTTAAATACAGCAGAGACAGCCTATGCCACATTTTGATTATATTCTGCATATTCCTTGTCTTTGGAGACATTTTTATTGCTGCTGCTCAGCCATTTTAGACTCTTGACTCCATTTGGGGTTTTCTTGGCAAACTGAGGCAAACAGGGTGAAGTGACTTGCCCAGGGTCACACAGCTAGTAAGTGTCCGAGGCCAGATTTGAACTCAGGGAGATGAGTCTTCCTGACTTCAGGCTCAGCACTCTACCCACTGTGCCACCTAGCTGCCCCTGAGCTACCTGGCTGGGAACAGTAATATTTTTTTTTCTTTTTGGCTAGGCAATGGGGTTAAGTGACTTGCCCAGGGTCACACAGCTAGTAAGTGTTATGTGTCTGAGGTCAGATTTGAACTCAAGTCCTCCTGAATCCAGGGCCAGTGCTCTATCCGCTGTGCCACCTAGCTGCCCTGAACAGTAATATTTTCAAACTCTGCTTAATAATAGGATTTCTAACTTCCCAATGTTTGCCATACTATTTACCAAATCCAAACACATTCTTGACATACTGAAATATATGCATTGCCATATTTAACACAGTCATTAACCAGAGGAAGAACACTGTGTTTCCCAGACAAGTGTGCCTATTTTGTGATAGCAATAATATGCCAATGAATCTTAATATTCAGATCAGTGAGAATCAAAGGTCTTGATGTTATAAATGCACCACACTCGAGTGTTACTCTCAAAGAATAATAGCACTACTGCACATCTACAATATTTCCTAAAATAATAATGCAAGAAACTCATAAGCATAGCACTAGTGTAAAATACAATCTCATGAACTTAGAATATAAAACATGAAACAAAACTCATTGCTGATCTAATAGCAAAGGTCCCCTTGAATGGACCTCAAAGTCATCCACACAGAAAGTGAAAACATTCTAGGCAAGCACCCATGTGAAATGAATTCAGAAATGAAAATAGAGAGGCAGCTAGGTGGCACAGTGGATAGAGCTCTGGCCTTGGAGTCAGGAAGACCTGAGTTCAAATCCGGCCTCAGGCACTTGACACTTACTAGCTGTGTGACCCTGGGCAAGTCACTTGACCCCAATTGCCTCTCTAGAAAAAAAAATGAGAATAGAGTCGATGCCACTTCTAATTTCACAGCTACCAGAGTGGTGTATCCAGAGCTCAGATCAATTATACCACAAAGAATAATTGTCCCCCAGTGAATTTATCAAACCCCAAATAAATCCAGAACTGAGATTGTTCAAATCTCCAGGTTGTCACCAGCTAAATTTCTAAATCCACCAGGATACCAGTATCTGGAGCAAAACTTGAAAACCTTTAGTAATCTCAAATCAAAGCCCAAGTCTGGGGAGGAGTTATGTCCTCAGAAATAGCATCTAAAAGGTAGTCAGGCACTATGGGGGCAGAATATTTCGTGAATTGTCAGACTTGCTCATTTTCCCTATTGTGTTTTGCTTACGTGTCTTCTCTTTGTACCAGGTAACATTTAATTCAGTGTCTGGGACTGCTCCCAGGTGTAATGAAGGCATCACATAGGGCAGTGATTCCTAAAGTGTGGTCCAGGGACCCTTAGGGCTCCCCAAGACCCTCTCACAGGCTCCACACAGTCAAAACAATTTCATGATAATCCTGAGACATTCTAATTTCTAATGAAGTAAATATCAATAGATATAACCCACATAAACAAACATTTTGTGGGTCCTCAATAATTTTTAAGTGTGAAGATGTCCTGAAGTCACTAAGTTTGAGAACTACTGACATGGAGCATACTCAGAACTGCCCTTCCTGGTTTCCTCAGATTCCTATGGGACCTTGGGGTCAGGCTCTGGCCATGCATGACTCATGGCCAAAGGCCCTGACCTTTGAGAAGATCAGGAGCCCCCTGATTGGCTGCTCAGCTAGAAGAGTTCATGACTCAGTGCATTTACCAGATTGAACAGCAAGAGCCCCCATTTTCCTCTTTCATTCTGGGTTTGAATCGTGCCAGAAAATAGTGAGCTGTTGCTAGACCCCCATGGGAGGATGGGGGATGGGCTTCTGGTCACAGGGAAGAAGGACCTGAGGAATTAAGCTTGTGCGTGGGCCCCTTGCTGCCTTCTCTGCTCGGTGTTTCCTTTCCTGAGTAGATGACTCAGCATCAGTTGGACTTCATGACCTTTTGCCTCCCTTACTATGACTAGAGAGACCTAAGGGACAAAAATGAACTGCCAGCCCTTGACAACCCTCGCATTCCTCCTCATCAGTCAACCACCCATCCAAGAAGACTTAGCAGATTATAGAAAGTCTTCAGCTAGGGTTAAAAAAGATCAGCTTCTCAAGTAAAAGGTAGAGGTGTCATGGTGAGACATCAAAGAAGGATCTGGGAGTGTTAGTGGACCGCAAGCTCCAAATAGGTCAACAGAGTGACGTGGCAAGTCAAAAAAAAAAAAAAGAATGTCATCTTTGGGTATATTAGGAAAGTGGTAGAGTCCAGAAGGAAGGAAGTTAAAAAGCCTATTCAGACCACAGCTGGAATGTCCTGATCAGTTCTCAGTGATGGGGTACTTGGGTGCTTGTATTGGGACCCCAATTCCAAGACCATATTTCTCCCTAGCCTCAGAAACACTATACATAACGTCAGCAGTGTAAGTTTTGCAAGAAAAACTAATCTAGTCAACAAGCTTGCATGCCTACCAAAGGGAGTGAATGACAGGCTCATGACAATGCAATTGCTACTTGCAAGACAATGCCATGTCACCATCATGAGTGCCTATGCTCCCACAGTGACGAACACTGATGAGGTCAGAGAAAATATTTATGAAGACCTGGAGACCTTTATCATCAATGAGCCAAAAGAGGACAAGTTTGCAATTCTGGGTGACTTTAATGCTAGAGGAGGCTCAGGCTACCAGACTTGGCAGGGAGTCCCAGGGAGGAATGGAGTTGGAAACAGCAACAGCAATGGTCACTTATTTATTGCTTTTTGGTGAGGCAATTGGGGTTAAGTGACTTGCCCAGTGTCACACATCTAGTGAGTGTTATGTGTCTGAGGCCAGATTTGAACTCAGGTCCTCCTGACTTCAAGGCAAGTGGTCTATCCACTGTGCCACCTAGCTGCCCCTGTAATGGTCACTTATTACTGAAGACTTGTGAATCTCATGATCTCATCACCAAGACTGTCTTCCATTTACCTAAATGCAATAAAACTTTGTGCATGCAACCTTGCAGTAAACATTGACACTTAATAGACTATATGATTGTAATGAGAAGAGACAGACAGAATGTGAGAGTGACAAAGGCAATGGGTGGTAGAGAGTGTTGGATTTTTTTAATAGACTTATCCTCTTCAAGCTAAATATTTACATTCAACAAAAGGGGTGTCTCCAAAGCAAAATCAGTAGCAGAAGAATTAATGTTAACAGATTAGAGCGCTTCTCTAATTGGCAACAGTTTGTTGCTAACTTGGAGGGAAAGTTGAGCCAACACACAGCTGGCAAAAATGGAGCAAAAAAGGAGTGGGCAGCTTTCAGAGATTTGGTGTAAAGCACTGAATTTGCTCATCTAGGTCAGAACACTCACAGACTTCAAGACTAATTTGATAAAAATGATGGTGAAATTCAGAAGCTGCTAAGTGAAAAACAAGAACTCCACAGGGTTTACCAGCAGGATAGTTCATCCATCTCTAAGAAGGCAGCATTTAATTCCATCAAAAGTAAAGTTCAAGGGGCAGCTAGATGGTGCAGTTAATAGTGCTCTGGCCTTGGAGTCAGGAGGACCTGAGTTCAAACCAGCCTTAGACACTTAACATTTCACTAGCTGTGTGACCCTGGGCAAGTTACTTAACCCTGATCGCCTCACCAAAAAGAAAAAAAAAAAGCTCAAGCAAAGCTTAGAGAGATGCAGGATTCTTGGCTCAGTAAGAGGCAGATGAAATTCAGTTTTATGCTGCTAGTAACAATCCAAAGCACTTTTATGATACCCTGAAGGCTATTTATGGGCCAAAGACACATGGTGCATCTCAACAACTTAGTGCTGATGGAGCCACATTGATTAGTGATAAGGGCATGATCTTAGAGAGCTGGGCTGAACACTTCCATAGTGTTCTCAACAGGCCATCGTCAATCAATGCTGAAGCTATTGACCATTTACCTCAGGTTGAAGTCAATCCCTCCCTAGCAGAAGTTCCGGCTGAAGAAGAGATTTTGAATACCATCAGGCTCCTTTTGTGTGACAAAGCACCTGGTACTGATTCTATTCCAGCTGAGATTTACAAATTGGGGGTGGGGGGGTCCATTGTTCATATAAAAGTTGACTGAAATTTTCTGGGTTATATGGAAGGAGGAGGTTACCCCTCAAGGAGTTCAAGGATGCCTCCATTGTCCAACTCTATAAAGGTAAAGGAAATAGATTGTCTTGCAACAATCAGAGGGTGGTCTCCCTTTTAGTTATTGCTGGGAAGATCTTTGCCAGAGTCTTCCTTAACAGGCTTAATCCTTCACCTGGAAGATGGTCATCTACCTGAGAGCCAGTGTGGCTTCAGAAATGGCTGAGGAATGGTCAAGATGGTGTTTGCTGCTCAACAACTCTAGGAGAAATGCCAGGAGTGCAACAAAAGTCTGTATACAACATTTGTAGATCTGACCAAGGCTTTTGATACCATCAGTCATGAGGGCTTATGGAAAATTCTGTAAAAAATTCGGTTGCCTGGAGAAGTTCATCAGTTTCATGATGGCATGCTTGCCTGGGTTCTGGGTAATGGACAATGCTCTCCTGCTTTCCCAGTCACCAATGGAGTGCAACAAGGCTGTGTGCTTGCTCCCCGCTTTTTAGCAGGATGTTTGCAGCCGTGTTGTCAAATGCTTCAGTGAGGACAAACATAGCATCAAGGTCAGCTACCTCACTGATGGTATTCCCCCATTCTTGCACCCTTCCCTTAATAGCTTGATCTGAGACCTTATATACCTGATCGACCTAAAGAATCCATATGGACCTGAGGAGCCTTGTGTCTTATTTCCTCTTTTTTCTCTACTTGTTACAAATTAGCAATAAATCTCTTAATGAGCCCCTGTGACAGTGTCTCACTCTTGTAGTAGAGCCAAGAGATCTTAATAACTTGAATGTTTTCCATAATATCTGGTCTCTGCTTTCCACCTTGGTGTCTACCTGATCTACCTAACTCTGACCTGTAGCTCCAAGAAGCTGTAGAATTCACAGTGGCACCACCATGGTAAATCATTTCAGCAGACGGTCTAAACCAGGTTGAGGGTAACCAAGGCATCTCAAAAGTGTTGGTGAATTAGGGGGATGTCTACTCCAAGTGTGCAAAGACTTCCCATGGTGGAATGGGCAGATGAGAACAATTTGTTCCAATGGCCATGAAGGCAGCTGAAGCAGGCTCTGTGGAGTACTTAGAGCCTGGCTAGACACCAAAGACCCCAAGGTCATCCACTGCATCTCAAGCCATCACCAGTCATTTTGACTGTCCTGCCACTGGACTGGGATGACTTTGGAAGACATAGTGAGGCCTATGATGATTTTCTTTCATGGTTTCATGATTTTCTGTTTGCAGATGATTGTGCACTCAATTCAGCCTCTGAAACTGAGACTCAACAAAGTATGGATCGATTCTCTGCTGCTAGTGCTAATTTTAGTTTAATAATTAATACCAAGAAAACACAGGTGCTCTATTAGCCCACACCACAGCATTTATATGTGAAACTACAGGTTACAGCAGGCCTGCACAACATATGGCCCGTGGATGGCTTGTGGCCACCAAAGGATTTTGGGCAGCCCGCAAAAAATGTACAGGATATAAAAGAAAGTAAAGATGTAATGAGTGCTCTGTCTGTGCTGTGCTTAACCCACCTTCCACTGGTTGCTATTGTGCCCCTCATCTAACTTGGAGGGTGGGTTACCACTGCACACTCTCTCCTGTTTGTGACGTGGCCCAAGGAGCCAACCATTGTCATTCTGTCTCTAATTTCAGAGCAGCGAGAGTCTTATCTTTTCCCTGTATTTTCAGTTGTTACTGGTGTTGAACAAGGACAAAGTGAGGGCTGCCCAGCACCAAGGTGGCTGACTCCCACTATTCAATAAGCAGCAATGATTCAAGGGCATCTTCCCCTCCCTTGCTGCGTGGCTGCCCTCCAAGTTACTTGAGTATCTGTCGTTCTCTCCAATGTCAGACACTCAGTTTGGTGTTTGTTTGTGAGCAGTTCCTGTGGAGGTATTTTGGTTTTAACATTAAAGTTTTTGACTTGGTAAAGTGGGTGATAAAAAGAAATGGAAGATCAAATCAGAACACAGAGCATTTAATCTCTACTCATTTACATACATGAGAGAAAAAATATTGTGCCTTGTTTGCCAAGAAGTAATGGCCGTTCTGAAGAAATACAATCTCAGTCGCCATTTTGAATGAAAACATCCTGACTTAAGCAAATTGGACATCAATGAAAAACAAATTAAGGCATCCAAATTGTTGAAAAATTTCAGTGGGGAACAACAGGTTTTCAAGAAAGTAAACTCAGAAAATGAGGCAGCTACTAAGGTTAGTTTTCAGATGCTGCTGGGAGGTCTTTTACTGAAGGTAACTTCATAAAGAAGTATTTGCTGATTACAGTTTCTGGATTATGTCCTGATTAAAAAAAAGTGTTTTTGAGAACATAAGATTGTCTCATATGACCTTGCAGCAAAGAGTAGCTAATGATAAACTGATTGCTGACAAGAAGTGTAATACATCCCGTTAACTAAATGTAAACAGTAAGAAAAACTTGGAAAGTGAGTCACTAAAAATCTATCTGTGGATCAAAGAAGTTCAGCCTGTTTTAATTTTGGCCCCTACCTGCTGCCAGTTTGTGCAGGTTTGGATTACGGCAAATAGAGAGGTTTTTGTTGTTGTTTTTTTTGTTTGTTTTTGTCCAGGCAATTGGGATTAAGTGACTTGCCCAGAGTCATACAGCTAGTAAGTGTTATATGTCTGAGGCCAGATTTGAACTCAGGTCCTCCTGACTCCAACCAGGGCTGGTGTTCTATCCACTGCACCACCTAACTGCCCCCAAATAGAGAGGTTTTGAATGCCATGGATACTTGGCAGCGTGCTTTCCAGGGATGTACACGTGGATAATGAAGTCGATGCGTGCATTGTCAGAACTAGCTCAGTGTTTGGGAGGCTTTGAAGGACAGAGTGAGAGAGAAGAGGCATTACACTGCCTACCAAGCTGAAGGTCTACAGAGCTATTGTACTGACTTCATTGTTGTATGCCTATGAAGCCTGGACAGTATACCAGTGCCATGCTAGGAAACTGAATCATTTCTATTTGAATTGTCTTAGGAAGATTCTGAAGATCACCTGGCAGGATAAGCTATCAAACACTGAGGTCCTTTCTCTCTCTCTTTAAGAGTATTTTTTATTAACTTATTTTAAACTTAAATACACAATAAGAAAAGAAAAAAAGCATTATCATGTGCACAGCAGAACATAAAAGAGGATTCAATTATACAACAATAAATTTCCATATCAAGAAAGCCTATATAATACGTACTACACATTGTGTTGGGAACCGTCCATCTTTTCTTTGCTTTCTTGTAAGTTGTCTTTTGTTCTCTGCTGTGCGCTTTTTACTTTGTTCTTTTTTCCTCCTCCCTCCCTTCCTTCCCCTCCCCCAAGAAGGCTACAATTGCTTCTGTACTCACTGGATGTGTGCTGTTTTCTTCTCACCCAGGGCAGAGTCTTGGCAGCACTGCTGGGTCTGATGTCTCTTATCAGCCTCTTGTCAACAGACTTTCCCTCAATCTTTCCCTACTCAGATGCCCAAGTCTTTCTTGGAAGGAACTCTGTAATGGATGACATGTATGTATGTATATATGCATGTATGTATTTAGACTCTCTGCTCATTTATCCAAAAATATCTGCAAAAATGACTGCTTCCCAGGAGGCGTGAGTCACAGAAGACCAGAGGAGTTGTATTTCTTCCAAGATGGGCACAGAGGACTCTTCCTGTGGGCTCAGGACTTGAAGGCAGTGCTCCTGATCCAATGGAAATTTTTAGAAGGCCTGGAAAGGAAAAGTGGAAGAGAAAGTACAGTGTAGTCATAACATTCTTCCCAGAAGCCTCTTAACAATTGGAATGGAGTCAGTCCTGGCCCAGGCTTGCAGCTCCAGCGTGATGTAAGAGAATGCAGCAAGAGATACCTCGAATTCCTGAGGAATTGTTGTGGTGAATCTACTCCCCTTGCACTGTTGCCTTAAGTTATAAGTGACAAAGTTAATCACTAGAGATCACTGTAATATTTTGTCTACTCTTTACTTCTTCTAACAATGGCTTGATAAAGATCAGATCGTTTTAGGGGCATCTAGAGTTTGGGTCTTGCTATAGAAAGTGTGGGAGAGGGAAGGAAAACCAAGGATATTTGTTTGAGGCTTTCTCCCATGAGATTGTAAACTCCTTGAGAGCAGGGATGGTCTTTAGCCTCTTTTTGTATCCCCAGCACTTAGCTGGGTGGTTAATAAATGTTTATTTATTGATTGAAATTCACTTGGCTGGGAGATCAGGATCCTGGTTTGGCAATTCAGAGATTACTTGGACCCATAAACCAGAAACGGATAGCAGATTAAAATTTGAATTCAACAATATGTTGCTTTTAGGAAACGTTATAAAAATGAGAGATACACACAAAGATGGAATAAAGGGCAGGAGTAGAATTTAGTATGTAAGAAAAGCAGGGATAGTAATCGTGATTTCAGACAAAGTTAAAGTTAAAACAGATTTACTCAAAGGTGAAAAATAGAGAAACTATACTGTGTCAGCAATGTTATTCAATAGAGTTTAGACCATTTAAAATACCTGGAAAGCATAAAATATCTGAGTGTATACCTGTCAAAACAGACACAGGAACTATGTGAACTTAAACATAAAATACTTTTTATAGAAATAAACTCAGATCTAAATAGTTGAACTAATGTTTGTTGTTCATGGGTAGGTAAAGCCAATATAATTTTTTTAAATGACAGGTTTACCTAACTAATCTATTTATTCAATGTCATCCCAATTAAGTTACTAAAAGTTATTTTATTGAGTTAGAAAAAATAATAAAATTCATTTGGAAGAACAAAAGGACAGGAACTTCAGAGAAACAGGGGGGAAAAGAGGCAAAGGAAGTAGATGCAGCAGCATAAGACCTTAAACTATATTATATGGTGAGAGCATAGTTGAAGTGTTAAAAGAATAGTTTCAATTATTTTAAATTTAAAATTTCTTATATAAAAAAACCCTATATAGCCAAAAAGATAAGGAATGCAGAAAATTGGGGAAAAACTTTCATAGCTATTTTCTCAGACAGGATGTGATTGGGTTGGAATATTGGTGTGCTGTAGGAAATGATGAGCTAGTTGATTTAGAAAAACATGGAAAGACTTGGATATATGAAGGAAGACACTATCCACCTTCAGAGAAACAGATGATAGGAGGAAATATGCATAGCACAGTCTTACATATATGTGTATGAGTGTATATGTGTATGTATGTGTATAAGTGCATATATGTGTATGTTTATAGATATTTTTGTGTGTGTATGTATATATACATGCTTAATTGTAGCCTTCTTTAGGGTGGGGGGAGGGAAGTAAAAATAAAATATAAGGTACATAGCAGAGAACAAAAGAAAACTAACAAGGAAGCAAAGAAAAGCTGGGCAGCTTTGAAAACAGTGTGATGTATTTATTATATAGGTTTTCTTGAAATGGAAATTTATTGTTTTATATTGAATCCTCTCTTATAGTCTGCTGCGTACATGGCAATTTTTTTCTTTTCACACTTTGTATTGAAATTTAAAATTAAAAAATTGCAAAAAGTTAAAATGATCAGAGAGACGGGGAGAGAGAGAGAGAGAGAGAGAAAGAGAGAGAGAGAGAGAGAGAGAGAGAGAGAGAGAGAGAGAGATTTCCTAGGAACTCAAGCATTTAAGGAATCATATTTCCTAAGAAGGTGATCTAGGGGTTGACTCCTAGCTCCTGAATCATCCCAGCTGTTTTGCACCCTTGGCTTTCTCTTCCTAGCCCTGCCCATTCCCACTTTATTTACTAAGTCTGTGAAAATCATTAAAGAATTAAAACTTTAGGATCAAAGAAGATATAGAGTGCATTACAAAATGTAAAATAAGTAATTTTCATTATATGAAATTTTAAAAGTTTTTGCACAAACAAAACCAAAGTTATAAGAATAGGGAAATGATCATCCCACTGTACTCTGATATTGTAAGACCTCATGGCTTCAAGATGGAGACTGACCCCAAAGATGCGGCTGATTCTTATCCTCTTGACCCAACTGGCTAGCCCCTTCACCCCCCACATTCTTCACGCATAATCTCTGACATTCCCTGACAATCCCAGTGACATCCCATGATGCCAGTGGCTGGTGGAATCTTGGGCAAGTGTCAGCATTTCCATGGAGATTCTGGTCCAGGGCTACCTGTGCACTGGGGACAGGACTCTTTTGGTATAAAAGCAAGGCCTGGAGAGAGTTTGGCTCTGCTGCTCTCCACCTTTCCCTCACCTGATGAGCCATCTTTGGTAGCCATATACAAGTTTTGAGATGCTTCCCTTCCCCTCAGCCCCAAGTCACCAGTTGATGTGAAACAGCAGAACTTGGCATTGCCTGGATAGCTGGTGAAAAGCAACCTTCTCTGCAGTCCCTAGGAGTTACCATCTACCCCCTTCCTTCCTAGCCTCTTGGGGAGATACTGCCTTTTTCTCTATCCTTGCCCCCTTCCCTTAACAGCTTGATCTTAGACCCCAAACTTCTGCAGCCTTATAAACCTGATTGACCTGAATAATTCACACGGACCTGAGGAGCCTTGTATCTTATTCCCACTTGTTCTCTACTTGTTACAAATTAGCAATAAATCTCTTAATAAACCGCTGTGATGGCGTCTCACTCTTGTAGCAGAGCCAAGGCATCTTAATAGCTTGAATGCTTTCCACAATATCTGGTCTCTGTAGTTCAGCATCTCGTTTTAACCCCCAGTTGGGTCTGTATTATTCAAATTTGTTCCACTGGGCTGGAACAAAAGACCAGATTTTACATAATCATAACTTCAAATAGTGCAAGTTTGAATAGGCACAACCACTTCAAGGGATTCAATATTCACAGTCATTTTTCAGCCCTGTCCAAGTCTTCATGATCCCATTTGGGGTGTTCTTGGCAAAGATACTAGAGTGGTTTGCCATTTCCTTCTCCAGCACATTTAACAGTTGAGGTAACTGGGGCAAACAAGGTTAAGTGACTTGCCCAGGGTGACCCAGCTAGTCAGTGTCTGGATTTGAACTCAGGCAGAGGAGTCTTCCTGACTGCTGGCTTGGCTCTCTATCCACTCTGCTACCTAGCTGCCCTAAGGAAACCAAGGCCCAGTTCAGGAACCTGTTGCAGACCATGTGGGTAGTGAGCGCGCAGAGCCAGGATTTTAACTAGAGTCTCTTGGAAGGAGAGCACTCATGCAGCTGTAGAAGATGAACACTGTGACATCTGGGTTGATGATGCCTCTGACTCTTACATAGTCCTCAGCTGACGATTCCTAGGTGGCCACTCAGGACTCCAGTTCATCTGTCTCTGATCATAACCGGTTTTGAATTGGTAATTACTTAATGCCAAACACCAGTCCAACCAGTGATCCCAGGCTGAGTGAATTATCTTTACAATTCTACGGAACTAAGTTCTTATAGTTCTCCTGGGGGCCACAGCAGCACCCCATTGGTCCTTTCAGACTTTGCACTTTAGCAATGGATTGATACAATTTAGGCTGCAATGGATGGATGGGTAGGACCTGGAAGCAGGAAGATCTAAGCTTGCATCTTGCCTCAGATATTTACTAGTTGTGTGACCCTGTCTGCCTCAGTTTCCTCATCTGTAAAATGGGAATAGTAATAGCACCTACCTCACAGAATTTTTGTGAGGATCAAAGGAGGGTATATATATGTATGTATGTATGTATGTATGTATGTATGTATGTATATTATATATATGTAAAGTTTGCAAAGCCCTTTTACATTTTACATTATATTATATATTATTATATATGTAGAAAGGGCTTTGCAAACTTTATAAATGCTACCTCTTTACCTTTGATCCTCACAAAAACTCTGAGTTGTGTGCTATTACTATTCCCATTTTACAGATGAGGAAACTGAGGCAAACAATGATGAAGTAACTTTTCCAAGGTCACATAGCCAGTAAGCAGCTGAGGCTGGATTTGAACCCAGGTCTTCCTCACACCAGGCCTAGCAATTTATATCCTGCACCACTTTGATCATCTGCTGGTGCTGCTGCTACATCAGGTATGCGATAACTATTGACTATAGAACAAAGCCCTTTGATTTATGTGTCTGATACAAGCAGCTTGTAGGAAGATTTGCCTGCATCCTACTGGTGTGGAAACTGAGATGAACAAACAAGGAAAAAGGAGGGATTTTCTCACATTTCCCAACCTTCCTGTAGCCCCCAGGCAGCAAGTTGTATCAGTGAGAGTTGGAAGGGAGTTACTGAGGAAGGAAAGTGGATGGGCTTTCCTTCTTTTAAACACACCAGACATCATCCCCTAATGCATCATACCCTCTGTAGTATTCTAATGTCTCATCATGGCCCAGAAGTGATGACAGGCTCTAGGGCACTCTGCCAAGGAAGCACACCCACTAGCAGGTTGGAGCAAGCTGGAAAGGCTTTGGTTCAATGCTGAAGACTGTGAGTCTACCCAGGGAGAACCAGCATAACCAAAAGAGGGGAGGGAGGGATGTTGCCAAAGTGGCCAGCAGGCAAATCGTGAAGACCACTGTGTAAGGGGCAGTGGGCTTGTGATCCGAATTCAGTCGACTGCGAAAAAAGTTCACACCTCAGAGAAATCTCAGAAATACAGAACCAGGGTATCACTTTGAAATTTTTGATAGGTTTTTAAAAGAAAAATGATAGCACAATTGATGGACTATCTGTGCCCAGCTTGTGGTAGAAACTTCTGAGCTCTCATTGGTCCCATCAGCCACAGTCAGGCACTATACCTTGTGCCCAGCACAGTCCAGACCAAAGGTCAAAACCGATAGCACAATTATTCATGATGGCTGAAACTGATATAATCCTTCAAAGTTTGCAAAGAATTTCACATACATTTAAATACAGGTACTATCACTTGCATTTTAGAGATGAAGAAACTGAGGCAGACAAGTTAAATGACTTGCCTAGGGTCACACAGTAAGTGTGGAAGATGGATTTAAACTCAGATCTTCAGACTCCAGATCTGGTGCTCCATGTGCATTGTGACCCTGAGGGTGTCCAGAATTTCTGACAGAGTTTTTGCTTTCTGGATTCCATTCTGCTCATTCATGTTCTGTTTTGTCTGTGGCTGATGCCGCTTTCAAGTTTCCTCCTATGATTCCCCAGCTAGTTAAGGATATAATCTCCTACATCTTTCTGCAGGTCTATTACAGCTTTCCCAAGCCTATTCTGCCATAGCAATACTTAATTTCTTTTAGGAAAGTCCCCCCAGTGGGCTTGCCTTGGACAATGGCCACAGAATGGTTTTACGTTTTCTTCTAAGTATTGCAGAAGAATTCATTCAGCTTGAGTCACTATCATTGGCTGCTCTGATCAGAATTTGTGCTGTAGTATTTGTTATACTCAGGCAGTAGGGGATGGGGGTGGTCAATGAGTGGGAGTGAGAGATACACATGAAAAAAATCAATAAAACATGTTTAAATGCACAGAAGGAAACAAAAAAGTGCAAGGCGCTTTATTATATATGATATAATTTTATATTATGTTATTTGCTTTGAGATACATATTGAATTGATCAATTTTGATCATACATATATAGATACACATATAATATATGCGTGTGTATATAATGTGTATATATGTATATTATGTATATATTGTCAAAATACTAGGAGACACTCTGTTTTCCAGAGCCAAGACATAGCAAGCAAGCTGTGCCCTGAGCTTGGCATAACAACGGTCCTTTGCACTCACCCTCCAGATGATCTCACCCTCTGGCAAAATCACATAATTATTGTATTGCTTTGACCAGCACCAAGTGTTCTCTGAGCTCAGACAAGCACCTGCAGTACCCATGTTCAGGTCATGAAGCCCTGCTATGAATCAAGCTTGTCTCATTGTTACTGCTACCCCTAATTGTCGGGGCTACAGGTCACTGTGTAGCCATTGGTGTAAGTATTGAGATCTCTCCACATGGCCTCAGGTCCCCTCAATAGGAGCAGGCCACCGGCGTATGTGTCTGATCTCCCTCCTTGCTTGCAAGATGTTTCCCTCGCTTTGAAAGAGAAATTCTGTTTGATTCCTGACTCTCCTGTCTCTGGCCTGCTTTGTTTGGCTCCTGCCACTCATAGGTTGGAGGCTGGCTCAGTCCGATCGACGCCCAGAGTCTACTCTCTCCCTACCTCCAGGTCACAGAAATACCTCTCTGTTCAGGATGCATCATTCAAGTCCTATCTTCCTATATGAAGAACCCCTCCCTGCTAGTGTTTTCTAAAATTACCTTGGATTTATTTGTACTTGTTTTTCTGCAAAAATAAGTTTTTAAAAAATTAGGACACTAATACATTGTTGCTAGAATTGTCAACTGACTCCACCATTTTCGAGAGCAATCTGGAATTATGACCAAAGAGTTATAAAACTGTGCATACCCTTTGACCCAGCAACACCACTATTAAGTCTGTTTCCCAAGATGGTAAGGGAAAAAGAGAAGGAAGCTGTATGTTCTAAAATATTTATAGCATCTCTCTATGTGGTGGCAAAGAACTGGAAATTGAGGGGATGCCCATCAATTGGAGAATGGCTGAACGAGTTGTAAATGATGGTGATGGAATACAACTGTGCTGTAAGAAAATGATGAGCTGTGACTACTATGGAAGTGTTTTGCATGGCTATACATGTATAACCTGTATTGACTTGCTTTCCTTCTCAATGAGGGTGGGTGGGGAGGGAGGAAGGGAGAAAATTTGAAACCCAAAGTTTTAAGAAGAATTGTTAAAAGTGTTTTCACATGCAACTGGGAAATAAGATATACAAGCAATGGGGTATAGAAATCTATCCTGCCCTACAGGAAAGTAGAAGGGGAAGGGGATAGAAGGGAGGGCAGATTAGGGGAAGGGGTATTCAGAATGGATGCTGTCTTGGGGTGGTGGGGAGGGATGACATAGGGAGAAAATCTGGAATTCAGAATCTTGTGGAAGTCAATGTTGAAAACTAAAAATAAATAAATTAATTACTTTTAAAAAAAGAAATGATGAACTGGTTGGTTTTAGAAAAACATGGAAAGACTTGCATGAAATAAAGAAGAGTGAAAAGAGCAAAAGCAAGAAAATGTTGAATCCAGTAATAGCAATATTGTTCAAAGAATAACTGAATGACCAAGTTATTCTGAGTATTATGAATACTCAAATCAACTACCATCATATCAGGACCTATAAAGGAAGATAGTATCCACTTCCAGAGGAAGAACTGATAGATAAAAGTATGCATAGTGTGGTTTTACATCTATCTATCTATCTATCTATCTATCTATCTATCTATCTATCTATCTATCTATCTATCCATCCATCCATCCATCCATCCATCCATCCATCCATCCATCTATCTATCTATCTATCTATCTATCTATCTATCTATCTATCTATCTATCTATCTATCTATCTATCCATCCATCCATCCATCCATCCATCCATCCATCCATCCATCCATCCATCCATCTATCTATCTATCTATCTATCTATCTATCTATCTATCTACCTATCTATCTATATATGTACCAAATAATGGCCTTCTCTAGAAGAGGGTGGGGAGGAAGGGAGAGAGACAGTTTGGAACTGGAAATGTCACCAAAAAATTAACAATATTAAATTTAAAGAATAAAATTTAAGTTTTTATTGATGTCTTTTTTATTTTGTAGCATTCCCATAGTTTTCCTCAGGATCTCTTGTCCCATCCTTTTTTCAAAAAGTCATACCACATAACAACTAATAGTTTTTAAAGACAAAAAAGAAAGAAAAAGAAGAGGAAAAAAAGTTTATATAATTGATCATTACATCAAAAGAGTCTGAAAATAAGTGGTGCAATGTGCAAAACTTATGGACCTCCCATGTCTGCAAAGGGGTGGTGATGGAAGGGTCTTCTTATAGCTCTTCTTTAGACCTATACTTTTTTTAAAAAGAAAATAACTTTGCAATATTCACTTTTGATTTTTTTGTGATTTTTTTGTTCTTTTCAGTTATATTGTTGCAGTCGCTGTGTATATTGTTTTATTGGTTCTGCTTTCTTCCCTCTGAGTCAGTTCATAGAGATCTTTCCATGCTTCTCTGTATTAATAACATTGATCGTTTCTTACAGTACAGTGATCTCCCATTGCATTCCTGTACCACTCTTTGTTTAGTTATTTCCCAATCAATGGGTATCTACTTTGCTTCCAATTCTTTGCTATGACAAAAAGTGATGCTATAAATATTTTGGCATATATGAGAAATTGTTATTTGTTTATCTTGTCTGTGAAAACTGGAAGCCAGAAGATCCTGAAGAGACTGAAGTACCTGGAACTCTCTTCTCTCTCACTTTCACTGATTCCACCTGCTCCTCACTCAGGAGTGGTGCATTGCATAATCTATCCCTACCAGTGAGGAAAGAGTCTCATACCAACAGGCTTTGAGGCTCAGGTTACATAAATAAATTATCATATCATCAACAAACAGGAATAATTTTATCTCCTCTTTACCTATGTTTATGCCTTTAATTTCTTTCTTTTGTCTTGATAGTTGAGTACTTGTGGGTGTGTGTGCATGTGTGTGTGTCTATTAATGAAAAGAATGGAATTTTTCTTGGGGGATGACATTTTGCTAAATTGAGTTTCAAAGCTAGTATTCCCTATCATCAAAATTGATTGCAAAGACCCGTCCATTAAGACTGATGTGTTCTGAGATTTTTATGAATTTCACCTTTGAAAATGTCTTTTCACACAGAGAAGTACTGCTAAATACAGATATCAATCCACAAGCATTTGATTTTAATTGAGCACATACATCACTTGGAAGGCCTTTACTTAAAAATGTGAAAACTATACTTAGCTTGTGGGGAGGTTGTACAAAAAAAGTTGGTGGGCTGGATTTGGCCTGTAGTTTTCTAACCCCTGAGCTATTTGAATATTTTACATATTCTGATTTTGTTCATGTGTTACTGATAAGTCAGTTCAACTGTATACCATATCTTTTTCTCATTTTCATTCTTCTAATTTTGTGTTAATTTTTATCTTTGCTCTAATGAACCAGTCATTTGGTCTGTATATATAAATAGCTGATTCAGTAATGACGCCCATCAGTAATGAGTTGTTTCCTGTCTCATAAAATATAACCAATTGCACTTTGTTCATATAAATATATATATATATACACATATATATACATACACATACATACACACATACGTATGTATAGTCTATATATACATATATGTGTATATGTTTGTGTATATATATATGTGTGTATATATATATATATATATATATATATATATATATATATATATATATATCACTCACTGTGTTTATTTTCTTCCTGTTTTTTTCTCTCTCAAAAGAATGAATTAATGACTTAGATAGGAGAGGCTTTTAAAATATATATTATTAATTTATTTTTAACATTCTTATAGAAATTTTTTTGAGTTCCAGATTCCCTCCCTTCCACCCTCTACCTCCCACTGAGAAGGCAAGTAATATGATAGCAATTATGCATGTGAAATCATGCAAAACATCTTTCCATATTATCCATATCACAAAAAAGGCAAGAAAAATAAAGTGAGAAATCGATTTCAATTTGTAGTCTGAGTTCATCAGTTCTTTCTCTGGAGATAGTATCTTTCACCAGGAATCTTTCAGTACTTTCTTGGATCATTATATTGATCAGAGTAGCCAAGTCTTTCACAGCTGGTCATCATTACAATATTTGTTACTGTGTCCAGTGGTCTCCTGATTCTTCTCACTTCACTTAGTGTCAGTTCACATAGGTCTTGCCATGTTTGTGTGCCTCTTTTATGTGAGATGGTTTCCCCCATTCTATCTCTTTCTTCCTCCTTCTACCCGGGCTTCTCTCTTTCTCACCCATTCATTATTTTTTAGATCATCCCAATGTAACTGACTCACACCCAGGCCCTCTATGTAGACTACTTCTAACTGTCTTAATAGTGATAAAGTTATTAGGAATTACATGTATCATCTTCCTATATAGGAATGTAAACAGTTTAATTTTATTGAGCCTCTTATGGTTTCTCTTTCATGTTTACCTTTTTATGCTTCTCTTGAATCTTATGTCTGAATGTTAGATTTTCTATTCAGCTCTGATCTTTTCATCAGGAATACTTGGAAGTCTTCTATTTCATTAAATATCTATTTTCCCCTGGAAGGATTATATTCAGTTTTTCTGGGTAAGTTATTCTTGGTTGTAATCCTGTCCCCTTCACATTGTAGAATATCATGTTACAAGCCCTCCACTCCTTTAATGTAGAAACTGCTAAATCTTGTGTGATCCTAACTGGCTTCATAATATTGAGTTGTTTCTTTCTGTCTACTTGCAATATTATTTCCCTGACATGGAAGCTCTAGAATTTGCCATGATATTCCTAGGAGTTTTCATTTTAAGATTTATTTCAGGAGGTGATTGGGGGAAGTCTTCGAATTTTTTTTTTTTTTGGCAATTGGTGTTGACTTGCCCAGGGTCACACAGCTAGTAGGTGTCAAGTGTTTGGTCTGAGGCTGGATTTGAACTCAGGTCCTCCTGACTTCAGTGCCAGTGCTCTATCCACTGTGCCACCTGGCTGCCCCTTCTTTTTTCAATTTTTAAAAATTTATTATTTATTTATTTTTAACATTCTTTTTAAAAAACTTTTTGAGTTCCAAATTCTCTCCCTCCCTCCCACCACCTCCCCATCCACTGAGAAAGCAAGCAATATGATATCAATTATATATGAGAAATCATGCAAAACATATTACTATATTGACCATTTTTTTAAAAAAAGCAAGAAAAATAAAGTGAAAAAATTATACTTCAATTTGTACTCAGAGTGCATCGGTTCTCTCTCTGGAGGTGGAAATGATTTTTTTTTCATCATGAGTCCTTTGGAATTGTCTTGGATCATTGTGTTGATCAGAGTGGCCAAGTTTTTCACATCTGCTCATCATTACAACATTGTTGTTATTGTACACAGTGATCTCCTGGTTCTTCTCATTTCCCTTTGCACTAATTCATATAGGTCTTACAATCTTTTTCTGAAACCACCCCCTGATCATTTCCCATAACACAATAGTACTCCATCAGAATTATATGCCACAACTTGTCAGTCATTCCCCCACTGATGAGCATCACCTCTATTTCTAATTCTTTCCCACCACAAAAAGAGCTTCTATGAATATTTTTGTACATAGAGGTTTTCCCCCCTTTTCCTTTGGGATACAGACCTAGTAGTGATGTTGCTGGGTCAAAGGGAACGCATAGTTTTATAGCCCTTTGGGCCTAGTTCCAAATTGTTCTCCAGAACAGTTGGACCAGTTTACTACTCCACCAACAATTCATTACTGCGCTTATCCCCTTCAGCATTTCTCATTTCTGATAGATGTGAGGTGGTACCACAGAACTGTTTTATTTTGCATCTAGGTGGTATAGTGGGTAGAGTGCCAGCCCTGGAATCAGGAAGACGCAAGTTCAAATCTGGCCTCACTTCCTAGCTAAGTGACCTTGGGCAAGTCACTTAATCCTATTTGCCTCAGTTGCTCATCAGTAAAATGAGCTGGAGAAGGAAATGGCAAACCACTCTAGTATCTTTGCCAAGGAAATCCCAAATGGAGTCACAAAGAGTCAGACATGACTGAAATGACTGAACAGTAACAATCAATCAATAATGACTTTCAGCATTTTTTCATGACTACCAATAGCTTTGATTTCATCTTCTGAAAACTGCCTGTTTACATCCTTTGATCATTTATTAATTGGGGAATGGTTCTTATTTTTATGTTTGACTCAGTTCTATACTCAGTATACATTTGAGAAATGAGGCTTTTATAAAAAAATTTGCTATAAAATTTTTTGATATTACTTCACTGTCTATGGTAATTTTTAGCAAAATGCTGTTTCCCTGATTATCCCTCTTAATTAAATCTACTATTACTTTGTCTTTATCTGAGATTATGATTGCTTTTTTGTTTGTTTGTTTAACTGAAGCATATTTAGATTCTTCTCCAGTTCTTTAACTCTGTGTATGTCTTCCTGTTTCAAGTGTGTCTCTTGTAAACAACAACATATTGCTAGATTCTGTTTTTTAATCCATTCTGCTATCTGCTTCTGTTTTATGGGTGAGCTTATCTCATGCACATTCATGGTTATGATTACTGTGTATTTCCCTCTATCCCATTTTCCTCTGTTTCTTCTCCTCTCTCTCTCTCTTTTTATCCTGTCCCTCCTCAAAAATCTATTTTGCTTCAAACTACTGCCTCCCTTAATCAGTCCTCTCTTTTATCATTCTACCCCCAACTCATTTTATTCCTTTCCCCTCCTATTTCTTTATTAGATAAGTTACATTTCTATATACAACTGGATTTTTATATAAATTCTTCACTCTTTGAACCAATTCTGATACGAGTGAGGTTCAAGCATTGCTTACCACTCCCTTCCCATTTTCTCCTCCACTGCAAAAATTTTCCCTTGTGCACCTCCTTTATTTTATGTGAGAAAATTTGCCCCATTCTACCTCTCCCTTCCACCTTCTCCCAGTGCATCCCTCTTTCTCACCCCCTCACTTTTTTTGGAGATCATCCCAACATGATCAACTGACACCCATGCCCTCTGTCTATGTAAACTCCTTTTAACCACTTTAGTAATGAGACAGTTCTTAGGAGTTACATTTATTGTCTTCACATATAGGAATGTAAACAGTTTAACTTTATTGAGACCCTTATGATTACTCTTTCATGTTTACCTGTTTGTGCTTCTCTTGGGTCTTGTTTTTGAGTGTCAAATTTTTGATTCAGCTCTGGTCTTTTCATTAGGAATGCTTGAAAATCCTCTATTTCATTAAATATTCATTTCTACCCTGAAGGATTAGCATCAGTTTTGCTGGGTAGATTATTCTTGATTGTAATCCTAGCTTCTTTGCCTTCTAGAATATCATATTCCAAGCCTTTTGTAATGTGGAAGGCGAAAAATCTTGTACAATTCTGACTGTGGCACCACAATATTTGAACTGTTTCTGGCTGCTTGTCATAGTTTCTCTTTGGCCTGGGAGCTCTGGAATTTGGGTATCAAATTCCTAGGAGCTTTCTTTTTGGGATCTCTTTCAGGAGTTAATCACTGGATTCTTTATATTTCTATTTTACCCTGTGAATCTAAGATAATGGGGCAGTTTTCCTTTTAATTTCTTGAAGTATGATGTCTAGGCTCCTTTTTTGTTGTTGTTATTCATAATTTCAGATAATCCAGTAATTCTTTTTTTTTTTAAGGCAATTGGGATTAAGTGACTTGCCCAGGGTCACACAGCTAGTAAGTGCCAAGTGTTTGGTCGGAGGCCAGATTTGAACTCAGGTCCTCCTGACTTCAGGGCTGGTACTATATCCATTGTGCCACCTAGCTGCCCCTAATCCAGTAATTCTTAAATTATTTCTCCTTGATTTATTTTCTAGGTCAGTTGTTTTTCAGATGAGATATTTCACACTTTCTTCTATCTTTGCATTCTTTTGACTTTGATTGTTTCTTAGTATCTCATTGAATTATTAGCTTCCATTTGCCCAATTCTAATTTTTAAGGAATCATTTTCTTCAGTGAGCTTCCTTTTTCATTTGGCCTATTCTGCTTTTAAGTTCTTTTTTCAGTGAATTTTTATACCTCTTTTATCATTCGGCCAATTCTGTTTTTTAAGATGTTATTTTTTTCAGTATTTTTTGTAGATCTTTTAACAAGCTGTTAATTCTTTTTTCGTATTTTTCTTGCATCAATCTCATTTTCCCCAATTTTCCTTCTACCATTCTTATCACTTTTTTAACTCTTCCAGAAATTCTTTTTTTCTTTTTTATTACTAAAACCTGAATATACAATAAGAAAAGAAAAAGAAACATATTATAAACTTAAATACAAAATAAGAAAAGAAAAACAATGTCATGTGCACAGCAGAATGTAAAAGAGGATTCAAAATGTATAGCAATAAATTTCCATTTCAAGAAAGCCTATATAATAAATACTACACATTGTGTTTAGAGCTGTCCATCTTTTCTTTGCTTCTTTTTTCATTTTTTTTGTTTTCTTTTGTTCTCTGATGTGCACTTTTTCTTTGTTCATTTTTCCCCTTCCCTCACCCCAGGCTACAATTAAGTGAGGATATATTTATGTATAGATATGTGCATACACATATACATATATAGACATATATTTCCCTATCAAATTATACTTCTGATCTTTATTTTTATATTTGTGTCTATCTCTTATTTCCTATCCCTCCTAACTCCTCTACTTTACTTCTACCTGCTACCTTGCCCTCCTATTACTTAACCTGTCCCACCTTCAAAGATCCCTCCCTTATCCTCCAATTTCCCATAAATCTGAACACCCTTCTATACCCACCCCTTAACCTATTCCCTCACCCTCCCCTCTAGTGATCCCTCCCTTATCCTCTCCCTCCATCCTCTTGAATTTTATTTCTTTCTAAATGTAGAAGACTTTTATACTTTTCTAGATATATATGTATTGTTCTCTCTTGAACTCATTGCTGATGAAAGTAGGTTTCCAGAACTAACATCACTCCTCCCCCATCTAATTCCTCTGTGTTGGTTCTTCCTTTTGCACCTCATTTATATAAGATAATTGCTCATTTTAGCTGCTCCAAAACAGTTTTACTTTTTTATTTTTGCTTTTTGGTGAGGGAATCTGGGTTAAAGTGACTTGCCCAAGGTCACACAGCTAGTAAGTGTCTGAGGCTGGATTTGAACTCAGGTCCTCTTGACTCCAAGGCCAGAGCTCTACCCACTGTGCCACCTACCTGCCCCAATAGTTTTACTTTTTCAATTCATATTATACTCAGGTCTACCCCCATCTTTCTTGCAAACTACCCAATTACTAATAACAATCTTAGACATATGTTTTACATTTTACATATATGAAAGGTAAATACTCTGCCTTTATTGAGTCCCTTGTAATTAGTCTTTGGTATGTACCTTATATTTCTCCTGACTCTTGTATGTCAAATCTCCTATTAACTTTTTTTTAAACAAAGTCTTGAAAGTCTGACAATTCCTTAAATGTCCATTTTTTTTCATTCATGATTATGCTTTGCTTTGCTGTGTATGATATTTTCAGCCAGAACCCCAGGTCTTTTGCTCTTTGATATATAGTGTTCCAAGGTCTGTGGTCTTTTAGTGTTGCTGCTTCTAGGTCTTGTGTGATTCTAATTGTGTCACCACCATATTTAAATTTTTTTTTTTATTGCTCTTAATATTTTCTGCTTGAGCTGGGGTTTATAATATTCCTGTAGATTTTCCTTGAAGGATCTTTTTTAGGTGGTGATTGGTGAGTTTTTTCTATTTCTACTTTCCCCTCTTGTTCTAACACTTCAGGACAATTTTCATTAACTATTTCTTGTATTATTGTATCAAGATTCTTTTTCTGATCACAGATCATCAGGTAGTCTGATTATTCTTATGTTTTCTCTTCTTGATCTGTTCTCCAGATCAGTTGTTTTTCTTATTAGTTGTTTTACGTTCTCTTCTGTTTTTTCATTCTTTATATTGTGTTTTATTATTTCTTGATCTCTAATAACTTTGTTGGCTTCCCCTTGCCTCATTCTGATATTCAAGAAATTCTTGTGAGGAGTCAAGATTCTGGATCTCCTTTTCCAGTTGGTTAACTGTCTTTTCATAATTTTCTTGTTTTTCTTGGAAAAAAAAAAGAACAATCCAAGAAAAACAAGAAAATTATGAAAAGACAGTTAACCAACTGGAAAAGGAGATCCAGAATCATAACTCCTCAAAAGTTAGAATTGGGCAAGGGAAAGCCAGCAAAGTCATGAAAGATCAAGAAACAATGAAACAAAATATAAAGAATGAAAAAAGTAGAAGAGAATGTGAAACATCTCATAAGAAAAACAACCATTCTGGAGAATAATCAGATTACCTAAAAGTTATGATCAAAGAAAGAATCTTGATGTGTAATACAAGAAATAATTACAGAAAATTGTCCTGAAGTGTTAGAACAAGAAGGGAAAGTTAAAATAGAAAAAATACACTGATCACCACCTGAAAGAGATCCTGTGAGGAAAATCTACAGGAATATCACAGCCAAATTCTGAAACCCCCAGCTCGAAGAGAAAATATTATGAGTAACAAGAAAAAAAATTAAATGTGATGGACCCACAGTTAGAATCACAGAAGACCTAGTAGTGGCTACACTAAAAGACTGTAGGTCTTCGGACAATATATCTCAAAGAGCAAAAGAACCATGGTTGTGGACAAAAATATCATACCCAGCAAAGTTAAACATAATCCTGAACAACAACAACAACAATAAAAGGTATTAAAAGTATTGCCAGACTTTCAGGAATTTATTGCAAAAAGACCTGAACTTAATAGAAAATACAAGATCCAAGAAAAATACAAGGAAAACATTGAAGGCTAGTTACAAGGAACTCAATTAGGACAGACTGTTTACATTTTATATGAGGAAATGTAAACTGTATGTCTAAGATTGTAATTAATAATTGGGTAGTTTGAAAGAAGAATTGGGGTAGAGCTGAGTATGATGTGATTCTAAAAAGTAGTGCCATCTAGGAAAAGGTAAAAAGACTAATTATCTTATACAAATGAGGTGCAAGAGGAAGACCTGACACAGAAGAATTAGAAGTGGGAGGGGGTCTGGTAGTTCTGGAACTGTACTCTCATCGGGAATGGGTTAAAAAGGAAATAACACACACACACACACACACACACACACACACACACACACACACACACACACACATGAATAAAAGTCTTTTAAATTCAGAAAGAAATGCCTAAGGGGATAAGGAGGGGGGAGGGATTTTTAGAATGAACCCTACTCACATAAGATTTGGATTAAAGAGTGACCAATATATACATTTAAAAGGGAATGAAAGTCTTCTAAATTTATAAAGAAATAAACAAGTAAGGGAATAGGATAAGAGTAAGCATAGAAGGGTGTCTAGATCAATAGGACTGGGGTTAAGAGGGAACAACATATATATTTGGAAGGCTATAAAAGTCTTCTAAATTCAGATAGAAACAACAGAGCAAGGGAAAAGGGTGGGGAGAAAAGGATAAGGGAGAGATCCCTGGAGCAGGGGAGGTTAAGTAAGAGGAAGGCAAGGTAAAGGGTAAAAGTAAAGTAGAGGGGTCAGGAGAGATAGGGAATAAGAGACACCCATAGACATAAAATAAAGATCAAGAGTAGAATTTATGAGGGGAAAAAAGCAGGAGTAGTAATCACGATCTCAGACACAGTTAAAGCTAAAATAGATTTAATCAAAAGAGAAAATAGGGAAACCACTGTATATGAGCCATATTAATCAATATTGTTTTAGACTGTTTAAAATAACTAGACAATGTAAGGTTAGAATATTGCTGTGGTGTAGGAAATGATGAGTTGGTAGATTTAGAAAAATATGGAAGGACTTGGACTTATGAAGGAAGATGTCATTCACCTTCAGAGACACAAAGCATAAACAAGAATATGGTCTTACATAGACCCATATGAATGTATATATCTGTATATGAGTATGATTATAGATATCTATGCATGTGTGTGTGTGTGTAAGGGTATGTACATATGTCTATATGTTTGTGTGTATGTGTGTGTATATATATACATATATATGAATGTTTATATGTATGTGCATGTATGAACAAAAAAAAAGTGCACAGCAGAGAACAAAATAAACCCTGCAAGGAAACAAAGAAAAGATGGACAGCTCAGAACACAATGTGTAGTATTTATTACACAGGCTTTCTTGAAATGGACATTTATTGCTGTATATTTTGAATCCTCTCTTATGTTCTGCTATGTACATGGCATTTTTTTCTTTTCTTATTTTGTATTTAAGTTTAAAATGTTAAAAATTTACCCCCAAAAAGATGCCCTGAAATAGGACTTTGTTCGATCAATCAACTAATTAACTGAAAACCACTAACTATTTACCATGTACCAGGCATTGTATTAGGCTTTGGGGATACAAAATCAAAGAATGAAATGACTCCCACTTGTAAATACCTTATATTCTTTTTTAAAATTAAATTTTATTTGATTTCCAGTTCTTAATTCTCTCTTTCTGCCTCTCTCTCTCTCTCTCTCTCTCTCTCTCTCTTTCTCTCCACCCCCTCCCCTCCACTGAGAAGGTAAATTTTTTTTAAAAAACCATTACAAACATGTATCATTATGCAAAACAAATTCTTGCATTAACCATGTAAAAAAAAAGAAAGAAAAGAAAATGAGAAATACTGCTCAATCTGCACCCTGAGTTTATCAGCTCTCTATCTGGAGTTGGATAGCATGTTTTATCATGAGTCCTTTGCAATTATGGTTCAATGCCATGTTGATCAGATTTCCTAAGTCTTTCAAGGCTGATTATCTTTACAATACTGATATTCTGTAAGTCATTCTCCTGGTTCTGTTCACTTCACTTTGCACCACTTCATACAAGTCTTCCTAGGTTCCTCTGAAACCATCCCCTTCCTCATTTCTATTCCATCACTATCATACCACAGCTTGTTCAGCCATTCTCCAATTGATGGTTATTCTCTAAGTTTCTAATTCTTTGCTCCCACAAAAAGATATACAACAAAATGTTTTATACATATGGGTACTTTTCTTCTTTCTTTGATCTCTTTGGGATATAGATCTAGTAACTGGATCAAAAGGTATGCTGAGCTAAATAGTTTTTTGGGCATAGTTTCAAATTGCTTTCCCGAATGGCTGGAACAAAGGAACTTGCATTGTAATGGAGAGATAAAAATGCTTTGCAAAGCACTGCTAAATATATCCACACAACTGTTGTTGTTATTGTTGCTTTTAGAGGTGGGCAGGTCATGTATGGAGCAGAGCAAGGATAGATAAGACACCCATGTGTAACATGGATATCCATGTCATATTGGAGAGACAATCTAGAAGAAGGTCCCCAGCACAAATGGATCTCCTTAAGAGAATTTGTGGGAGGCCATGGATGGGCATCACCTTGCATGGGAAGCCATGGATGGGTTGCGCCATCGTGTTGGGCAAGTGCCCATATTAATGAGATCATATTATCTAATTCTGCTTTTTACTGGAAGATGAAACAAAATATTTTCTTGATGAAATTAATCCACACATGTTACTTCTAGCTCTTGGCTCCCAAAAGTAATGATTAGTCTGTGAATAAATGTTTTATTTTAGGCCTTAGCATCATCCAGAAAAGGCAACTATTTATCTCTCTGTCTGATCTCAGTAAACAAGCTAATGAATCAGTTCATCCTCAAGGAGTGCTAAGTCTAAAGTTCAGGGGACTACATGAATGGAAGCAAATTTCTAAGTCACCTTCCACTCAGGAACATTTCATATTTTCCAAGTTTTGCATGTACCAAACACGTTTATACATCTCACACATAATTGTGTGTAGCAAGCCCCAACCAGAGAGAGCAACACGGCCCTGTCTTGAGTGTACTTGAGTGCAAATCAAGAGCTTTAGATTGTTATCACTATGGTGCGGCTCCTAACCTAGCAGTGCTTTCTAAACCTACACAGCTTGCCCGCATTCTTCCATAGATCCTCCAGAGAACATCCACCCAACATACTGACTTTCCTCTAGGTTTGTTTTATTTTTTAAACATTTTTTTTGCTATCAGGAGAACACTCTGGCTCTCCACCTGTGAGAGATGATCTCTCAGAAGTGAAGCCTCCTCAAAGGGTCATTAGTCCTTGTTAATGGTTCTGGTATTGTTGCTTTTGAGTGGTACATGTGTACCAACACTAAGTGAAGACCCCTCAGAATACAAGACCCCCTCCCCTACTCTTAAACTCCTGAGCCATAAGAACATCCTGTCTATCTCATCCTCTAGCTAGTTATGTGACCTTGGGTAAAAGGCTGCTGAAACTGTGAGGCCCTGAAAAGGGGAACATGCTAACATAATTTCTATACCTCTTTGTTTTCTCTGTTACTGGGGTAGTTTTTACATGAATAGATTGTACACCTGAGGCTCAACCAATGAGCCTATGGGAAGGGGCTTAGGGTAGGCATTAGGGGCTATATAATCTTGCCTTAAAGAGCACTCACACTCTTGGGGCAGCTTAGGCAGCATGGGGGTGCCCTTTCTCTAAAAAGTCAATAAAGAGACTCCTCCTTTTTGCAAACTTTTGTCAAGACTCTGGTTTTTAATTTGGGTAGGTGGTCTCTGTCCCACACACACCTGTTATCTCTCACTCTTTACATATGATAGGCCTACCTCATTTTCTGATCATCCATTTCCTTATGGAATATTCCTTATACCATTTTTGTTATTATGTTTTTTATCACATTTTGTTATTATGGCAATATTCCTTATCCCATTTGTGTTTATAGGTCATCAAAGGCATGGGGGTAGGAAATGAAATACTTATGGAGAAGAGTAAGCAAGTCAGTTTAGTTAGAACATAAGATTCCAGATAACTGGAGCCAGAATGAGAAGGGGGTTAAAAGCCAGAGGGGCTTTTTATTTCATTCTTGAGGCAGGACAGGGGCCACTAAAGGTTATTGAACTGGAGAGTGACATCGTCCTATCTGGTCTTTAGGAATATCAAGATGGTGGCTGTGTGGAGGATGGATTCGAGTGGGGAAACCAATTAGCAGGCTATTGAAAAAGCCTAGGCTAGAGATAATTGGGGTTGAACTTGGGTTGTCGTGGAGCGACTGAAACCAAGGGGATAGATGCAAGATATATTGTGGAAGAGAAATTGACAAGTTTGCCAACTGATTAGATGTTCAGAGTGAGCAAGAGTTAAGGATTATTCTGAGGTTACGAACATGAGTGACTGAAAAGTTGGTAGCACCCTCAACAGAAATAGCGAAGTTAGGAAGAGGGTAGAGGTTTTTTTTTTTGAGGGGGGGAGACATTAAATTGTTTTTCTAGGCACGTTGAGTTCGAGATGTCTGCAAGATATGAAGGTGGACATATCCAAAAGAGAGTAGGTGTTATAGGAGAGAGAGTGGGGCTGGGTATAAATATCTAGGAGTCTTCTGTATAGAGGAAGTAAGATAACTGAGGAAGTGTGTAGATAAAGAAGAGAGCCTGGGACAGGACCCTGGGGTCCACCTACAATTATGGGGTCAGAAATGAATGGTGTTCCATTCTGAAGCCTTCCAAAGGTGGCTGAGAAGGAATAGCCAGATTGAATAGGAGGGAAACCAGTAGAAAGTGTTAAACAAACCCAGGAAAGAGAGGGGGTCTTGGAGGAGGCAATGGTCAGTAGTGTTAAATACTCAGAGAAATCGAAAAGGATAAGGATTGAGGAAAAGCCATCAGATATGACAGTTAGTAGATCACTGATAACCTTCCCTCCTCCTCCTTCTAAAAATATTTGGGATGTGGTAGGTGGGTATGTAGGTGGATAAGATGTGGTAGGTGGGATGTAGGTGCCAGACCCGAAGTACTGGGGATTAGAAATGACTTCAGAGTATTGATGGAATTAGGCAATTTTCCAGAAGAAAGAAAAAGCTATAAAAAGCCTTGTTCCAAGTAGTTCCAGAATGCTCAGACCTGGTCCCATATCCAAGGTGCCTCTACAGGCTGAAGTGGTGGATCCTCTTTCCAGTTCCATGGCTCTTCCATTTATCTTCCTGGGCAAACCTGGCCTGTAGGGACCCACTACAGTGCTTCCTCGATCTTGGCAAGCTAAGGGGGTCTGGGATAAGGGGCCAGAATGGATCTCTAGCAGGCACTGGTTACTTATAGATGGCTTGGGGAAGTGTTGGGTCGTGGGCAGTATGATTCATTTTGCAGTTCATCAGGGCATCTGGATTGTCTTACCTGGGGTTCTTGGGAGATCTGGATGAGGGGGATGTATAGGAGAAGATGACTTTCTGGGGTTTGGTTGTAGTACCTTCCATGGGGGTGGTGGTGGGGCAGCATTTGAAAGAGAAAAGCAGAAGGTTGTTCTCTGAGCAGCCCTGGGCTTGGGGCTCAAATGCAAGGACTTTGGTGGGCGAGGCAGAGGCAAGTTGGTGTGGTGGAAAGAATGTTAGATTGAGAGCCAGAGGGCCTGTGTGACCTTGGGCAAGTTCTTAACCTCTCTGGGCATCAGTTTCCATGTTTGTAAAGTGAGAGGTTGGATAGGCTGGCCTCAGTTCTCTCCTGGCTCTAAGGCTGTGATTCTATGATCTTATGAATCCTAGATCTGCTGCATACAACCAGTGTGGTCTTGGACAAGCCCCTTTGAGTCCTGGCTTCCTCATCTATATAAGGAGGAGGTTGGACTCTGTGGTCTTTGAGTACTCTTATGATCCTTAGAGAAGGTGAGCCACGTGTTACTCATACACACTACAACTCAATGAAATAAGTTATTGGGACGCACGGCAAGAGGAGGAAGAGGAGGATAGACCTCTCCACCTCTGATCTTCCTATGTTCACTGCCTCTCGAGCCTCCCCAGAGAGCATCCTTTTTCTCCTCATCTTCTTGTAGAAAAGAGGAAGGTGGCTGAAACCATACCTAAAAGGCATTTTCTCTGTCTATGTCTCCATCTTCCTTCTCTTCCTCTTCCTCCTCTTTCCCTGCCCCACCCCTATCCTGACAATTAAAAGATCAAGAATTAATGCTCTAGGGAAGGTATTAATGCCACCTAAGGGTGAACAGAAAAAGAAAAAGGTAAGACTGGCCCTGACTTGTAGTATGATCTTGGGCAAGTCTCCTTCCCACTTGGGCCTCAGGTTCCATATTCATGAAATGAAGAGATTGGATGGGGTAGATTTTAGAAAATGCCTTCCAGCTCTGAAATTTTCTGTGCTGAGGCCCCTCCCAGCCTTGACATTCTATGATTTCAGATTTCATTTAAGCAATGATGATTTTGAACTTCCCCAGGTCTCTGGTCCCTTCCCCAGGGTGATGTAGTGGTGGTGGTGGTAGTGGCAGGGGTGGGAGTAGGGGTAGTCCTGTTCCCAGAGCTCTTTCAAAGGAGAGTAATCTTGAGGGTTTTCTCTGTTTCCAGGTGAAAGAGAGAAGCTGAAAGACTTTGGGGATAAAAGGGTGGTTCCCTCAGGCATCCATGGCTCTCAGATGGCATGAAGAAATCGTACCTTTCCTCTGGATGGGAGTTCTATGCATCTTATGACTCCCTATTGTAAAGCTGTAAGAGGGAGAGTGTGTGTCTGTGCACACATGTGTGTACATCCATGTGTGCAAAGAGCTCTAGTTTAGACAACAGGAGACATTAGTTATATTGCTTTGGCCAAGATGCCTCCCTAAGTCCCAGTTTTTCCATCCATACATTGAGGAGCATCAGGTAGCTGGCCTCAAAGGTGCCTCTCCACTCTGATACTCTGGAGGCCAAAAAGAGAAGTCACTTCATCAAAGTCACACATCTGGGGCTCATTGCACAACACCACACTTTCCCCAAGATGCCTTCTTCCCTTTGGATACCTGAGTTGGGTGCTCACCCCCTCTGGGAAACCCCTCCATGACCAGGTTCATTTACCTTCTCAGAAGTGATCTTATCTCTGATTTCCTGGGCCCCTCCCCAGGCACTGAGCTCCCCCTGCCCAAAAGTATTAGCTTCTTCCCATGAGATGAGTTGTGGCATATCCAGTGAGAATGTTCCAATGCTCTGTGACTGAGTAATTTAGAAGGAACTCTTTGGTGACTGGTTTCTCTATTTTGGCTTAAATATTAATAAAACTTTTAGGTACCTAACTGCTGTCTCCTGTGTCTTGAGGAAGAGAAGGGGTGGGAGTGGAGAGAAGGCAAACTCTAGGTGGACATAGAGGTCAGCCTGTCTCACAGCAAGCGAAAATGTCAGGAGGTGGGAAGTGGAGTGTCTTGTCTGATGAACAGCAAGAGGCCAGTGTCACTGGACTGAAGACTACGTGGTGGTGGTGGTGGTGGTGGTGGTGGTGGTGTGTGTGTGTGTGTGTGTGTGTGTGTGTGTGTGTGTGTGTGGCAGGGGGGTATAAGGTGTGAGAAGCCTGGGGATTCCTATTGAAAAATTATACTTCTGTGGCTCAGATTGTACTCCCATAAAATCAATAATGAATCAATAAACATTAATTAAGTGCCCACTATGTGCGAGGGACTAAGCCTTGAGGATACAAAAAGAGGTAAAAGACAATCTCTGCCCTCAAGGAGCTTACAATCTAACGGGGGAGACAGCATAGAAACAAATAAATACAAAGCAAACTAAATACAGGGTGTTGGTGGTAGTGGTCCTTCATTTTTGAAGGGGACCAATGACATCATAGGTGCTGATGTCTTGACTTGTGTGTGAATTGGATTGAAGTGAGGCAGAGTTGCACGAAGTCTTCAGCCCCACTCTCTCTTCTAGTCATCAAAGTCCAGTGGCAAGACAAAGGTCAGGATGACTGATGATGGCCAGGGATTCAGTGGATGACCTTGGCATCCACAATGTCTGACCAAGATCTAAGAGCTCCCCAGCACCTGCTTCAGTCGCCTTCAATTGTTCTCATCCATCCATTCTGCCAGGGGAAGTTCTCACATGCTTGGGGTAGACATCCCCCTAGCTTATTGGTTATCCTCAACCTAGTTTAGCCCATCTGCCAAGACAGTGTGCTGGGGTATGGCTGCCGTGCATGCTATAGCTTCTGAGTGCCAGGTAGACACTAAAGTTGGATGAGTAGCCCTGAAAAAGGCTCAGCAAGCCCTCACATTTCCTGAACATCCTATATGCCCCTAAATTCAGGACAAATAGGAAACAAAAGAGGGGAAGGCATTGGAATTAGGAGGGGCTGGGGAAGGCTTCCTGTTGAAGGTGGGATTTTAGTTGGATGCCAAGTACCATAGTCGAAGTAGAGGAGGGAGAGCATTCCAGGCATGAGGGATAGCCAGAGAAAATGCCTGGAGCTGAAAGATGCTCTGCAAGGATCAGAGAAAGAAACAGAGGAGGTTTATCCTGGAGAAGAGAAGACTCAGTGAGCACATGCTAATTGCCTTCAAGTATTTGAAGATCTGTCCTGTGGAAGAGGAATTAGCCTTGTTTAGGTATTAGGGTGTTGGGGGGAAGGTACAAAGAGGCACTTAACAAGGAAAATTATCCAAAAGTGAAATAGTCTGCCCCAGATGTAATGAGTCTTTGCTAAAAGACTTCACTCCTAGGCTAGAAAATGCTTAATAATAATACCTACCATTCATATAGCATTTTTAAATTTGTAAATCTTTTTACAAATGTTACCTCATTTGATCCTCACGATGACCCTGGGGAATAGATGTTATTATTATTCCTATTTTTCAGGTGAGGAAACTGAGGCATAGAGAGGCCTTGAGACTTCCTTAGGGTCACATAGCTATTGTCTGAGGCAGAGTTTGAACTCAGATTCCAAGTCCTGTGCTCTATCCACTGTGCCACCTAGCTGCCCCTTAAGAAATTTTAAGGGGGCAGCTAAGTGGTGTAGTGGATAGAGCACCAGCCCAGGATTCAGGAGGTCCTGAGTTCAAATCTGGCCTCAGACATATAACACTTACTAGCTGTGTGACCCTGGGCAAGTCACTTAACCCCATTGCCTAACCAAAAAGCAAAAAAAAAGAATTTTAAGAATGCAAAATGAATAATTAAAACTAACCAACAAACCAGATTTTGTGATTATTGAATGGAGATATTAAGGAGTATACTAATTTTTCAGTATTGCATGGCATCTTCACAAAAATAGATCACATGGTGGAACATAAACAACTAAAGAAAAAATATAGAAAGACAGAAATGCTAAATGCATTCTTTGTTGATTACAATGCAACAAAAATTATTAGTAAGGGAAATATGAACATAGGACACAGACTTAAATACAGACTGATAATGTTATCTAAAAGAATGAATGATTCCACTCTTTCTGCTGCTATTTTTTTTTTTTGGCAACTCTTCTGTGCTGTGTCCAGAAGTTGAAGATCCCATTCACCCACAGTGAGGACATCATGAACTAAACCAGTAAGAAAGGAAGGGCCTCTTTCCCCTGTATCTTCTTCTTTTTTTTACCCCTGGCTCTGAGAAATAGGCTTGGAGATGTTTGTTTCTGTTTTGTGTTGCTTGTCCTCCTCAGTTTCAGGTGCCAGAAGTGATCCCCATGAGACCCAGGAGTTCCATCTATGGCAACCTTGGAGCCAGAATTACAGATTAGGTGGTACATCCCTGAGAAGCCAGAGTGCCTTGATCTCAAGTCTGAAGGGGGTGGATTGGGGTTGGATTTGAGACTGGGATTATGCTCTATGGGAAATGAATTAAACTATGAATTTAATCCCCTTCCGTTCCCCAGAGAATGAAGTGGTGCAGGGGAAGGGGGAGGATTATGTCTTCCACATGTTGGTGGATTAAGATTGTACATCTGTAATTATACCTTTTAAAGTAAACATTTCTATGTAAAAGCTTAAAAAGAGAATGAATGATTCAAAAAACAAATCATGGAAACAATAAATAATTATATTAAAGAAAACTATAATGATGAGGTAACACATCAAAAACTGTGGGATGAAGTTAAAGCAGTATGCTTAGGGGAAATATTTCTGAACAAAAGAAAAAAAGGTGTTGATTGATGAAACAACTAAAACAACCATATGCAATTAATCAGTTAACAATTCTCAAACAAGTACGAAAGTAGAAAATTTGAAGTCAAGGAATAGATAAACCAAGTTGAAAATAGACTGTTGAGATGATAAATAAAACTAAGAACTTTAAAAAGAAATAACCAATAAAATAGAAAAACTATTGACTAATTAAATATGACAAAAGAGAGGAAAATTAAATTGCCAAAACAAAAAATGAGAACATGGAATGAATGGAGAGGAAATGAGAAAATTATCAGATAAATCATACTTCCAACCTCTTAACGGCCTGGTGCGTTTGAGTAAGGGTACAGAATGAGCTGTGCATTTTCAGACGCAACCAATGTGTTCTTTTATTGTGCTTGACCAAACTTATTTGCTATAAGAGAGGGCTTTTATTGGTGGTGGTGGGGGGGAGTGGAGGGAGAAATTAGTGGGAGAGTGATAGTAATGTCTAAAAAAAAGAAGAAAAGAAAGAAGAGAGCATTGAGAAGCACTTAAAATATATTTTAGTGAACAAAACCTGAGTTCAGAAGGGGATACAGATACACAGGTCAGTGTTAGTACTATAGTGTTAAATATATCATATACAGGTTTGTTTCCCAAGGAGGCCATTGATAAGAAGAAAGTCCCTTACATACTAAAATATTTATAGCACCGCTTTTTTGTGATACCCAAGACTTGGAAACAGAGTTGATGTCCATTGATTGGGCATATATATGTATGTGGTGGAATATGACTGTGTTGTAAGAAATGATGTATGTGATAAATACAGAGAGGCATGGAAATATCTATATGAACTGATGCAGACTGAAGTCAGCAGAGCCAAGAAAACAATATACGAAATGACCTTACTTAGCCTTAATCACTGAATGGATGTTGCCTCAGTCAAACTGAACAACAATGGAAATGGAAAAAATGACCATACACAGAAAACCCAAAGTGGATGTTGTAAAACTACAGATTAAGTAGGACTAGAAAGAAGAGATATTAGAGGGAACTCCCAACCCGTCCTTTCATGAAGGTGGAAGGTCCACAAGTATTGCACGTTGCACATATTTTTGGACTTTTTCAAAGTATTAATTGCTTGTGCTGATTTTTCCTCTTCTTTTTTTATTTTAAAGATATTTACTTATATTAAATAGTATGTGTATTAATAGTATTAAAATAGTATTTTATATTAAAGTTACACGAACTGATGCAGAATAAAGTGAGCAGAACCAGGAGAACATTGTACATGGTAACAGCAGTATTGTGCAATGATCAACTGTGAATGACTTAGCAATTCTCAGCAATATAATGATCCAAAACAATTACAGAGGACTTTTAATGAAAAATGCTTTTGGGGGGCAGCTAGATGGCATAGTGGATAAAACACTGGCCCTGAAGTCAGGAGGACCTGAGTTCAAATCTGGCCTCAGACCAAACACTTAACATTTATTAGCTGTGTGACCCTGGGCAAGTTACTTAACCCCAATTACCTGAAAAAAAAATTCTTTCTGCCTCCAGAGAAAGAACTAATGGAGTCTGAATATAGACTGAAGGGTACTATTTTTCCACTCTTTATTTTTTTGTTTGAGTTCTCTTCCACAAAATGACAAATATGGAAATATGTTTTACATGATTGCATATGTATAATCTATATCAGATTGCTTACTATCTTGGAAGGGGGCAGGGGAGAGAGGGAGAGAATTTGGAACTCAAATTTTTAAAAACAAATATTAAAATACTATTATATTGAAAATACTGTTATATTAAAATACTACTTGTTGTATTAAAATACTATTTGTTATATTGGATGGTTTTCTGGGAGGAGGAAAGGGAAGAATACTGGAAAAAACTATGGTGATATATAAAACAAACTATATCAATAAAGACTTATTTCTTCTGGGTCACATCAATAAAAGAGAAGACTAGACTTTTTCTCTGATCCTCACAACCTCTCAAACTTCTCTAAAACATAAATTATATGCCAAAGGTAAAGCATCCCAGTTGTTTCCATTGTCTAAGTCACACAGAATCAAAAAGAAGGTAAAAAAAAATCCCAAAGTCCATGAACTGTTACTCACTGACCCTCACTGATTTAGCACTCCTGTCCCACATCCCACATTATGGGCATAGGCTACGCTAGCAGATTCAAGGACAAGATACAGGCTTGCAACAAAACCCACCATACCCTGTTCCACCCTCCCTTTTCCCAGTTCCATGGAGATCCTGAATCCAGGCTTTGGAAATTTGCTCTGGCTGAGGCAAATACCAAGCTCCTCAGAAGCAAAAGCCTGCTGGGGGCCACAACTTTGTGGCACCAGTGCTGCAAAGCTCCAAAATGCCAGTGATGACCAAAAAACTAAGGAACAGAAGGAACAGGACAAGACACCAGGACAGGACGCTGTGTGTGTTGGGATGGGGTGGAATAAGGAGGGCTGTGCAGTACTCCACTAACCCTAAGGGAAAGAGCATAGCATTCAATGGGGGTCAGTGCTGACCACCCAAAAATTCAAATGTAGCAGAGACCTAGGGTGGTGAACCATGAATTGCACAACATGAGAGGAAACTGAGGTGCTTTGAGATCCATCCCCTAAGGAAAACACAATCAGAGGGGAAGTAAACAGAAAATGTGAAAGGGGAAAATAAAGGGAAAAAAGGCTGAAGTTACTAAAGATTTTAGAAAGAAGAAAACTTTAGCTGATGCTATAAGCATACTGGGAGATCAAGGAATAGTTTACCTGTCAGATTTATAGAGAACAGAAGAATTCATGACCAACCAGGAGATAGGGAACATTATGAAATGCAAAATGGATGATTTTGATTACATTAAATTGAAAAGTTTTTGTACATAAAGCCAATGCGACCAAGATTAGGAGGGAAGTAGAAAACTGGGAAAGAATTTTTACAACCAGTGTCTCTGATAAGGGGCTCACTTCTAAAATATATAGAGAATGAAGTCAAATTTTTAAGAATTCAAGTTATTCCACAATTGACAAATGGTCAAAAGATATGAATAGGCAGTTATCAGATGAAATTGAAGTCATCTATAGTCATATGAAAGAATGCTCTAAATCACTATTAATTAGAGATATGCAAATCAAAACAACTCTGAGGTACCATATCACACCTATCAAATTGGACAACATGACAAAACAGGAAAATGGTAAATGTTGGAGAAGACGTGGGAAAATTGGAACACTAATGCATTGTTGGTGGAGTAGTGAAATGATCCAACCATTTTGGAGAGCAATTTGGAACTATGCCCAAAGTGCTATAAAAATATGCATGCCCTTTGACCCAGCAATAGCACTTTTAGGACTGTATCCCAAAGAGATCATACAAATGAAGAAATATATTTATAGCAGCTCTTTTTGTGGTGGCAAAGAATTGGAAATTGAGGGAATGCCTATCAGTTGGGGAATGGCTGAACAAGTTGTGGTATATGAATGCAATAGGATATTATTGTGCTATAAGAAATGATGAGCAGGCGGATTTCAGAAAAACCTGGAAAGGCTTGTATGGACTAATGCTGAGTGAAGTGAGCAGAACCAGGAGAATGTTATACACAGTAACAGCCACACTGTATGATGACTAATGTTGATAGACTTAGCCCTTCTCAGCAATGCAAGGATCTAAGACATTTCCAAAGGTCTCATGATGGAAAATGCTATTCACACCAAAGAAAGAACTATGGAGTTTGAATGCAGATCGAAGCATACTATTTGCTATTTTTTTCTTCTGTTGTGTTTTGGTTCCTCTTTCTGGTGGTTCCTCCTATTGGTTCTAATTCTTCCTTACAACATCACTAATGCGAAAATATGTTTAATAGGAATGTATATGTATAGCCTATATCAGATTGTATGCCATCTTGAGGAGGAAGGGAAGGAGGGAGGGGGAGAAAAAATTTAAACTCAAAAGCTTATGGAAGTGATTATTGATAAATCAAAATACATTAATAAAAAAAGAAAGAAGAAAACTTTAGAAAGACCTTAAGCATAAGCTGATAAATCAATGAGAATAAAAACTTATTTTAAAAGCATTGTGTACAGTAGAGTTTCATATTTTTGTAAACAATCTTTTTCCTGATATTCTTTGTATTTGGAAATAGTAATATTTATCATGTTCATAATTTTAAAAGAAAATTATCAGAAACCATTATACCAATTATATCCAAACACATCTGATAAATTAAATTAAACAGATGAATATTAATGTAACTCATAGAAAATCCTCTACAGTTATAGGATTACATGGATCGGGTTGAGTCTTGGAGGGGTCACTCCAAAAATCATACCTATGTAGCTCATTTTACCCCCACTCAGAACTGTCCCTAGGAAATCTCAGAATACAGGTCAAATAGACCTCTTAGCTAGGTATCCACAGGTAGAGGTAAAAGGGTCCTTAGCTTCCACACAAGCACTCAAGGTAAAAATGTATGCCAGGTATAGGATAACTTTTATTGCCCACCTCCCCGCCAAGATGCTGAAATAACATAAAAGACAAACAATAGCCTGTAAATAATCAGTACAATTTTTCTCCTTTTCCAGTAAGTTTCAACCTTTCTCAAAAGGGCTCATACAAAATCTGCTAGACTGTAATACCACTGTTGTGGAGAAACCTGGGGGGTTTGTTGGAGGTAAGAGAAGTGATCAAGCTGTCTGTTTGAATGTGCCCCCATTTAGCAGCAGATGCTTTCTAAATGACTGTGTAATGCAGAACATTATTTTACCATTTAGGTAGTAGGGCCGTTAGGCCATGGAAAGCAGAAGTTGCTGTTTAATCTTGCCCCAGACCTCTTTCCTCCTAAATCTAAATGATAGTGAAATGTACTCCTGCATAGCTTAAGCACAGCCCATACCTGCAAAGCAAATGGATAAGAAAACTTGCAATACAATGGCTTTAGATAATTATGTTTATACCAGAAACCAGGACACCTGGTCTGGTTTGTGTGATCCCTGACCTGTAATGATGGGGTGCTCTGGTTCTTGTGCTTATACTTTTGCCCCAAAATGCCTTCCCTAGTCTCAGAAACACTATCTCTGACAACCACTCCCCAGCCCAAGGACACTGTGCCTAGCAGTATTCATGCATGGGCCTCAGCAAGACCCTTATCTGGCTGCTCAGGCCCCAGCCCTCAGATCACATCTCTGGAAGCCTCTAAATTCCTTAGCAAGACCCTTATCAGGCTGCTCAGGCCACAGCCCTCAGATCCTATCTCTGGAGCCTCCATTGTAAGAAAGTTTGCAGAGCATTATCATATCTACACAGAGGGAGAGGGGTGTCCTTGACCAGCCCAAAAAAAACCTCTTCCTCTTGCCAGACTTCAAAGATCCATCCCCCTCCCTGTCCTGTAAACTCCCTATATAAACCCTAGCTCGACCCCTGATGGGGGCTGCTTGATTTGGTTGTGAATACCCCTGGCAGCCGCTCGCTAATAAAGTCCACAATTTAAAATTAGCCTGGGTGGTCAACTCGCTAATTTCTCAGTATAACAACTGCTTTTGTGGTGGATCTCCTCAAGCTGCTAACTCAGCTTTTGATACTCAGCACTTTCCCATCTCCCTCAGCCTCCTCTCCTCTCTGATTGGAGGGCTGGAGGGTAGAGCACTAAGCCCCTCCCAAAGCCTTCCTTTGTAGAGGGCAGGATTTGGACTTTCCAGTGAATTTTCTTCCATTCCACCTGCAGCTCTGCTTGGTTTCGACCCCGCAGAATACGATATTCCCTATGTCTTTCTAACTTCTTTTTGTGTGCTGTCTTCTCCCATTAGATCCTAAGCTCCTTGAGGACAGGAGTCTTTTTCTTATTTGTGTCCCCAGCACTTAGTAGAGCGCCTGATACGGTGTGGGTGCTTAATAAATGTCTATTGTATTATATTGTATTGTAAGTCAGCAGCAACCATACCAGTGAATGGGATGTCCCAGTGAAGACTTCTCAGTGTAACTAAGGTAATGAGTTCAGAAGGTAAGATAGGGTTAAGAATAGATTTCTGTGAGGTTATTTTTTTTTTAGTGACATATATCAGTAGTTAAAATTTGTCTAGTGGTTAAGTCTTAACTTACTTTTTAATCTTATTCAAATGCATCTTTGCCCCTAAAGGAATCTGGCTCCAGAAAACCCTTAAAAGGTTCCTTATCTACTCCCCTTATCTCCCTTTGACAGGATCTTACTCAGATGTCTTCCAGTTCCCAGCATTGTCTGTTCGATCCCTAAGACCTTCCAAAACAATTGTAAATTCTCTTCCTAACGGCACATTTTTTATTGCTTCTTTGACATTATCTCAACACACTAAGACACATAGAGATGTATACTGTGTCCTTTGTCCTGTGTTAGAGTCTGCCTTGTGAGATTGTGAGCCCACAGTTGGGGGAGGGAGGGGAGAATTGAGTCTTCAGGGTTATATGAACTGATTTCTACCTCTGCGGACTGTCTCCCGTCATCAGAACTTACTGATGGAGGGACATCCAAATCTCGAGATTTGAAATAATAATAATTATAGCTATAATAAATTAACTTTCTGTTTCTCCTTGTACACCTCTGTGTTTTGTTTTATTTTTAATTTGAGTGGCATCCCACACACCAGGAAATGAACCCCTCCCCAAACCCATGCTTTGGGTTAGAGCTAGATGATTCTCAGAAGGAATCATGGGGCAAAGGAGCAGAAATAGCTGCTGAGGGTACCTGAGTAGTTAGGGTAGGACACACTCTCCTTTATACCTGTGGTTTCTGGTTTCAAGTCCACTGGTCATCCTATGATCCTACCAGGGTAAACACCAGCAAAAGGAGGAAACAGGCAGCCTAAGGCTGGAGGCTTCTGGCCCTTCTTTATAGACAGACTAGGACTTGCCTCTTCATGTGGGCTAGGTTGTTCTTCTCAGTTCTCTCACTTTCAATACCACATGGGGATCAGGGGTTCAGAGTCTGAAGCCCATCAGTATGGGACTCTTCCTTCGTTGATGGAGAGCAATGCTCCACACTTGTGTGAGAGCTAGGGCAGGGGACTCAGGTTACGTTTGTACTCATTATTTTCCGTAGAAATTGTCTCTAGGACTTTGGGAGTATATCCTTATATACCTCCTGGCCCAAGAGAGCAGGCAGGATTCTTTAGAGGGGCCAGCCTATCTTTGGGGCCATAACTTTTGCGGATAGGGAAGACCCCCTAACACTTAGAATTAATGATTAACAAAAGACCACCGAGGGATTTTAAGAGAAGCACCCCCCCAACCCCTCCACACACACACACACACCACACACACACACACACACACACACACGTACTTTTAACACTGGAAACACTCTCTTGGAAGGAGCCTCTGCCTCTGATGATCTAGTTCCTCCCTGAACCAACACTTTAAGGAGAATGCCTGGGCCAACCATCACTTCATTCAGCTTCCTTTATCATAGGGTCTTCCCCCATTAGAATGTAGCCTCCGTGAGGGCAGGGACTTCCTTGCCGCCGTATCTGTATTCCCAGGATTTAGCACATACTGTGGCACATCATAAGTGTGTAATACATGCTTGTTAACTTCACCACACATATACACACAAAAACATGTTTTTGGTTTTTTTTCCCCAGAATAGGAAACTCCTGGTGAAGAAACCCTCTCCCCCACTGCAGATTGGCAGCAACCATTCACTTTACAGTCTCAGAGTTACCTGGAGCATCTCAAGATTGTGACTTATCCAGAGTCAACCAGTATGTGTCAAAGGTGAGACTTGAACCCAGGTCTTCTTGGCTCTGAGTCCAACTTTCTATACACTTCTCCATCCTACTTTTTCTTATCTTAATACTTTGATAATTTTAATAATAATTTGATAATTAATAATAATGATTCCAAGTCAAATTATAAGGATTTCAAAGAATCCAGGCCCAAAAGAAGTATAGTTTCCAAGAGTTCATTAGTTCAATATTCAACAGGAATCTCTTTATTAATTGTTAATGACTGTTAGCAAAATATGCCTTTAAGAAGGAAGCAATGACAGATTTATTTCTTATGTGTTTGACAGGACTAGTTTAACAGAAAAAGCAGAAGAAATCTTAACAATGAAGACAAAAAAAACCTCTACAGGATTCTGACATTTGTGAAGGTTCTACCTGAGATAGAGGGTCCCCTAAGAATGTTATGTTGCCAAATGTGTGTGTGTGTGTGTGTAGTGGTAGTACGAGACATATCTTTAAAAAAGCAGCATGCATATGTGGAAACTGGCAACACAACTCTTGATTTGCTAAATTTATGTATGTATGTGTGTGTGTATGTATATATGCATATATGTATTTAGACTCTCTGCTCATTTATCCAGATGTGTCTGCAGGAATGTCTCCAGGAGGCATGAGTCACAGAAGACACGAGCAGTTGTACTTCTTCCAAGTTGAGCACAGAAGACTTTTTCTGTAGGCTCAGAACTTCAAAGGCAGGGCTCCTAATCCTGTGGAAGCTTTTAAAAGGTCTGGAAAGGAAAAGTGGAGGAGAGAGTAGACAGACAGTGAAGTCATAGAACTCCTTCTGGGGGGCTTGGAAGCCTCTTAATAGCCTGAACCGAGTCAGTCCTGGACCGAGTCAGTCCTGGACCAGGCTTTCAGCTCCAAGTGTGTTGTAAGAGAATACAGCAAAGATAGCTCGAATTCCTGACAGAATTTTGGTGAATCTATTCCCTTTGCATTGTTACCTGAAGTAATAAGTGACAAAATTAATCACTAAAGATCGCTTTAACATTGTGCCTGCTGTTTGCTTTTTCTGACAATGGCTTGATAAAGATCAGACTATTTTAGGGACACCTGGAGTTTGTGTCTTGTTATAGAAAGTGTGGGAGAGGGAAGGAAAACCCAAGGATATTTGATTGAGGCTTTCCCTCATTAGAGTGTAAGCTCCTTGCCTCTTTTTGTATCCCCAGCTTAGCTGGGTGGTTAATAAATGTTTATTGATTGATTGAAATTCACTTGGCTGGGAGATCAGGATCCTGGTTTGGCAAGAGAGATTGCTAGGGGCTTATTTGCAATTCGCATTTTTTATTTATTTGCTTTGTAGAGAAAGGAAGTCAGATGGAATTGGTGCCCCTTCATAGGTTCAAACTCTCAAGAGCTAATCTCATTATCTCCAAGCATTCTGGTGGATTTGTGCCAGGACCTGTGTGGTATTATTTCTGCATCCACTAGGGAGAGGTAAGCGGAATAAAGACATCAAGAGAAGGTCACACTCTGAGTCAGCCACAGTGATCCCTGCTGGGCAACATTTCAATATTTAGGTTAATTAAAGAAAGCCAGACATAGAGATAAATGTCAGGCCCAGCAGTCTCAAGACTGCTCTTAAGAAAAGAGATGATGCAAATCTGTAAGACAGAAGGGGAAAAAATCCCTTCTATCCAGCTGGTGGTAAAGTCACTTCCAGGAGAAAGGTCAGTTGGTCTATGAACATTTATTAAGTACCTATTGTGTGCTAGAAATTGTGCTAAGCTCCTGGGGATACAAAGGACAAAAGACAGTCCCTGTTCTTGGGAAGCTCACAGTCGAATGGGGGGCGCCAATAAGCAAATTGTGGGAATTGAGTGAACCCCACTGACTCTATCTTGTGGCTCCATTCTGGGGCTAGCTCAGTTTCCTTTCTATTCAGTGATGGATCTAGTACCATTTCTGTCTTGTTGGAAATTTTTATTCAATTTTGGGCATTGTGAGAAAACTTCATTGCATTGTTTGAATCTAGCCCTGGATAGCTGGGAAGCTGGACCACCACTACCTGCTGCTTAGACCCTTAACTAAGAACCTAGGTTATGCTGACCAGAGAAATCCAGTCAGATCCAAAGACTGATGCAGGGAGTTTTCTCACAACTGTATGTGTCAAGCAACCCATATGCCTTATCTGAAAACTGGACTTGTACTGATCAATCAGTTGCTGTTTCCTTGTTCCTCTGATTGAATAGAGCCATTTGGGAGGGATGGGACACCTCTTTAACTGATTTCAGAGAATTGCACCTATTCACTGTCCTCACTCTCAACTCCTGAAACTCATTCATCCCTCTCTCAATTCAGCCCCTAATCTTTCTCCAATTGGAAATCAGATGACCTAATTTTGCATCCTGGTTTATATCCTGTCAATTGTTTTCTTTTCATGCATAAAAATCTATCCCCCCCCCATTTTGGGGTCCACAGCCAAGCTGAGGAGGCCTGGTCCGGATTTGTTATGCAATTGGTATGCATTGTTTAATAAACTGATATTCTTGGAAGCTCGAACCTTTTTTTTCTTAGTTGCTGTTCATCCTTCATTTTCAAAAAAGACCAGTTACATCATGGGGTGATGTCTTGATTTGTGGGTGAACTGGATTTAAGTGAGGCAGAGTTTCACAAAGTCATCAGTTATTTCTGGTTCCATGAGTCACAAAACAACTGTACAAACATGGTATATGCAGGATAAATTGGAAATAATCTCAGAGGGAAGGTACTAGGATTAGGGGGAATTAGAAAAGGCTTTCTTTAGAACTCGGCGTTTTAACTGTGACTTGAAGGAAGCCAGGAGGAAGAGATGTGGTCAGCTTAGTCTTCCGATGCTTTGTCATGGGGTGGAAGTGATGCTGGTTTCTGTAGGGTTTTGCCAAGGGAGCACATCCTCCAGCAGTTCAAGGAGCAAGGCTTTGGTTCCGAGCCCTGTAACAGACTGTGAGTCTTTCATCGGAGCTAAGCTGCCAGAGTCTTATCATAGAATGAAACTGGCCTCCTTAGTCTTCTCATAGGACACTCCAGCTCCAGGTGTTTTCACTCTTATCCTCTCAATCTTGTTATTGTCTGTCCTTCATTCTCGAAGAGGACCATGACGTCAGAAGCTGATGCCATGACTTGCAAGTGAATTGGATCTAAGTGAGGGAGGGCTGTGCAAGGTCACCAGCTTCATTCTCTCCTCCAGAGCCATCTGGGTCCAGTGGCGAGATAGAGATCAGGACGACTGGAAATGGCCCGCATCCTCTTAATCTTGGGAAATGCCTGGAATGCTTTCCCTTTTACCCTCTTAGAATTCTTTGTTTTCTTCAAGTTCAAAACCCTTCTCTTACATGAGGTGTTTCTGATCCCCCAGCTACTAATACCTTCCTCTTCCAATTATTTTATATTCATCATGTATCTTTCTTGTGTATGTTTACACATTTGCATCTTGTCTCCTCCAATAGAATGTAGGGTCCTTGAGGTTGGGACTATTTGATTTTTTTTCTTCGTATTTTCAGTACTAAGTGCAGTGCCTGGCATGTAGTAGGTGCTTACTAAATGTTTTGTTGACTGACTGATGGATGTGTCACATACTCTCATGATGATGCTACATGTATGGTCATAATACATAATCAAATGAGTATGAAACACCAAAAATAGCTAGTGGACCTCCATAGAGGCAGCTAGGTGATAGAAAGATAGAATTCTAGACATGGGGTCAGGAAGACTTGAGTTTGCATCCTGCCTCAGACACTTCCTAGCTGTGTCACCCTGGGCAAGTCATTTCATCTCTTGGTGCTTCATTTTCCTCATCTGTAAAATGAAAGGTTGAGTTTGATGGCCTCGGAAGTTCTTTTCAGCTTTAAATCTATGGAGAGAAGCTATCCTAGGCTAGAAAGATGACCTTGTCTCATTGAGACATTGGACTCCATTTTGCAGGAATTTATGAAACCAGTTGGGAGAGGGAGAGAGAGAGAGAGAGAGAGAGAGAGAGAGAGAGAGAGAGAGAGAGAGAGAGAAGAGAGAAGAAAAGAGAGAGAGAGAGAGAGAGAGAGAGAGAGAGAGAGAGAGAGAGAGGGAGAGAGAGAGGGGGGAGAGGGGAAGGAGAGGAGAGAGAGAGAGAAACAGAGAGAGAAGAAACAGAGAGAGGAGAGAGAGAGAAAGAGAGAGAGAGAGAGGGGAGAGGGAGAGAGAGGGGGGGGAGAGGAGGGGAGGGAGAGGAGAGAGAGAGAGAGAAACAGAGAGAGAGAGAGAGAGAGAAGAGAGGGAGGGAGAGAGGAGGGAGAGGGGAGAGGAGAGAGAGAGAGAAACAGAGAGAGAGAAGAGAGAGAGAGAGAGAGAGAGAGAGAGAGGGAGAAAGAGAGAAGAGAGAAGAGAGGGAGAGAGAGAGAGAGAGAGAGAGAGAGAGAGAGAGAGAGAGAGAGAGGAGAAGAGAGAGAGAGAGAGAGAGAGGGAGAGAGAGAGAGAGAGAGAGAGAGAGAGAGAGAGAGAGGAGGAGGAGAAGAAGAAGAAGAAGAAGAAGATGACAATGACGACAACAATAAGGAGGATGAGGAGAGAGTGAGTGAGTGAGAGAGACAGAGAGAGAGGAGGTTAGAGGGAGAGAAGAGACAGAGGAGAGAGAAAAGAGAGGAGAGAGGGTGGATACACATAGGGAGATGTGTGTGTGTGTGTGTGTGTGTGTGTGTTTGTGTGTGTGTGTGTGTGTGTGTGTGTGTGTGTGTGTTGGATAGAATGCTAAACTTGAATTCTGGAAGACCAGGTATAAAGTCTTGCTTCTCTCTGTCACTTACTATGTGGTCTGGGGCAGCTACCAGCGTTTGATTGCCTTGACAACTTTCTCTGACTTATCTAATGAGTCAGAGATCTAGTGATATGTGGGATAGGTCTATAGTTGGTGGAAACCTGCCTAGTCATGGTGTAGAAAGTACTTTGGCATCGTTCTCCCAGAGTGAGCCTGGCTACATATCCCCTTCTGGGTTCTAAGGGTCCCCTGAGAGGTTGGGGGTGTCTCTCTTTAACGCTATTGTTTGAGCCTCCATTATGTTGTGGTTCTCTCCCCACACCTACCCCTAGCTGCCAGTGACAAGGTCCCAATTCCTTTTAAGCAATTAGCATGGATTAGCTTTTACAGAGGTATATTTACTTTGAAGCTGTGACAAGAACAGAAGCACAGACTCGTCCCTCTCCAACACCTGGAGGCCCAGTCCCCCATGTATCACCTTGGTCACTGGGGACAGCCCTGTCAGACTTCATACAGTTTCTGCATTCTCTTGGTCCTGCCAAGTTCATGTTCAAATGAACTTTTATTTCAGCTCTTGCTCAGCAGGGTCATTCCTCCATCCCTCAGGGCCTCAAAGCTGAATTGGATGGCTGCAAACCCTGACACTCTCCTGACCTTTCAAAACTCTCGGGCATGTAGCCTCTAAGCTCCAAGCCTCCAAGCACCTAAAATGAAAAGGCCAACTTTGGCCACATGTGCCCTAGGATGTGGAGGGCCCAAGGCCTCTCCCTCTCTTCTCTCACTGGAAAGCTGTTCTGGAGAACAAATGCTAATTGTTCCCTTGGACCACAATTCCCATAAGTCTTTGCAGACACATTCCATACTCTAGAGCGTTGGGACTTTAGTTCATGACAGACAGAAGCAGAGAAGGAGCAGTGATGATGGGTCATCCAAATTCTGAGACTAGAGGCTGCTATCTGCAATTGTGTGACCACAAGAGGTCAGTTCCTTCCAACTCTCCCTCCCCAGTGGCTATTACTTGGCAGGAGCTTTGCATACAATTTTCTCTATTTCATTAAGCTGTTTCTGGTTCCTGGTTTTTGTTTTATGTTACAATATCTGTGGTCAATCATGATGACTTTGTGACGTATGCCTTTAATTTATTTGTGTACTGTTGTGTTGGACTCTTTGTGACCTCATTTGGGGTTTTCTTGGCAAAGATACTGGAGTGGTTTGCCATTTCCTTCTCCAGATCGTTTGACAGATGAGGAAACTGAGGCAAATAGGGTTAAATGACGCATCCAGGGTCAGCTAGTCTGAGTCCAGATTTGAACTCTGGAACTCCCTGACTCTAGGGCAGGCACTCTATCCTAGCTGCCTACCTCACAAATAGTAGGTGTTTAATAATTGATTTTTTTTAACACTGTAAAAAGGTAATCTCTATTTACAGAAGGATGATTTAAAGACATCATGCTTTTCTTTACAAATAGATGTAGGACAGGAATTGTCCACTTTTAAAAAACTCTTTACATACTTATCTTCAGCATTTCTACCTTCCTTCCACTATTAAAATCCTCCTGATGGGCTGTCTCACTGTTGTAAAAATTTGACTTTTTTTTGTGTGTGTGTGAGACAATGAGATTAAATGATTTGCCCAGCTAGTAAGCGTCAAGTGTGTGAGGCTGGATTTGAACTCAGGTCCTCCTGATTTCAAGGCTGGTGTTCCACTGTGCCACCCAGCTGCAGGGTATCAGGGTGAGGGCAATGGGCTTACACAGAATTTAAATAAGAGAGGATCAGGCCTGCTCACAATATTAAGTTCGATCCACCCCTTTGTTGAGCCAAGAGGTAACAATGTTTGGCACTGTGCACTAGCTGTCCCTCCCAGAGCCAAGCAGGCTAAAGATTCCAGAAGGTAACCCTGAGGGCTTGGGACATCATTTTTCTCCTCCATCAGCTTGAGCCCCCATCAGTTGGGTTCTCTCCATTTCGAGGGGACCAGTGACTGATGCTCCAGTTCCATTTACCTGCTTAACATTGGATAGCTCTTATGAAAGGATATTTACCTCAAAGATGCAGCAAGAACAAACAAATGTACAAACATTTCTCCCAGCGCCTCTGGGGCATACTCTTCCCTATACCACCTCAGTCACTGCAGAGCAGGCTCTCAATTTCACTCTGTCCCTATTTAGCATTCGTCTCACCGAGTTCATGTTCAGAAACAGTATGACCACTACTGTTTACCCATGTCAGTTTCTCCTGGCCTGGATCTAGATCACTCCTGAAGTCTGGCCCTTACTCTGGAGAGCTCTGGTGCTGGCTGGATCACTCAAGCTTAAGCAGGTTCCCCATCCCTGGCTAGAGCCTAGGCTCTGGAACATGGGAGGCTGAAGTGCCCTCTGGACCTTTAGAACTCACTAGGTCTTGAGGCTTCACTCCACCTATAATGGCAAAAAAACCCAAACAAACAAACCCCCAAACCCCCCAACAACCAAAAATCAACCAACCAAACAACAACAAAAACAAACGAAAAGTCCAAGGTCTGAGGCTCAGTTTTTAGAATCCATAGAGGCTCAGAGGCTTCTCTCCTTATGGCATGGTCTGTCTCCAGTTGTGCTGAGTGGAATGACCAAATAAAAGAGAAACGGGAATAAGCATTTATATAGCACCTATATAGCCAGCCACTGTGCTAAGGGCTTTTAAAAATATTGTCTCATTTGATCTTCATAATAACCCTGGGAGGTGGGTGCTATTATTATCCTCATTTTGTAGTTAAGGAAACTGAGGCAGAGAGAGATTAAGGGACTTGTCTAAGGTCACACAGATAGTAAGTGTCTGAGGCTGCATTTGAACTCAGATCTTCTGACTCCAGGTGCAGTGCTGTCTTACTTGTGCCTGCCACCAGGTGCCTCTAATGAAAGGAAGAGAAATTAGCTGATGCTGGCAGGCAATTTTGGATACCTCTGAAGCCAATCTGAGCCTCACATTCACCAGGCTAGCAGTCCAGGATGAATTATGGAATGCCTATACATGCTTCCCAGTTTCTCCACTTAGGCTTCATCACGATTCCCAGGATGCAGCTTCCTAGCATCCTTTCCCTCCTCCACTTTGACTACTAACTTCCTTTAAGCCGCAGTGGAAATCCCACCTTCTACAGGAAGCCTTCCCCAACTCCTCTTAATTCTAGAGCCTTCTCCCCATTAATTATCTCTGATTTATCCAGTATACAGTTAGCTTTGTATATATTTGTTTACATGCTGTCTCTCTCATTAGAATGTAAACTCCTTGAGGACAGAGACTGTCTTTTGAGTCTTTTTTTTTTGTACCCGCAGCACTTAAAGATAGTACAACATAAATATTTATTGACTGATTGCTTCATTTGAGCAAGCAGATGAGATCTGCTACGCACCAGACTCCTATTACAAATGCATGATTGTATGCTGGAACCATTGGTTCAGTCACCTCAGGGAAAGTAAGCTATAGTTGGGCTTCTAGCTCCAGAATCATCCCAGCTCTTTCCTGTCCTTGGCTTTCTCTTTCCAGCCCTGCCCACTCCCTCCAGGCCTCTTTAGTAAGTCTGAAGAAATCATTAAAGAATTAAAACTTGCCTCTGTTCAGGGTGAGAGAGAGAGGTCACCCTCTTTCATTGTAGTTGCAGGACTAGCTCTCCACAGCCCCAGAGGATGGAACTAGGAGCCTTGAATGGGAATAGCAGGGAGACCCTTTGAGTGTTTGCATAAATGCCCAAACTCTTGGAGCTGTCCAAGTGCTACTTGAAAGGCCTCCCTGGAAGGAGTGGGCTTTCCTTCCTGTAGGTCCCAGCAGCGATCACTGAGGGGAGAAATCACTGTGGGGAAGGGCTCACCACCAGCAATAAGTGCTGACCTACTGCCAGTAGTAGGCAGATAAATGCAGGAGCTCTGGGAGTGGCAGCACTGACTTAGCCCTCCCAGCCATCATCTGTAAAGAAGGGCCAGCCATCCCTACCAACTGCCAGTCAATTCCCATTTACAGAGAAGCCAAGCCAGCGTAGCTGAATCAACAGGGCACCCTGGGAGAGACAGGAGACAGTGTGTGGTAGGTGAGTCAAGTTAGCACACCTTTGCCACCATCTCCTTCAGACCCTGATGGGGACAGGCCAGAACACTGAATCTAAAGAGCCATGGGAATAGCCAAGCTTCCAGTCCAGTGCCTTCAACCATCATACTGGGAAGTAACCCCTGGGGATATACAGCCTGGCTCCCTGCAGGGGCTTCAGCCACAGCTATTGAAGACCCAGAAAAGAAAGGTCTTGTCATGTCTCTGGCATTGTCAAGTGGTTGTACATCAGATACTGATTCATTTCCCCCCTCCCCCCCAGCAGAAGTTACTTTAAAGAGGAAGCTACCTGCTTGGCTGCTGGCCCCTAAGGATCATGGGACCTTTGACCTGACTTGCAGCTGAAACTTTCCATGTGTGTTGTTCCCCTCTTAGAATGTGATCTCCCTGAGAGCCTGGACTGTTTTCTTTTTGTATCCCCAGCACTTCACACAGTGTTAGCACGTAGTAAGTGTTTAAAATATCCTCATTTATTCATTCATTCAGAGGCTGCATGACAACCTGTCAGGAATGATATTGTGATGAGCTTGGAATATGAGTTAGACTATGTGGCTACCTCGTCCCCTTCCAACTCTGAAATTCTGCCACCCTGGGCCAGAGAGGCTTCAGGAAGCATAGGAGAGGGGCCTGAGGCAGACAGGCAAGCAGGAGATTTGAGTTGTAGAGCTAATCCATTGTGTGGCCTTGAGCAAGTCCCTTCCCCTCCTCCCTTATCCTCCACCACACCCTACTTCCAAATGAAGAACTGAAACCTGGTGGTGTCTATGATGCCTTTGGTTCTGGAATCGGAGAACCTGTGTTTGAAGCCCAGCTTTCTACATGTGACCTGTGTGACCTAAGGCAAATAACTTAGCCTCAAGGCAGAGAGCCCTCTGCCTCAATTGCCTCAACAGAGAGCATGCATAACCTTCAATTGGCTCATAGCCCCCTGGGTCCCTTCTCTTGGAAGCACAGCAGGAACTCAGTCTGGTCTCTTCCCCATGCAATCTCCCTAGTGCCTGGTTTTCATAAGGCTCCTCAAGGACTCTGCAGGAAGGGAGGGAGTTGGGAGAAGTGCCAGACTGGGGTCCCTGTTTGCTGTTCGTTGGGGAGCCAGGAAGCCCTGGCTTTGGCTGGCTTTAAGGCTATGGAGTTGATGGTGAGGATGGGGTGCCCTCTTGTGGGTAAAGGAGAGAAGTGCAGGGAAATGTTGGCAGAGTGGGGACCATTCCTTTAGAGATCTGATGCACTAGCCCTTCCTCATTTTGCAGATCAGGAAACTGAGGCTCAGAGAATTGAAATGACCTTCCAGTATATGAACGCAGGGCTTCTGGATCCGTGTGCAAGGAAAATGTCTCGAGGAAATCTCCAAGGGAAGCTTCCCTTATTCCTTCACTGAACCCTCATAGAGCACAGGGCTTGGTCCTCTCTGTGGCCTGATCTCCTCTGCTCTGGACCCTGTCCAGCTGCTCAACAGCCTTCCTAGAGTGTAGCTCCTTGCATCGAATGCCAGCCCCTTCCTGCTTTAAAACCTATGCTCCTTGGGGCAGCTAGGTGGCACAGTGGATAGAGCATTGGCCCTGCAGTCAGGAGGACCTGAGTTCAAATCTGGCCTCAGACCAAACACTTGAACTTACTAGCTGTGTGACCTTGGGCAAGTCACTTAACCCCAACTAAAGAAAAAGGAAAAAGGAAAAAAACTCTGGTCCAAACTCCCTGGGGACTGCTAGGTCTCTAACCTAAGACCCAGTTCTGGAATACGAGCTTCATACTCCAGCAACAGCAGGTTGGAAGATTTCTTTAAGGGACCACCCGAAGCAGAAAGATCCGGAAAAGCATGCTTTCCAACTTGACAATGAATGATGTGAACTAGGAAATGAGCAGCATAGAGTTCTGGGTGTGGAATCAGGAAGACCCCAGTTCAAATCTTGCCTAACTGTGTGACCCTGAGCAGGTCACTTAACCTTTGTCTGTCTCAGTTTTCTTTCCTGTAAAATGGGCATAGTCATAGCACCTAGCTCCCAGGTTGTTGGGAGCACCAGATGAGATAACTTTGGTAAAATTTATGTAAATGCTAGCTATTGTTCAGTGCCAGGCTTGGGTTGGCATGAAACTGACTAGAGGCTGTTTGGGGGAGGGAGAAAAGGGCTGGTCAGGGAATCATCCAGGCTCTGTTACTTTGTGAATGTTGGCAAATAGTTTCCCTTCTTTGGCCCTTTTCCTTATTTGCAAAATTAAAATAATTTCTTCCTTCTGCAAAAGCCTTCCAGGAAAATGAATTATGGTCCTTTATTTGATCTTTTTAATCAGATAATTATGCTAATGAGAGCTCCTAGCCTGGCAGTTGGAGGATTGAGAGCTGAAAGAGGCCATTGGTGAGCTCAGCTGTCCCAACTGACAGATAGGGAAACTGAGGCCTGTAGGTGAAGTGAGTTGCCCATAGCCATATGAGTAGTAAGCGGTACAGCTGGGAATTGAACCTAGGTCATCTGGCGTCAGAGACAGAGCTTTGTGTGCTGTGCCGCACAATGGGAGAAGAAGGAAGCAGTCTTGTCCCTGCCCCCCAACTAATAAGCTTCTTTTTAATTAGGAGCTCACGTTCTTACGGGGAAGACCCTGAAAGGGTTTGTTCTCTGAAGGTTGGAGTCAGTCAAAGGGCTGCACTTGAGGACCTAGAGGTCCCCGTGGGGCCTCAAGGCCGCAGGTTCTCCATGTGTTCAGGAGGGCTAGCATCTCTGGTGTGAGGACTCACTGAGCACTTTTCAGGGGTGCTCACCCACTGTTAGTGTCCTCCTGGTGCCCAACTCTCACCTCTGGCTCCAAGGAGCTGTAGCATGTGCAGTGGCTACATCCTGGTAAAACCATTGCCACAGGTGGGCTAAACCAGGCTGAGGATGACTGAGAGGCCTCAAACCCAGTGAGGTGTGTGGGGGGGCATTGTGTGTGTATCTACCCAAAGCATGTGAAGACTTCCCCCAGAGGAATGGTCGGATGAGAAAAATTTGTTCCAACAGCCACAAAGGTGGCTGAAGCAGGTGCGGAGTCCTTAGAGCTTGGTCAGATATCAAAGGTGCCAAGGTCATCCGCCGCATCCTGAGGCATCCCCAGCCATCTGACTTTTGTCCTGCCACTGGACTTCGATGACTTTGGAAGAGAGACTTTGTGCAGCTCTGCCTCACTTAAGTCCGATTCAAGACAGCAAGTCAAGACATTACCCCATGACGTCATTGGGTCGCTTCAAAAATGAAGAATAAACATTATTATTGCTATTATTATGATTGTTATGGTTGTTAGGTGGGATTTGAGGGGACTCTGGGAAGCCAGGAGGTAGATGGGAGGAGAGAGCGCGTTCCAGGCATAAAGAACAGGGCTGGGAGATGAGAAGTGAAGTTTGCCCAGTGTGTCTGGATTCCAGAGTGTTTGGAGCAAAGTGTAAGAATTCTTAGACAGGTAAGAAAGGACCCCGTCTGTATCTCCTGAGAGATGCCTGTCCATCTTTCCAAAAGATTTACTCTGGTGCAGTGGATAGAGCACTGGCCCTGGATTCAGGAGGACCTGCATTCAAATCCAGCCTCAGACACATAACACTTACTAGCTGTGTGACCCTGGGCAAGTCACTTAACCCCCATTGCCCAACCAAAAAAAACCAAAAACCAACAACCCAAAGATTTACTCCTATGCCCTGGTGGGATAGAATGAATCTTTGTTCCAAGTCCTTAGGGCAGGAGGAGGCATTCCCAGTTGGGTGTGGGGCAGAAAGTTTCTTGAAATTTCCTCAGTCTTTTCCCTAAAAGTTGAGTTTTTGTGACCTTTGTCTTTCTAGAAGGAGGGATAGATCTATTGAAGTCAGCTTTTACCAGCTCCTAAGAGGCAATTATTAAATTTTCACTGTATGCAAAGCCGACCAATCAGGGCTTGACTTGTTTCATTGATCAGTCTGGACTTAGGAAGGTGATGAAGGACATTTTAATAATGCACAAGTGTGTCATGTGCATATTTTCCCCTGGAGAGCCAGTTGTTAAACATTTTACGAGGCCACCCCTGGACTGGGCTTTAGGAGGCAGTGTGGTTGTGACGAAAGAATAGTGACTCTGGAGGCAGAGGCCTAGGTTCAAGTGCTAGCTATGCCACTTACTTCTTGTGTTACTTTGGGCAAATCATTTCACTTCCCTAGACCTCAGTTTCTACATCTGTAAAATAGGGAGGACAAAATCATCTTTGAGGTTCCTTATAGCTTTATATGTGGTACTCTGCCTTTCAATCAATTAACAAACTGACTGAGTGCCAGGCACTGGGCACCAGACAAAAAGGAATCAGTCCCTGCCTTCAGAGAGCTTCCATTCTATCGGGGAGACAACGTGAACATAAATACATACAAGGTTAGTTTTTCGAGGGAGGTGTGGCCACTTGGTGCGGGGTGGGGAATCAGGAAAGGCTTCCTGTAGAAGGAGGAATTTACACAGAGTTTGAAAGGAAATAAGGAATTGTGGGATGGGAAGGGAGGAGGAAATATATTGCAACAAAGGGGTGTATGAAGAAAATTGAGAAAGAGACAGACAGACAGACAGATAGACACAGAGAAAGACAGGGACAGACAGAGACTGAGAGACAGAGACAGAGCAAGAAAGACACAAACACACACATACACACACAGACAAAGACAGAGACAGAGAGAGGAAGGAGAGAGACAGAGACAGAACAAGAAAGACACACACACAGAGACAAAGACAGAGAGAGGGGAGAGACAGAGACTGACAGAGACAGAAAGAGAAAGACACAGAGAGAGAGAAACAAAGAGAGCAGAGAGAGGAGAGAGACAGAGAGAGACAAACAGAGACAGAGACAGAAACAGAGAGAGATAGAGAGACAGAGATGGAAAGAGAAAGAAAAGACACACAAACACAGAGACAGAGAGAGGATATGGTAAAGGAGAACCAGGGAGAACAAGTCCATTAAAGAGCTAGAAAGAGGAGGAGGTGTAGGGATGGCACGGTTAGAGAGGGAGGAAGATGACTGACCATGTGGTCTCTCCAAATCCCAGGAAGGACGAGTATGCAGTAGGAGGGCATGGTCTACAGTGTCTGATGCTCAAAGGTCAAAGGATAAGGACAGCAAAAGCCTATGCAAAGAGTAGTTGTCAGTGTGCGTGGTTGAGAGGATCATAGGTTTAAGAGCTAGGAAGAGCTTCACAGGCCACAAGTTCAACCCCTGAACTCTATGGAGAAGCGAACTGGAACATAGGGTTTAACAGACTTACCCAATGTCCCAAAGCTAGTAAATGGCAGAGGTGGGTTTGAACCAGGTTCCCTGGTTTCCCCTGTACCTTGCTGTCTCTCTAGCTTGATGGAGACTAAAGCCAGAATGAATGGGGTTGATAAGTCAGTGGGTGGTGAGAAAGTGTCTACCTCTGACCATCTCCCTACTCAATCTGCACCAACTGCATGCTCTAGCTAGACTAAATAAAGACCAGGCCTTCTCCTTGACTCTGGAAGAACTCTGGACTTGGGAGTCGGGCCAGCAGAGGTCTAGCCCATATCCAGAGGTGAAGTCATTAATTAAGAACCAAAGGAACAGATGGGAAGTAGAACCCAGCCCATTCAGAGCTCCAAACCAAGTTCTGAGTTCCAGCCCCAGCAATCCTGAGTAGCTGAGAGTGGGTTGAGAAAGGACCAATCAGAATGTCTCTAGTCAGCCCCTCCCTCCCCACTGGCAGACTGGTAGAGCTGAGTCATTACCCCTCAACTGAGTTACCTTAATTTCTGGGGAGGAGAGACAGTCTGAAAATTATCTGTCATGGCTGGACCTCATTGGAGGTTTGGGGAGATCCACCTCACCAATGACCTCCTGTCACTGTTACAGTTGCCCCCACTTGACTGGAGACCTCATGGACCCACGTGTTGTCTCTGAGTATTCTCTTTATCCTCTTCTTCCCTGAGGAAACTTGGCACCCATGAGTGCCTGGGTGATCACCTTGAGCCCCCTGCTCAGGAAGCAGGAGTTGTCACAAGAACGTCATCACAGCCGTCCCAGCACTTAGATGAGCCTTGCTCCAGACTCATGCATCCCATGATCACCCCACATATCATCACCCAACTCTGCAGAATTCTCTGCAGCTGATATATGAACCTGGAGCCTTGTCATTCTCTTCTTGTGATGGAGTGAGGGAGGAACCGAGCATGCCTGTCCTCAGTCCTTTCTGGAGATGACAGCACTCAGTGGGGCATGAGAGCTGCCTTAAAATATCTGAGGGGTTAGGATCAGGTTTGTAAGAGGGCAGAATCAGAATCAATGGATGCAGGTTGAAAAGAGGAGGATTTAGATTTGAGGTCAGGAAAAACTCCCTAACAAACAGAGCTGAGCAGCCCAAAGTAGGATGGACTGCCTCAGAAGGTGGTGCTCCCAATGGGACAGAAGACTCCCAGAGTGGGAGACGTCACAAGAAATATATGGAGGGGCAGTTAGGTGGTACAATGGATGGAACACTGACCCTGAAGTCAGGAGCACCTGAGTTCAAATCCTACCTCAGACACTTAATAGTTGTGTGACCCTGGGCAAGTCCTTTAACCTTTCATAGATTTCCTATGAAAGAAAGAAAGAAAGAAAGAAAGAAAGAAAGAAAGAAAGAAAGAAAGAAAGAAAGAAAGAAAAAGAAAGAAAGAAAAAGAAAGGAAAGAAAGAAAGATTAAGAAAGAAAGAAAGAAAGAAAAAGAAAGAAAGAAAGGAAAGAAAGAAAGATTAAGAAAGAAAGAAAGGAAAGAAAGATTAAGAAAGAAAGAAAGAAAGAAAGAAGGAAGGAAGAAAAAAGAAAGAAAGAAGTACATGGAGCCAGGGAATGGAGCACAGACAGAGGCAGCCACCATGATGCCAGGAATGAAGCTGTGTGGGCATATTGGCACAAGGAATGTTAAGACAAACATCACTGGGACCCTCCTCTGCTATCGGCAACAGCTATTTCCTTTCTACCCTTGGATTTCCTCATGAGAACCTGAAGCCCTTTCCCCCTAGGCACAGGGGAAGTCTGTTTTCTTTTGGTGGGTGGGGGTTGTTTTAAACATTTACTTTCTCTTTATAAATAGCTATAGACATTTGCCAGTCTTTATTTATTTATTGGGAATGAGATCAGGAGGAGGCAGTTAAGGGGAAGCATCCTGGGAAAAAAGAAAGGAAAATTTAATATTGAGATGTTTTACCAGAAACTATCTCTGACTGGGCCTGGGAGCTCAGAGCTAAAAAAAAAAAATAGAAGAAATTATACTTCCTAATAAAACTTCTCAGAACAAAGACAATATTTATATTGATAAAGTAAAGTAAATGTGTGTGTATGTGTGTTACAATGGCTGAATAATACTGATTATCATGTTACCCCACCCTAGAAGAAACTGGGGGGGTGGGGAGGATAGGGGTGTGTGTGGAATGTCATGCTTAGAATCAGGAGGCCTGGGTTTATGTCACTGACTATTTCTGTGCCCTTGCACAAATAGCTTTTCTTCTCTGAACCTAACAAGGGGATTGGATTGACAGTTTCTAAGATTTCTATCAGTTGTGACATCTGTGATGCTGTGGGTCCTAGAGCCTTCAGGGCTGAGACGCAAAGGAAGAAAAAACAGCCTCTTCTCCTCTCCCCTAATGGATTTCTTCCTAATTAGTTCACCTCTAACCCCTCTCATTCTTAGCAGGTAGAAACATTGTATGCTGCCCCTCCTGCAGAGCAGGACCAAGGATCCTGCCTGGCACTTAGCAGTGCTCCCTGGGATAGGCTTATCTGTCTTTATCAGATTTATCCCTGTACTCAGGGATGATGGACAGCTTCAAACACTGGAGGCAAGAGGAGTCATTTGCCAGCTTGGCCAGATGGATGCTGAGACAAAATAGTAATATACGAAAGGCTCTTGAATTATCCTTAGACGTTTTCTCGAATACTGACTGTTTCCTCCCTAGAGTTTTAGGTAGAGGAGGGGCAGGGCATTGAGAGAAGGAAGATATTCCCACTTGGGGCCCTTCTGTTGGTGTTGAGCCCAGCATATGGAGCTGGTGAAGAGTGGAACAAGTGATTAATAAGTGCTATGATGTGCCAGCATTGTGCTAGGCACTTTACAGATATTAGCTCATTAGGTATAGTAGGAAGATGTAAAGCCAAGAACCAAAGCTCTTGTCAAAGCCTCATCCCTCTCTTCCTATAGATCTTGGTCAAGCTCCTCCCAGTCCATGGACCTCAGTTTCCTCATCTGTAGGGAGTAGGTGACTAGATTTAATCTCCAAAATCTGTCCCAACACTAACATTTCATGTCCTAAGGTCTCTCCCAGTCCCTGCATTCAATTTTCTCTCTCTCTCTCTCTCTCTCTCCTCTCTCTCTCTCTCTCTCTCTCTCTCTCTCTCTCTCTCTCGTTTCTTTCTTTCTGGCAATTGGGGTTAAGTGACTTGCCCAGGGTCACACAGCTAGTAAGTGTCAAGTGTTTGGTCTGAGCCGGATTTGAACTTAGATCCTCCTGACTTCAGGGCCAGTGCTCTACCCACTGCGTCACCTAGCTGCCCCACCAGCATTTAATTTCTAATTGGAAGGGCAACTAAGACTTTATCCCCAACACAGATATTGGGGGGAAGGCACTTTCTCCCCAGTGTAGAGTGCTGGTTACCCAACTGACTCACCTCCTCCTCTGGCCTCTGTCTGCCGCTCTCCAAGGTCCTGGCCATCATGCCTCTCTCCTGGAGTGAATTGGCCCTGACTAGTGAACATTTATTAAGCACTTACTACATGCCAGGCATGAACGCTAGGTGGTGCCATAGTGCATAGAGTGTAGGGCCTGGAGTCAGGAAGACTCATCTTCCTGGGTTCAGAATCGGCTTCAGACACTTACTAGCTATGTGACCCTAGGCAAGTTACTTAACCCTGTTTGCCTCAGTTTCCTCATCTGGAAAATGAGCTGGAGAAGGAAATGGCAAACTACTCCAGTATCTTTGCCAAGAAAACCCCAAATGGGGTCATGAAATGTTGAACACCACTGAAAAATGACTGCACAATAACTTATCCGGCATTGTGCTAAATCTTGCACACAAAGAAAAGCAAAAATACCTTCCCTGACCTCAAGGAGCTTACATACTAATGGGGAAGACATGTATGTACATACAAGATATACATACGGTAAGTGGAAAGAAATCTCAGAGGGGCACCCTGGATCTCCAGGGCCCATAGGTGCTGTCCCTTTTCCCCCAGCAAACTTTGAAAATAGAAAATAGCTACTATGCCTCATTCTTCCACTTTTATCTCCCTAACACTCATGGAGGGAGGTGAGACCCGGAGACACCAAGAGGCTCATACTGGAGTGGGGAAGAAAAGCATAATGAGGGGAATGAGAAATTCAACTGGGGTGCACCCTGTTAGAAGGGGGAGAGGACAGAAGGAGAAGAATTGGACCACCTGGTGGTAACTTTCTATTTTATCTAATGACCCCTGCTAAAACCAGGAGGCAGGCTCCTCTACCTGATGTAGGATTGCAGTTACTGGCAGCACCCTCTCTATTTCTGTGGCCTAGACCTGCCATAGATACTTGGGTGGGGGAGAAATAGGGATATTGATACTTAGACATCACATTCTGGGGCTGAGAGGAAACACCTGGAACTGTGACACTGATAGGATGATTGCATTGAAGAGAGTAGTTACAAATCCAAGGAACTGGACTTCCTTGATGGCCCCATGCCAAGAGGGCATATCTGGGAACCAAGCCAGACAGCTGGGTCAGAAAGCTCTGCCATAGAAGGACTTGATGACAGTAAGCCAACTCCCCAGAGATGTCGGGTGGGGCTGACTTTGCCAGTGGTGTAGAAATAGATGACCCTCCTCACCCCCATTTTGGACATCTGGAGTTTAGGGCCAGCCAAGGAGAAGCTGCCACCAGGATGCCTGGGAAACCTTGCCTGAGATGAAGAATGGACAAACAGTCCGTGGGACCCCAGTTCTAAGGACAATGCTAGGCAATATTGGAGATCCCTGAGGGATCTTTGGGCCACTACTCCTCCATGGGTATGAGTGGTCAGAGGTGGGCAGTCACAATCATTGCAGTGTGGCGAGGGAGTCTATTTCAACACCCTCTAACTGTGATGAAAGGAGGCATGGAACCATGGATCAAGAGCTGGTCTAGAAGCCAGGAGGACCTGGGTTTAAGTCCCAACACTGATATATACTGGCAGTGTAGACCTGGGCATGTGATACAACCTGTTGCTGTTCTAGTCAACTCCCCAAGACTAGCTGTAGACGAGGTGCTGCCTTACATTGGTAGAAGGAGTTTTCTCAACCAGAAGATCCCTAGACCAATGAAATTACAGGCCCATTCCCTCTTCCTCTGACTACAACATGGAAGTGATATGGGTTGGGGCAGAATGAAAGCTAACTTTTCCCTGCCAAAGGCTCTGGAGAGCAAGCTCTGTTCACTTTGGGAAAATGAATTTGTGAACTAAGTTGAGTGTTCAGACCTTATTGGTAGTGCTGCTGATGCTTGGGGAGCTTTAATTCTGTATTTTATTTTCTTTTGTGTAAGGTGTGTATTGACTGTGTAGGATTATGTGTGTCTGTATATATACATATATATTCATATGGGTTGTCTAAATGCAGCTCACTAGGAGACATATATTGATATCTCTGGAATCTTGCCCACCTCTCAATAAGGGAGTCTGTGATTTCTGCCTAAAAGGGGAGTAGAGGAAGGGGCCATTAGACAGGCTTTTTTTTTTTTAATCTGAGAGTGAGGCACAGGACTAAAATTGTGTGTGTGTGTGTGTGTGTGTGTGTGTGTGTGTGTATGTGTGCACACATACACACATACATATACTCACCTAAATATTTCTGGTCTAGGTGATAGGGGCGGGGCCCAAGCCAAGATCTTCGCCCTTTGCCCCAAAGGGAATCTGACTCACAGGCCCCAGACCATCATCTCCCTTGAAAGCCCTAGCTTACCTTTAGATCTTATTCAGATGCACCTTCAACCCTTGCCCTGAATAGAATCTGGCTCCTGTTTGTCTACAGGACCCAGAAAACCCTTAAACCTTCAAATTTCCTAATCAGCTCCCTCTTGTCTATAGGCCCCAGAAAGGCCTTCCTTTATCTCCTTTTGAAAGTCCTAGCCCCACCTTGATTTTGTGCAGATGCCTTTCAAACTTCTGCCTTCCAGTTCCCTCCATTATCTATTCCTATTGTCTATTCAATCTCTCTGACCTCCCCAATTAGAATTCTTACCTAGACCCTTTTCCCAACCCCCTTCTCTGGCCACCCAAAGTTACTTTAGTATTTAAGATCCACCTTGGTCCTCATTCAGATGCTGAGAATCTCAGGCCCACAAGGCTGAGAACCTCTCATGCCCGCTCGTCTTTATGGGCGTCACCCAGCTGAGAATCTCACGCTCAAAAGGCTGAGAACCTCTCATGCCCGCTCGTCTTTACGGGCGTCACCTGGTCAATGTGATTTATCACTAATAAACTTTTTCTCTGGCTGAAGAAGATTTGAGTTGAATTCATTCAGCAGGGCCTGGTACCGCGATCTTGGGGTCCCAGCACCCCAAAACCCCTAGACCTCTTCATAGGGACGTGATTTTTTAAAGTTCAAAATAAAACCAAACCAGAAAAGCCTCCATCTCCCCTAGTCACTGTTCCTTGAAGGGGGAGGGTACCTCAAGATTGCACCTGCAGACTGACTCCCACAAAATGCTAATTACACAGACCATCACAAATAGTGAATAGTGAGTGAACCCATTTATCCAAGTAGATAGTAGACAGATAGGTAAGTATAAGATAAGTAAGATAAGTAAGTGGATAGAAGAGGTGATGCAGATTAGAATATACCAGGAAAATACCCAAGAGTGAATGGGAATTTTAGATGAATCAAATTATGTCTTCTATTACAGCTAGGTGGCACCATAGTGCATAAAGCACTGGACTGGGAATCAGGAAGACATGCTCAGGAGTTCAAATCTGGCTTGGACACTTACTAGCTGTGTGACCCTGGACAAGTCACTTTAACCCTGTTTGCCTCAGTTTCCTTGACTGTCCAATAAGCTGGAGAAGGAAATGACATACCACCCCAATATCTTTGCCAAGGAAACTCCAAATGGAGTCACAGAGACTCATCAGAACTGAAACAATTCAACAATAACAACAACAATTGCATCACTCCAAGGAAGCGGGTTCTCTGAATTGTGATATTGATTTAGGATTACTCGGGAGGTAGGGAGAGAGAGGAATTCATAGGCTCATCTAGGATTTTATAAGGAAGGTTCTTTGTCACTCATCTGAGGATTGAGTGAGGGAGCTGGGATGTTCATTGTGCAGAAGATAAGGGGGCACACAAAGAATTGTCTTGCGGAAGAGGAATTAGTTGTATTCTGATGGTCTATGGAGAGCAAAACTTGGAGCAGTAGGAAGAATATGAGGAGAGGCAGATTTAGGCTCCATGTCAGCAAAAACTTGGTAACACATAGAGCTGTCCCAAAGTGGAATGGTTGCCTTGGGAGGTGGTGGGCTTCCCTTCTTTTGGAGTAAAGGTTGGAGGATCACATATCAAGGACATGGATCTGGGGATCCGGCTGACCAATGCATGTGTGATTTGGGGAAGCAGCCTCAGAAAGGGGAGCTGCATCAGCATAGAAGAAGAAGAAATAACTGTCCAGGCAGCTGGTATTGATGGGGTGTGGCCCAAGCCAAGGTCTTTGCCCCTTGCCCTAAAGGGAATCTGGCTCCCCTTTTGTCTACAGGCCCCAGCCCCTCATCTCCCTTTGAAAGCCTTAGCCTACCTTTTAATTTCATTCTGATACCTTTCAGTTCCTTCATTATCTATTACCATTGTCTATTCAATCTCTTAGACATTCCAGTCTCTGGGAATTCTCACCCAGACCCTTTTCCCAGACCCTTTTCCCAGACCTTTCCCTGGTCACCCAAAGTATATAAGAGCTACCCTGGCCCTCAAGCAGGACTGAGAATCTCACGCTCAAAAGGCTGAGAACCTCTCATACCTGCTCGTCCTTACGGGCGACACCTGGCCTATATGTTTTATCACTAATAAACTTTTCCTCTGGCTGAAGAAGATTTGGGTTGAATTCTTTAAGGCAGGGCCCAGTACCACAATCTTGGGGTTCCGGCAGCACCCCAAAAGTCCTAGACCTCTTCAGTATCTTCTGAGATTGCTTCCAACTCAGAGTTTTCCTTAGAACCTCAGAACATCCCAGAGCTTCCTAAATGAGCGTTATTATCTAGATAGTCATCTCATTTTATGATGCAGGGTGGCCAGGTAGTGCCATGGTTAGTGCGTGATTCCTTTCTCACTCAGCTCAATTGAACAAATATATATCAGCACCTCTAATGTGTTGGGCAGCAATCAGCAAACATTTACTAAGCACTTATTATGCGCCAAGACCAAAATGAAACAGTCCCTGCCCTGGTGGGGGTTTCCATTCTAATGTTGAAGATAACATAATGTACTGTCCCAGGAAACTGGAGGAAGTAGACAATACTGATGGGCCTGGGGGGAGGGGGGGAAGGGAGAAGGGGGGAAATACAGACAAAGCTTCGAAGAGAAGGTGGTACCTGAGCTGTGTCTTGAGAGGCAGAAATGAAGGAGGGAGGGAGCTTCCTGGGGTCAAGGCATGCAATCAGGAAATGTCCAGGTCAAGTTCAGGAGACAGCTAGCCACCCAGGACTTGGCATTCTCGAGGAAAGTAAAGTAGAAAATGAGGCCGGGGATGCACTGGTAAGTGTGGAACCATTTGCTTTATTAACACTTTCCCAAGTCTGAACAATAAACAAAACAGTAAGTCAAGGCAGTAGCATTGGATGATATCCAAGGTGTAAATGCTCATGGTGCAAATTTAGCAATGGGGTGGAATCCCTGAAGAAAACTGAAGAAAAGAAGTGGTGGGATCTCTATTCTTTTTTTTTTTGAGGCAATTGGGGTTAAGTGACCTGCCCAAGGTCACCCAACTAGTAAGTGTCTAAGGCTGAATTTGAACTCAGATCCTCCTCACTCCAGGGCTGGTACTCTATCTGATGAGGGCGGGGCCCAAGCCAAGATCTTTGCCCTTTGCCCCAAAGGGAATCTGACTCACAGGCCCCAGACCCTCATCTCCCTTTGAAAGCCTTAGCTTTACCTTTTAATCTTATTCAGATGCCCCTAAAAGAATCTGGCTCCCTCTTGTCTACCGGCCCCAGAAAGGCCTTCCTTTATCTCCTTTTGAAAGTCCTAGCCCCACCTTGATTTTGTGCAGATGCCTTTCAAACTTCTGCCTCCCTGTTCCCTCCATTATCTATTCCCATTGTCTATTCAATCTCTCTGACCTCCCCAATTAGAATTCTTACCTACACCCTTTACCCAACCCCCTTCTCTGGCCACCCAAAGTTACTTTAGTATTTAAGATCCACCTTGGCCCTCATTCAGATGCTGAGAATCTCATGCTCAAAAGGCTGAGAACCTCTCGTGCCCGCTCATCTTTATGGGTGTCACCTGGCCCTAAGTGTTTTATCACTAATAAACTTTTTCTCTGGCTGAAGAAGATTTGAGTTGAATTCATTCAGCAGGGCCCGGTACCGCGATCTTGGGGTCCCAGCACCCCAAAACCCCTAGACCTCTTCATATCCACTGTGCCAGCTAGGTGGGATCTCTGCTCTGAACAGCCCAGAGACCTGGCTTTAAATTCCTGCTTCTGATGCTTACTATCTGTGTTACGTTGGGCTCATCTCCTCATATCCCTCCCAGTGTGACTTCATCTCCTCAGACCTCAGTCTCCCCATCTGTAAGATGAGGAGGTTGGACCCACAGGCCTCTGCCAAGGTCTGTTCCAACTTTAGGAACCTCTGGAAGGTGGGGAGCTGCTGAAGACTTTTCAGTCTATTCTTACAGGGTTATGAGAAACAAGTATAAGGGTTGGGACTTAGCAGAGGTAGATGAGATTAAAAAGAGATAGCAAGAATATACAGAAGAACTATATAAGAAAGATCTTAACATCATAATAACCACTGGCAGATGACAATTTCTCTGTCAGAGGCTGCTTGGACCAGGATATCCTGGGTTTGAATCATACCCTGCTACCTGTGAGGTCCTGAAGAAGTCATTTGCCTTCTCAGGGCCCCAGGCAACTGTCTAAGACTGTAAAGTGGAGAGCAAGTGGTGTGTTCAGTCATTTCTGACTCTTTGTGACCCCATTTGGGGTTTTCTTGGTAGACATACTGGAGTGGTTTGCCATTTCTGTCTCCAGCTCATTTTACAGTTGAGGAAACTAAGGCAAACAAGGCTAAGTGACTTGCCCAAGGTCACACAGCTAGGAAGTGTCTGAGGCCAGATTTGAACTCAGGAAGATGAGTCTTCCTTGACTCCAAGCCCAGGGTTCTGTGCACTATGGCGCCACCTAGGTGCCCTGCAAAAACAAAGGGAGTTTCCACACAGGGAGTTCTCCGTAGCAATAAGATCATGGTCCTGGCCCCAAAACAACCCCAACTCAACCTGCTCCTATTTCCACAGCTCCTTCTTCACAGCCCCACGAGGATAGGCATTGGAAGCATTATAATCCTAATACTGATGAGGAAACTGAGGTTCAAAGTCACACAGCCAGTGTCAGAGCAGACGCTGGAGCCTAGACCCAACAGCTGAGCGATTTGAGGTAATAAAAAGGGACCGACCGTCACCCACTGTGCGTGCTGCCTCTGACAGTGAAACTGTCGTCTGCCAGGGATTTTCAGAAATAAGCCTCATAACCTTGTAATCATAGACCAAGACACCTTCAGCGGCTGCAGAGGATTGGAGTGCTAGAGGGGGTCAGGAGGCCTGGTACCCAGGTTCAGCGCTGTTTCCTTACCTATATCCCTGAGCTCTAAATCCCAGGACCTAAATTATGACCAAAGCAACTCCCCCAGGAGACGACTCCTTGGTCGAGAGCAGGTAAGCTCCCCGAGGGCAGAGATGGTTTAGGTTTTTCCTCTCTGGGTACCCAACACCTAGCATGTTGGGCACATAGTGGGGCAGCCGGGTGGTGCAATGGATAGAGTCTGGAGTCAGGGAGATCTAAGTTCAAATCTAGCCCCAGACACTTACTGGCTGTGTGACCCTGGGCAAGTCACTTCACCCTGTTTGCTTCAGTTTCCTCATCTGCAAAATGAGCTGGAGAAGAAAATGGCAAACCACTCCATTATCTCTGCCAAGAAAACCCCAAATGGGGACACGACAGAAATAACAGAACAACAATGGCATGCAGTAGGTGCTTAATAAATGCTGGTTGAGAATGAACAGCCAACCTACGGTCTGACTCAGTTCTCCTTTCTAACGCTCAGTTTTCTCCTTATAGTTGCAGGTGAGCTGTTATGACGAGGGAATGATTTAACAGGATTAAACTCTCCAAACGTGTTTCCTCATCTGGAAATAAGCTATTCTTAGGCCCAGAAAGCGTGGGAGCCCGGGCTCGCTGCCAGACTGGATTGTTAAGGGGCCAATCAGAGCGAATGCTGGAGGACAGCCCGGCAGAGGCCCGAGGGTGTTGCTGTAAGACTGTATTCGCAGGCTCCCCTCTCTCCTGTCTGTCTGTGCATCTGCCCTCCCAGGGAGGATGCCTAGCCCCTGCTCCTTCGTGTATAGGCAGGACCCCAGGGTCCCTGTTCCTACACAGAGCCGAAGCTTCTATTGGCCATTTGTGCCCAGAGTGATTCCCCTCTGGGTGTTCTGATTGGCTGGAGACCCTCAGCCTGGAAGTGGATCCTTTCTCCTTGTGACCAAACTGTCCCACAAGGCACTTCGGGCTGGGATATCTCAACTGTGCTACCTTTGTGGCCCAAGGAGGCTATTTAACTTCTCTGAGACTCGGTTTCCTCACCTGTAAAATGGGAATCCAGTCCACAGGGTTCATGGGCTGACCTTTTAGAGCTGGCAATTCAGTTCAATAATCTAATTCAATAAACACTTACTGAGCATCTACTATGTGCCAGGCACTGAGCTAAAACCTGGGGATACAAAAAGAGGTAAAAGACAGTCCCTGCTCCTAAAGAGTTTATGATCTAATGACCTAGATCATCTAATCCAACCTCTTTGTTTTTTACAGATGAAGAAACTCAGGCCTGGGGATATAAAGTGGACAGAGCTGAGATTTGGACCCAGGTTCTCTTGACTCTGAACCTAGCCTGGTACCCGGGCAATTAGGTGGTGCAGTGGATAGAGCAGCCAGGCCTGGAGTCAGAAAGACCTGAGCTCAAATTCAGCCTCAGACACTTCCTAGCTGTGTGACCCTGCACAAGTCACTTAACCCTGTTTGCCTCAGTTTCCTATCTGTACAATGAACCTGAGAAGGAAATGGCAAAACACTCCAGTATGTCTGCCAAGAAAACCCCAAAGAGGGGCAGCTAGGTGGCATGGTGGATAGAGCACCAGCCCTGGATTCAGGAGAACCTGAGTTCAAATCCGGCCTCGGACACATAACACTTACTAGCTGTGTGACCCTGGGCAAGTCACTTAACCCCATTGCCTAAAACAAAAAAAAAAAAAGAAAAAAGAGAAAAGCCCAAAGAGTTGGACATGACTGAAATGACTAAACCATGACAACAATCAGCTGCTGAGACCCAAATGACATAAAAGGACTGACTGATTCTCAGCTCTAACCAGAGGTGAGCAAATGGTGCTTTGCAAACCTTTGAAGCCCTTGGGGAAATGTGGAAATAGGAGAAATGATGTAACTGTAGCTGGCAGGAAGTTCTAGGGGTACCCTCTGTGTGGCTGTGGTGGGGTTCAAACCCAGCTCCTCCTCACTCCTAGGCCAACCTTCCACCCCCCATCCCATGGGCCCCTCCCAGCTCCCTGGCTCCAGAGGGCTGCACTCAGTTTCTCCCCTCTGTAGCACAGAATTGTGAGTTATAAAGTATGACAGGACACTAATGAGTGCCCGATCTGGCCCTAGGCTTCCCTCTTTGACCCTCAGTGTCTTCCTCTGTAAGATGCTGAATTGAGCAGGCATGTGGCTAGGATAAAGGTCCCTCGTGCTCTTGCTAGCCCCTTCCCCTAGGTGGACCTAAGTTTCCCCCCTCTGTACAAGGGGTCACTTAAGACTTAGAGACAAGAGAACTAATCATTAATTACTGCCACTACCCTGGGCTCTCCCGAAGCTATTCTGAGATTGAAATACCACAATGAGTCACCAGAGGCTGAAGGGATGTTAGAGCCCACCACCCCACCCCATTCAACAACCCCCTTCTTCGTACTGAAGAGCCGGGTCCACACAATCGGCACCTTCATCCGGTGGGATTGAGTCGGAGGAGACAAAGTGGACGGTGGGGGTAATCCAGGGCCAGAGTTTGGAAAGGGACAGGGATTCCAGGGATTCAAATTCCATTCAAATGAATTCAAGGGCCGAGGACACGGTAAAGTCGAGCACTCAGACTTGGAAAGGAAGAGCAGGACTTTGGGGGGTGGGAGGTGAGGATGGACCAGAAAGGATATTATGGGAGGGGCAAGGCGCTGCTAGAGATGAAGAGACCGCCAGAGGCACTTGGGGGTTTGGGGTTGAGGAAGTGAAACGCCCGTTTGTGGGGCTGCCGAGATCAAGGGGGATGCCCCTCTCTGCGTGTGCTGGTGAGGTCGGAGGGAAGGTGCAGCTCGAGGGAGCTGAGGAGGTCGGTGTGTTTGAGGGGATAGCAGTGGAGAGAAAGACAGTGAGCCGGCTGTGGGGGTCCTTGGGAAAAAAGGGAGAGAGATGGATGCAGTGAACTTTGGGGGATGGAAAGTTGCTGAGGACAGGGTTGAGGAGTGGTAGAGAGGGGCGAGGAGTGGTCTTCTGGGGGAGCCAGGTTTCCAAGATTGCAATGAGATGGAAGGACAGTGGGATTGGGAAGAGGTCGAAGTCGAATGGCCTTTGGACTAAGGAGGCCCCAGAGCACAATGGAAGGGGAGGGATGGGCTGAGGGGAGGGCGTTTTTGTCAGTCTTCTATGTCTCCAAATCCCAGAGGCTCGGGACTGTAGGTTGAAGCAATTTTCATCTATATATTCTCATGTCACATTTATTTCCCCCTCCCTTACTCTCTTTGAGCCATCCCTCACGCCTGGACTCTTTCCACACCAGCTACATTATCAGTCAGAGAAACCTCAGTCCTGGAGCCTTCCTCTCTTGGTTGGTGTCGACGAAGTGGGACCCCTCCGTCGGGCTTCACCTCATCTCTCTCCCGAATCCCCTTCCCCTGCCATCCTCTTCACAGCCATCTCCCTAACACTTTCCACTTCCCTTTTCTGGGCTGTCTTCCTCTATTAGAATGGAAGCTCTTAGAAACTTTGTGCTTGAATCCTCTGAGCGTAGCACAGCGCCAGGTACACTGGAAACACTTAATAAATGTACCTATCTGGCAGCTAGGTGGCGCCATAGTTCACAGAGTGCTTGGCCCTGAGTCAGGAAGACTCATATTCCTGAATTCAAATCTGGCCTCAGACACTTACTAGCTGTGTGACCCTGGGTAAGTCACAGCCCTGTTTACCTCAGTTTCCTCATCTGTAAAATGAGCTGGAGAAGGAAATGACAAGCCACTCCAGCATCTTTGCCAAGAAAACCCCAACCAGGACCATAAAGAGTTAGACACAACTGAAAAACAAAAAATCTATCCATCCATCTATCTATTCCTTGTAATAAAGAATTGGAGAAAAAAGCTTGTAGCAAAACTAGCCAATGTGTCAGCTGAGACATGCTGAGTCTGAGAGTCTATGTGTAGGGTCACCTACCCATAATCCTCCACACCTCTTCAAAGGGGGGAAAGTACACTTCCTTATCTTTGGTAGCTAGATGGCCTAGTCAATGAGACTAGGAGACACTTGAATTCAAATCCAACTTCATCTACTAGCTATGTGACTGTGAGCAAGTCACTCCACCTTGGCCTGCCTCAGTTTCCTTATCTGTAAAACAAAGATAATAACTCCCAGGATTGTCATGAGGATGTTTGGAAGGAGCTTTGCAAACCACCAAGGGCTCCGTAAATGCCAGCTGTTATCATAGTCATGATGGGGGGGGGGGTCATTGTTGTTATTGGTAACAACTGGAATCAGAGGACCTGGGATCCCAGAGGGGCTGCTCACAGCTTTGGGGCCATCCCTGGGGCTGACACCTGAGGGTCACAGTTCCATCAAGTTCACTTTCCTTGTTTTGATCTTTCTGTGGATTTCCCTTCTTGTGGACCATTGTGTGTTTTCATGACCATCCCTTCAATCTGCAGGTGAGGAAACAGGGCAGGTGATTTGCCCAGGGTCGAGAGAAGGAGCGAGGAGCAGAGTTCCTCCATCCTAACCGGGAGCCCTTCCCAAGCACTGAGCTCCTGGTCTCTGCCAGGTGTGACATCCCCTAGGCCGTGGGTCCTTGCTCTTCTTTACTGGGCAGTGTGGCGAACCCACAGGCCTCTTCTCCAAACCATGCTCGTTGTCTACGATAATGCAAGGAAAGGCCCAATTTCAGTTAGAGGTCAGTGAAAGATGCAATTTTTCTTCCACCCAAGTTCAGAGACTTCTTGAAACTTATCCCCAGATGATGGACCCCAGGTAGGAAGATGCATTGCTTGAATTCTCCTTACCCTCTTCATTAAATTTTCCTGAAGGCATTTGGCTCCCTCCAGAAGGTTAAACTGCACGAAGGCAAGGACTGGGTCGCTTTTGTCTTTGTACTCTCAGAGAAGAGCCCAGGGTCTGAGACAGGAGGAGGATGGGGAGGGAAGCTTAAGTGCTTCCATAATAAATCGTCCCTCCCTCCCACCGTCCCTCCTCCCTCCTTCCCTCCCATCCTCCCTTCCTTCCTCCTTTCCTCTTTCTGTCCTTCTTTCTTTAACGTGCCCTGCCTGACACTGCTCTGGGGTGCGTAGCCTTGGGCACACCTTTTCCTCTTTTTCTCTTCTGGAGAATCGGAGGCTTGGATTAGATGATCTCTCAAAGGCACCTCTGAGATGACACTGTATGCTGGCTCCCACAGCCTCCCCTAGTCCTCCTACTCCACCTTCACTCAGGAAATGTCCAGGTCATTTCCTTATACTTTTCCCCTTTCAGTTTAAAAAATACAAGCAGACAGGGGCCTGTGTGATTGGGATATTCCTTCTTTTAAACAGTCATTGTGACAAAAAAAAATCCTAAATGGCCCTGGGACAGGGCTTCTGTAGCCACTGTCCAGGGAAACAACCCCAGTCTGAGAGGACAAAGGTGTCCATAATGCTAGGTCTCACTGCCTAACCTGCTGTGTGAGTGTCTCTCTGGGCCTCAGTTTCCCCTCCTGTAAAATGAAGGATCTCCAAAATCCCTTCCAGCTCTGGTATCAAGTCCTAAGGTCTTTCTCAGGACTAACATTCCCTGTTCTAAGGGCCCTCCCAGTTCTGACATTCCCTCTTCTAAGGGCCCTCCCAGCTCTGACATCCTGTGTTCTAAAGGCCCTCCCAGCTCTGACATCCTCTAAGGGCCCTCCCAGCTCTGACATCCTCTGTTCTAAAGGCCCTCCCAGCTTTGACATCCTCTAACGGCTCTCCCAGCTCTGACATCCTCCAAGGGCCCTCCCAGCTCTGACATCCTCTGTTCCAAAGGCCCTCCCAGCTCTGACATCCTCTAAGGGCTCTCCCAGCTCTGACATCCTCCAAGGGCCCTCCCAGCTCTGACATCCTCTGTTCCAAAGGCCCTCCCAGCTCTGACATCCTCTAAGGGCCCTTCCAGCTCTGACATCCTCTGTTCTAAAGGCCCTCCCAGCTTTGACATCCTCTAAGGGCTCTCCCAGCTCTGACATCCTCCAAGGGCTCTCCCAGCTCTGACAGCCTCCAAGGGCCCTCCCAGCTCTGACATTCTCTGTTCCAAAGGCCCTCCCAGCTCTGACATCTTCTAAGGGCTCTCCCAGCTCTGACATCCTCCAAGGGCTCTCCCAGCTCTGACATCCTCCAAGGGCCCTCCCAGCTCTGACATCCTCTGTTCCAAAGGCCCTCCCAGCTCTGACATCCTCTAAGGGCTCTCCCAGCTCTGACATCCTCCAAGGGCCCTCCCAGCTCTGACATCCTCTGTTCCAAAGGCCCTCCCAGCTCTGACATCCTCTAAGGGCTCTCCCAGCTCTGACATCCTCCAAGGGCCCTCCCAGCTCTGACATCCTCTGTTCCAAAGGCCCTCCCAGCTCTGACATCCTCTAAGGCTCTCCAGCTCTGACATCCTCTAAGGGCTCTCCCAGCTCTGACATCCTCTAAGGGCCCTCCCAGCTCTGACATCTTCTAAAGGCCCTCCCAGCTCTGACATCCTCTGTTCCAAAGGCCCTCCCAGCTCTGACATCCTCTAAGGGCTCTCCCAGCTCTGACATCCTCTAAGGGCCCTCCCAGCTCTGACAGCTTCTAAAGGCCCTCCCAGCTCTGACATCCTCTGTTCTAAAGGCCCTCCCAGCTCTGACATCCTCTAAGGGCTCTCCCAGCTCTGAAATTTGTATATCCCATATCCTCAGCTCTCCCACCACTGTAGGGATGTGACCATATGGTCCATCAAGAATGGCAAAGGAATCAGGATGAGGATGAATTCTGGTTGGGAAGGACAGAGTTCCTAAGTCATGACGGTGTGGAATGGGACTGTGGGATTTTTGGGTCCAGATAAAGAGAGGCAGGCCATCTCTAGCCTCACCCGGACCCCGATCCTAGAATCCCAGAATCATTTCAGAGGAAGAGATGGAGGGAAGTCTTTTGGAAGGTCAGGGGATGTCCAAGAGCAGGAAAGGGGGGAAAGAGAACCCGCCTGCTCTCCTTATGATGCCACGGCTTGCCATGCCCCCTTGGCTCTGACCTGCAGTCAGTGTCCTGGAGTTCACAGGATTATGGAATCTGAAAGTCATGGGACCTTAGGACCTTGGACGACTCACAAAACTTAAACTTATCAGCACAGAATTGTAGACATAAAATCTGAGAATCATGGATTTTGACTCAAAAGTTGGCACCTTGGGGCAGCTGGGTGGCGCAGTGGATAGAGCACCAGCCCTGAAGTCAGGAGGACCTGAGTTCAAATCCGGCCTCAGAGCATACTTGCCACTTACTAGCTGTGTGACCCTGGGCAAGTCACTCAACCCCAGTTGCCTTTAAAAACAAAAACAAAACAAAAAAGCTGGCCTTGTAAGAGGATCAGGAGTAGCTGCAGAGGTCAGAGGCAGCAGCCAGGCGGGTGAAGGACGCCAAAGCCAGGCCATAAAGAAGCCTGGAGAAGACTGGGAGGTGCTGTCTTCCAGGATTCAGAAGGCCATCATCCAGGGACCAGGCATTAGCCTCATTCTAGCTCTGCCCTCGAGGACAGGACCAGGAGCAGGGGGGAGGTTACGAAGAGGCCTGTTTAAGCTGGAGATGAGGAACAGCTTCCTCACGAGGAGAGCTGGCTTTGTTAGGAGCGGTGGATACAGAGTCCATTAGGCCTGAGTTCAAATCCAAGCCCAGACACTTACCAGTCGGGTCACCCTGGGCAGGGATAACTGCGGCACCCCCTCCCAGCATTGCTGGACCAGATACATGACTGGCAGAGATTTTAGAGCTGGCCAGGACCTTAGGGGCTGTCCAGTGCCACTCCGTCATTTTACTGAAGAGAAGCTTTTGAGGGCCAGAGAGGTGAGATCCCAGCCAAGGCCACATGCTGGCCAGGCTTCCAATGCTGAGCTGGCTCAGGCCCTCACCTTCTGTGATCCTAAGTCTAGTCTGCCTTTCATTTCACAGCAAGTGACTTGTCCAGGCTCACCCTAGAGGGGAGTAGGCAGCAAGCTCAGACCTGTAGCTTGGGGCCCTCGTTTCCTCATTTCTGATGAAGGGGCTCCCTGGCATCATCTGAACAGCCCGAGGTGGAAAGGCTGGCATCACTCAAAAACCCACTGGTGGGAGCTCGGGGGCTGGCAGGCTAACAGCAGAGCACCACCCTCTACCTGATATTCGACACAGTCCACCACCCTGTGTCCTCCCCTGGACAACTGCCAGAGTGTGTGCCCCGCTGGCCAGTTCCAGCCTCGGCACTTCCTCCGTGACCGTTTACCCTCAGGCAAATCCCCAGCTAAGCCCTGTACAACGGGGACCCTGGTCAGCGTGGAAGTCAAAGGCATTCCACCAGGCCGCAGCCTTGAGCCCTAGGGTGCCCTTCTGTGAACCCATCCCGCCCAAGCACCAGGAGCCCAGAGTCCACCCACCCCCTGCGACCTTTCTCGGCTCACACTCGGTCGTCTGATCCCCTCTGGGATCCCCTCTCAGCCTAGCCCAGCCAGAAGCCTCTCCATCCACCCAACCCTTGGCCTGCAGAAGCAGTGGCAGGGGTCCCCCAGGATGCCTACGCTCTGGCCTGGTGGCCTCTCTAGCCAGCACCAGACACCGCTTGGCTTCTTCCTAATTACTGCCTTAGCCAGAGGGGCCTCAGGAAGGCCTGGAGGCCAGGTGGCATGGGGCCTCGGCTCCTCCATCGGGAAAAGGAGGGCATCGATCTGGCCATCTCCACGGGCCCTTCCAGTTTAATATTCCTGAATTCTAAGGAACATGACTGGATCCCAAGGCCTACATATACACGGGGGAATACAGCAAGAGAGAAGTTGGATTCACCCCCAGCGGGGCTGGAGACAATAATGACTTTATTTTAACATATTTAATTACAGACAGTAAAATAGCTTGGGGTGGGAGGGGAGGGCTCTGGGCGGGCCTGGCTCTCAGCCCCTCCCTGGGGGCTCTGGAGACTAAGAGCCCTTGGTGGATTGAACGCAGAGGACCCCTGACCCCCAGCCCCTCCGAGGGGCCTATTGCTTCAGTGATTGGGTGGAAAAGGGGCAGAGCCATGCAAACGAAGGGGGGTTGGAGCAGCTCCCCTGGCCCTGCCCTTCTTCCCTCCCCAAGCTCTCACCTCCTCCTCCCAGAATGCCCTGGGGCAACAAGCCCCTAGAAGCCCCAGCCCACAAATGCCCATTGTCCTGGGGATGCACACCCCTTGAACCAAAGTGGGGGAATAAATACCAAGTGTACAAAGTAAAAGCAGGTGGAACTCCTCTGGTCTCCAACTTCTGGGCCAGGCCAGCCTCCTGGCTGGCAGCGGACAGCTCCCGTGGAGCCCCAGCCCAGGCCCCTGCCATCCCCCCTCACATCATCCCCAGCTGCAGCAACGTGTTGGCATAGGCCATGGGCTTGACGTTGGGATGAGGCTGCAGACGAGAGGAGACGCAGCGTCGGGAGGAAGGCAGCGCAAAGCTAGGACAGGCCTCCCACCCCACTGAGTACCTCCCTGTGGCCCCTGAGCTCTGCCCGCATCCCCGGGGACAGAGGGACTCACCACTGCTGTGAACTGGTGGAACTGGGGCCGCAGATCTGAGCCGCGGAGGTGGATGTAAGAGGCTTTATTACCCATCTGATCGCTGTGGGACGAGACACGGGACAGAGCAGCCGGGTCAGGCAGGAGGGAGGAGAGGCCGAGGGGTCGGGGCAGATGGGGACGGGAGAGGACGAAGGTGCCGGGGGAAGGGCCTGAACTTCCTCACCAGTAGTTGGGGGCGGAGAAGACAGTGACACATTTGCCATCATGGGCCACCTCGTAGCCCTCGGGCTTCACCTCGTGGCTGCGGATAATGTAGTCTAGCCGGTTCTCCTCCAGAAAGGCCTTGGTGACGTCCGGTCCAAACTGGCAGCTCACGCCTCGCTTGCTGACCGAGCGCCCATTCTGGGGGAGAGAAGGCTCAGAGCGGGCCCCCCAGACCCCAGCCCCAACCTGCCAGCGCTCCCCGGCCCCCAGTGACCCCGCTGAAGGCATGCACTCACTGACCTGGGGCTGTGGATCTGACCAGAGTAAATCGCACATTGGGCCTGTTTTTTGAAGGGGGAGGGAGAGGAAGAAAGAATTACTGGGGCTCAGGACCTGAGAAATGGACCCCCCACCAACCACAGCCGAGCCCACTGCCGCTCCCTTTCTGGGGCCTTCTCTCTGATGGAGGCATCGCCCCCACGCCTGCAGTGGCTGGGCTGGAGGGTGCCCTCGGTGTCTGGTCACTGAACAGTCAGCCCCGACAGGGACGAGGCAGGCCCACAGAGCCCTGGAAGGGCCTCTGTGATCACCTTATCTAACTCTCTTATTCTACAAAGAGGAAAACTGGCCGAAGGAATTGTCCAAGGCCACACATACAGGCAGATGGTGGTCTGAAAACCCAAGCTCGTGTCCCAGACCCAGGCTCCCTTCCTCGCATTCCCAGCAGAACTCACCAGAATCTGGGGGGCTGCCGATTCCGCTCTATCTTCCGGATGTCGTCCAGCGTGACCCCATCCTCACTGAACAGCCCCCCGTGCATGATCTGGGGGAGGCAGGAGGCTTGGTGAGGGCACCCCTCTTCCTCCCCCTCTCCCCAAGGGCTGGCCCCTTGCCCCTGTCCCACAAAGGCTTACCAGCACCTTGCCGTTGATACACTGGGCCAGGGGTAGCCACTCAAATACCTCGCTGAATAGCTCAAACATCTGTGCTGTGTATTTGGCCTTCACCTCCCCCTCAAAGCCGTAGATTTGGTTCATGTTGTCTGTCTCGTGGTTCCCTGGGGGATTTTGAGGGATGGAGGGAAGACCCTGGGCTCACAGGCCTGCTTGTTAAGGCTGGGCATGGAACAGGGCTTTGGCACTCAGCTGGACCCCCACTAGGGCATCACCAGAGAACCAGAGAATTTTAGAGCTAGAAAGGCCTGGAGAATATCGAATGCTAGAGTCGGAAGGGGTCCTAGAAACTACCTGGACCCCCTCAATACAGAGATGGGGAAACAGGCCCAGAGAAGGAATGGGATGTACCCTAGCTCCCCTAAGGAATGAGGGCAAACTGAGACAAGAACCTTGGTTTTCAGTGCCCCGCCTCCCAAGGGCCCTGCTGGGGAGCGCAGGGAGCCTCCCCACCCCAGAAGGGCCTGAACGACGCTTCTCTGAGGACCAGCGTCCCAGAATCCAGGTTCTGCTGGAGGCTGAGGCACGGGAACGGGCAGCTGTCACCCCTGCCCTGGTCTCTCTGCCTGTGCCCAAGCCCCCATCTCTGGCTTACCTCGGAGGAGGTGAAAGTGTTTGGGATAAAGCAGCTTGAAGCCAAAGAGGGTGAGGATCACTTCCACGGAGAAGGAGCCTCGGTCCACAAAGTCTCCATTAAATATCTACCCCAAGGAGGCTCAGGAAAACAAGGAAGGGGCAGAAGCCCGGTGCCCTCCCCGACCCCGAGCAGATTCTAGGGCCGGCAGCTGCAGCCGACAGGCAGCATACACAGGCCAGAGGAGGCCTGTAGTCACCAAGCTGGAGGGAAGCCGGGAGATCATCTGGAGGGCTGGAGCCAGGAGCAGGGCCGGGGCCAGACGTGTGGGAGTCTGGGGGAGCGCCAGCATGGGAAGCTGCCCAGTTTCCCAGGCCCGTGGAGAAGGGGGCAGCTCGGTTTGGGCCAATGGCACAGAAAGGATACATAGGGGTTGGTCTCAGAAGGCAGACCATTGAGCTCAAATATGTTAAGCAGGTCATAGAACTGGCCATGAGTATCCCCGCAGACTGTAATCTTCTCTGTCTGAAAGAAAAGAGGCCAGGGAAGAGGGAGAGACACAGAGACAGATGGAGACAGACCCAGGAGAGCAAGAGAGAGACAGGAATGGTGAGAGAGAGAGAGAGAGAGAGAGAGAGAGAGAGAGAAGGTGGGAGACAGAGACAAACACCACATTGGGATGGAGGAGATACCAAGATGGCCCAAGAAAAAAGGGGACAGAGGAAGAAGCGGTCAGAGGGAGGGACCAGGATGGGGGTAGAGACGGAGAGAGCCGAGGGGAGACAAAACCCAAACCGGGTAAGTGCCTGCCGGGCCCCCGGGCCCCGCCTTGCCCTCACCCCACCTCAGGGAGGCCCGGGGGCTGCCTCCCCCCCCACCCCCCAGGGTGCTCCCACCCCTCAAACACAGAGGCACCTCTTTAAGCGTGGTCTCCACCAGCGTGGTTAACTTGGACAGGATCTCCTTCACCTGCACCAAAATCTGAGGGGGGATTGGGCTATGAGCACAAGGCAAGGGGGGTAACCCCCAAGGGGCCCCTTCCCCGTTGTCTGGATGGGGCTTTCCAGCACACGGCCTCTCAGGGGATGTGGCTGCCTAATTGCGGTCATCTTACAGAGGAGGACACTCTCGGGGCAGGAGGCTGGTCCCCAGTGGCCCCGCCTCCTCCCAGGGCCATTACCTGGTAGGCACACTTCCTGTGGAGCTTCTTCTGATCTCGGTACCACTGCATGAGCTCCTGCATGAAGCTCAGGGTCACTCTGCCGTTCTCTAGCTTGGGGCCACTGTATTCATCCTCGATGGCTGGAGGCAGAGGAGGGAGAGGGATCAGCCGTGCTCCCCCATGGGAGGGGTGGGGCTGGCCTTGGAGGCCCAGAGCCACTCACTGTACAAGGGGGGAATCATTTGAGCTCTGGGGGGCCAAGAGTCAGGGCTGGAGGAGCTCCCAGGGGGAGAAGAGAGCTCTTGGGGCTGGACTGGGCCAGACAAGCTTCCTGGAGGTGAGATCTGAGCTCAACTCTGAGAGCCCAGGAGGGAAAGGTTCTGGACCATGGGAACTGTCCTGGTAAAGGAATGTGTTGGGATATGGTGAGAAATCAGGAGGCACACGAGGAAGCAGGCAGAGGGCAGGGTTGAAGAAGGATGTTGGGCCAGACTGGAGGCCCTGAATGCCGAGCTAAGTAACATGGCTGGGTCCCCAAGTCACAAATGGGTCCACAGCCGAGAGATTAACCAGCTTCTGGAGGGGGCCAGGAGGGAGACAGCCTTGAGGTCGATGAAGGGGCTGCTGAAATCTGGGGGTCCAAAAGGGATCCGTCCAAAGGACTCTGGAAAGACAGTGACTCCCATGTCTGGGCGGTCTTTTAATCCACTGAGAGGAGGGGAGGCCCCAAGACCACCCATGAGTTAGCCAAGGTCTTTGGAGGTCAGGAGACCAGAGCTGCCATACATTCTCTCTTGAATCATAAATCTGGAGGGAAGAAGTGAAGTCACACCAAGCTCAAACAGAGGCATAGAGATGCTTGGGAGAAAAGAAGGGTGTGTGGGGGGAGGGAGGGGTGTTTTCTGGAGCATCTGCATGGGGGTCATGAACCCTTTGGGCAGTCAGTCTGGTGGAACCAAGGGATCCTTCTCAGAATCCCAGGTGTAAAGACGTAAGATAAAATATGTAGGATTGCAAAGAAAGCCAATCCTGCTGAAATCCTGTTGACCATGGAACCCAGGTCTAGAACCCCAGCTTTTGGGACAAAGAGTTAAGAACCTACAGCTGTCCCACAGCAGACGGTGACAAGTGTGCAGGGCTCCTATTCGTATCCAGGACTGAGGACCCCATACATGGGATGCTCGAGACGGCAGAGAGGCCAAGGGAGGTTGGGAGCCCCTCTCCACTGCCCCCACTGGCCTCCATCTTGGCTCTGGGCCTTTGTTCTTTCTGGACCCCAAGCAGGATTGTTGTCTTGAAACAGAACCAACAAGAAGACGCATGAGGAGAGCCCGACAACGTGGCTGGCTTCCTGAGGAGCTGGGATAGGCTGGAGGATGCCTGGAGATGGTTCAGGAGAGGCAGCAGCGTCAGGGACATGGCAGAAAAGGATCAGTGAAGAAGCCAGGCACGTCAGGCCTCGAGAAGGCCCTCAATGGCCTGGAGGGCTGGCACGGAGAAGTGGGACGAGCCTCGTTCTGCTGAGCCCAAGTGGCAGACTCAGCACCAGCAGGGAGAAGGAGCAGGGAAGACAATTTCAGGTTAAAGAAGAGGAAACCCCCTAACAGTCCAAGCTCTCCCACAGGCTGCCCAAGGCAAAGTCAGCAGTGGATCGGGCTCAGCGGCCTCCGAGCTCCCTCAACCAAACTGACAACTTCAATACAAAGGCGGCTGGGCAGATCGTGGCTGCAGCCCTCGGCGCCAGCTGAGACCCTGGCAATTACAGAAGGCGGAGTCTGGATGAGGCAGGCTGGTGAAAGCAAAAGGGCCATGGGAGGGCAATTTTGTTGATCCCCTGCAACCATCAACACCCCAAAAACCTCAGTAAAAGGGATGATTCACCAGGTGTAGAATAAGCAAAGCCACCACATGAAAAGGCAGGAAACCCTCAGCCAGTAAACGCCAAAGCCAGGTACAGCAAGGGCAGGGGCTCCCAGGCAGCGGAGAAATGGATTCTGCCCAGTCCCAGGAAGAGTGGAGGAGGCGGGGGGGCACCACAGGCTGCCCTTGGTCACAGCTTAGAGGGAAAGAGCATGTTGGTTCATGAAGCCACCAGACGGAAATGCAGCAGAGGCCAGACCTCTCCCCCTGGAGCTTATTACGGCTAGGAACCCAGGCCAGCAACCACACATTCCATCCATTCTCTCCCCAAAATGGGAGGGTCGAGGTAGCCCGGCTGTCCAGCTGTGAGAGTTGGTACAGGAGGGGAAGGGGAAGAAGCCAAAAAATGAATGGGGAAACAAAAACCAGGTGACTGAGAGTACACTGGAGGTAGCAAGAAACTCCAGAACGGTTCCAAATAGAAATAAAAGTTGGAAGATCCTATTAGGAACAAAATTAAATCAGAAAGCAGAAGTAGGATGAATTTAAAAACATGAATAAGAAAAACTGAAAACTGACAGAAAATCTCTCCAAAGCAGTAGAGGCTCTGAGGGAGAGAATAAAATTATAGCCAAAAAATGCCAAAGTAGAAGAAAGGCAAAGGGCAGCACGTATATTCAAAGAACATATGAATTCCACAAAAGTGACTGACTTTAAAGAGACGTGCCGGATGACGGATCAAATCAAAAAGCCTGAACACCACCCTGCAGGCGAGAGCGTAAGAAAATTGTCCAGAGAGCAAAGCACAGATCCACAGAATCCAGAGCTGGCCACCGAGGGCGAGAGGGGGAACAAACATGCTTCAACTCCAGGATACATATTGACTGAATTTCCCACCTCCAAAAACACAAAGACAAATTCTGCAAGCAGCCAAGAAGAGAACTCTCTGAGTATGAAGGAAAGAAAGGTAACCCCAAGATTATTTTATATTCATAAGAAATCAGTGAAAGGAAGAGGAATAGTATATTCCAAAAAAGAAAAGGAGCTCAGGGTGCACCCCAGAATAACATATCCTATACAGCTAAGCCTGATCATCAATGAAAGAGCTTTCAACAAGACAGCTGTTTGAGACATTCCTACAAAAACAAAAAAACCTTAAAAAGAAACAGATTCTTTGACCTGCAAATATCCCAAACAATAAACAGGAACACAAGAAAAGTGAGTAAGCATAGTTATTTAAAAAAGACTAGGCAAAACAATTCTTTTGTGTTTATAGGCTTTTTTTTAAGGGAAAAAGATTACACCATTGGGAAAAGAACAAAGAGAATCATAAAGAGAACAGAGAACGGCTGAACTCCTAAGTAACTCAGATCCTGAAGATTTATGAGAAAGGACCATGGTGATTTATTTTATTCTTTCAGTCTTAAATGAAGGGTCTAAGGCTAGGGGCAGGGGGGGTTGGAGAAGCCACTGGGAAGGGACAGAAGGGGGGGGAAAAAGAGAGGAGCAGCTTAAAAACATGCTGTGGGAAAGGCAATAAGGTCTTTCTTAAGTTGGAATGATGGCATCATTGACTGCTGGGGCTGCAAGAGTCTTAATGAGGTCATCTGGTCTAGTCCTTTAAATTTACACATGGGGAAACTGAGGCCCAGAAAGGGAAAGAAACTAACCCAAGGTCACAAAGAGTACCAGTGGTAGGTCTAGATTTTTAACTCCTGGTTTTTTAGGCTCTTCCTGTGAGATTTTCAGGGAAAAGTCTATCAGATGGGCTAAAATAGCTGAGGCTCATAGCCTGGAAAGATAAAAGCTGAAAGTGGGATATGCTTGAGGGAATGTGGTGTGGCAAAACAGATGCCACACTAGGAATTTCAGGTCTGGCTCCATCATCAACTTGATGTGTGACCTTGGCCAAAACCTCTTCTCTACTCCTATTTTCCTACTGGTAAAATAAGGGAGTCTGATTCTATAGTCCCCCAGATCCCTATTAGCACTAATGGTCTATTAACTGGTACAGCAGAAAGAGCCCCGCCCTGGAGTTAGAAACTTGGCTTCAAATCCTGCCTCTGACATTACCTGTGGGACCTTGGCAAGGCATTTCAACTCTCCAACCTGTTTCTTCATCTGTAAGATCAAGGCTGGATCTGATGTCCTCCTCTATGCTCTTCTAATCTACAAAATCATGGAATCACTTCAAATGTCCTCTCTTTCAAGTCAGTCACTTTGGCTTTTATGGAATTTAGGTGTTCTTTTAATGTAACTGTTGTCTTTTGCCAAATTTTCTTCTACTTCATAGTTTTGTAATCAAATTTTGGTCTCTCTCTCAGAGCCTCCACTGATTTGGAAAGACTTTGCCAGGTATTCAATTTTTCTTACTCAGCTATTTACGTTTTAAAATTCTTCCTAGCTCTGATTTCTGATCTAATTTCATTCCTAATATCTTCCTCCAGCTTTTATTTCTATTTTGAACCATTCTGGAGTTTCTTGGTGCTGTTCTACGATTTCTGGAGAATACAGAATTCACTTTCATTGGCTCCCTTGGTTCAATTCCTCAATGGTATAATACTTACTTCTTACTCTCTTTGGATTTTTACTTTTTCACCAAATCCCTGCACCATGGAATAAATAAGCTGCCTGAAACTTGAGAGGCAGTTTTAGTAAAAGAGATGCATGGTGGAGCTCCCACACAGCATGAGAAAAGTCTCCTCTACACTTGCAAAATGCCGGTTAATCTTGGGCCGAAGTCCTGGTTCTCAGCCACTTATTACTTTGGGTAAGTCCTTTCACCAAGGAGATTCAGTTCGTTTATCTGTAAGATGGAAATAATAGTGACATGTGCCCACCTGACTTGGAAAGAGTTTCAGAAATGTAAGGAATCCTGCAAGGATCTGTGAGTTAGGGGTGTCCCTCCCCTGCCCCCAATACAGGTCACATTCTCTCTGCACCTCATAAGTGTGGATGACCTCCATGCACCCAGTTCGCCATCCTGTGCCTAGCCTGGTGATGCCCCAGCTCAGCTCCAAGCTGAAGCAGGCTGTTCTTTGGACAAGGCCTATCTACCACAGAGCCTGAATCACAGGCCTCCGGGCCTGAGAGAACTGGCCACAACTCTGGGTCACTGCTGGTCCTGCTGTGACACATCAGGGGGCGTTGTGGGAAAGAAAGAAGAATCTGATTGGGTTTGAGGATGACAGTGGAGAAGCCAAAAGGTTGGTGCAGTAATCCAGGCAGCAGGGGACAAGGCAGGGCCTGGCCCAGGATGACAGCTGGGGTGAATGATCAAACCTTTCTGCCTGGCCCCAAGAGGGAAGAATTAGGAGCAGCTCCAGGAGGTGAAGAGGAGCAGACCAGGGTTCTCTGGGACCCGCAGGACAAGGCGAGTTTCACATCCCCAGAAGACTTTGCTTAATGAGGGCTGGATGAAAACTTGTCAGGACTGTCACAAGGAGGCTTCGTGCTCGGGGCCAGGCTGGACCAGGGGGCCCTGGATTCCTGGGATTCTATGGGTCTTTGAAGACCAGAGCCATACCTGGCTGTCCCTAACTCTTGGGGGTGGCATCCAGCTGGCCTAGCCTTGACTTTCTGCAATGTGCTTGAGGACAGAACTAGAGGGACTGTGGGGCTGATTCTGCATTAATTTTTTTTGGGGGAGGGAGGGAAAGAGGATGTTGTTCTTATGCTATACCCTGAGAAGCCGGATGTGAGAAAACAGAGGAAGTTTTGCCGATGAGTAGCTGACCAATTATGGAGGGAGAACACGAGTCTAGGAAGAGGATTCGGTCAGGGTCCAAAGACGAAAATGAGGTCAAAGAAAACAAACTTAAAATCAGACTTGACAGATGTCAGTGACCTTCTTCTCTCTTCTAACCTGCTTCCTACCCCAGCCTGGAGACAGAGATAGGAAGGACAGGAAAATTAAGGGAGAAGGCAGGGAAAGGAGAGAGGTAGAAAAATAGAGAAAGAGGGAGAGGAGGGGAGAAACAGGCAGAGAGGAGAAGGAGGGGAGAGGAAGAAGGAGAAGAGGGCAGAAGAGAGTGTGGAAGAAATGGGAAGGAGAGAAGGTGACAGGGAGATTAGCAGGAGAAGGCCCTGGAAGGAGATGGAGGGAAGGAATCAACAGTGGTGAAAGAAAGAGAACGAGAGCCCTCCCCTGCAGGGTCCTACGAGGGAAACAGCCAGGGCATGGCCAGGTTTACAGATGAGGAGGATGGCCCAAGGGGAGATGCTCTGCTGCCAGCAAAGACAGCACAGGGGGCCCGTGGAGGTGGGTGGGCGCCTGAGGAGTGGGCTGACAGAGGGAGAGCCCCTGCCCCCCTTCCCTACACCCCACAGCCCTGGGGCTCAAACTGCTGGCCCCGCACGGTTCATTTGCAGGGCCCCTCAGATCACCAGGCCTCAAAAGCCAAACAAAAGCTAAGAGTTCTTGCTTCTCCTCCCGTAACAGGGTTACCTGGAGGCTTTCAGAGCCGGCCTAATTAAGACATTCCAATCGAGGAAAGAGGAAGGAGGAAACCACCAGCAAAGTGAGAACAGAGCCGGGGATGTGGGCATCCTGGAGATCGTGCACAGCCGGGGGCCCCCAGGAGCTCTCTTATGGTGTGCCTACACAGTACCCAGCTGTCATGGCAGCCCCCACGGCTACCAGGGGAATGCAAGCAGGGGTCGGACCACCTCTGAGGCCTCCTAACACCCAGTAAGAACACCTTCAGCCACCCTAGGGCTGCAGTAGGGGCTGCTCAATGTGCAGGGGCAGAGTCAGGGAGGATGTCTATCTGTGCTGGCAATGGCTGGGGGTGCCTGAAGGCAGAGGAGGAGGAGGGGCCCTCCAGTACCCGGCCTCCTCTGGCCCAAGTTCCTGCTAGCTGTTCTGTCTTAGGGCTGTCAGACCCTCTTATAGCCAGGGCAGCGGACGCAGGCCCATGCCAAGGTGCCCCCCACCCCAGGGTTCCCACCAGCTTCTCCCTGGGAAGGCAAGGGAAGTGCTAGGGTGGGAATGGAGGGGATGAGTCTCGGGGGACTCAGTACTCAAGAAGGGAGTTAAGCTAGACAGATGAAGCCCATAGGAATGGATCTGAGCACCAGCAGAAAGCAGCAAAGGTGGAGGCCTGGCTTAGGAGAACAAGAGGACGGGAGAAGGGGCCAGACAGAGGCCTGACGTCTGCCGTTAGGGACAGCTCCCACTCCCAATCAGTGGAAGAATGGAACCAGCTCCAGCAGGTTCAGGCAATGGACAGACTCGACAAGGAGAAGACCCAGACACCAATCCAATGCTTCCTGTCCCCGGGCCTCACCGGAGTGGGGTGGCGGGCAGAGCGCCTGGGTGTGTCTGGGTGCTTGGCCAGAGCCCCCTCTCCCCACCCCGTCCCCGCCGGCGGGCAGCGCGGGACTCACTCATGCTCTCGATGTCTAAGGAGTCCACAACCGAGCGCTTGTGCTCATCCCCAGCGATCGCCCGCTCGAACGCCTTCTGCCGCACAATCTTGTTGCACTCCTGGTACTTCATCTTGGCGTCCTTGTCGTTGGGCTTGACTTTCACCACCTGGACGGGGAGATGGAGGAGGTGCGAGTCAGTGGACAGATGGAGGGCAGCTGTGTCCGAGAGGTGGGAGTCCCAGAGCTCGGGACTCAAATGTTATCTAATAGATGAGGAAAACGAGTCATGGAGAAGGGGCTGTACACGCCCTGCGTCTCTGGAGGGCTTGTTCCCCTATCTCAGTGCACTTTTCTCTAACCTGCTCAGAATTTGAATCCAGCTCTTGGGGCTCCAGATTAGAGTGTACTTTCCACGCCAGCCTCACCCACCCACGGGCCTGAGCAGGAGCAAACAGCAGCCAAGGACTGAGAAGGGCTCCCACCTGTGCCCTCTGATTTCCTAGTCTTTGTGTGGGCCCTGTCTGACCTTCAGGATCTTCTTCACACCCGTGCTCAGCCTGGCACAGCGGCCCTGGGCCCTTGCAGGCCAGCTGGCCTAAGCCAGTTTGCTCACTTGCCCTCAGGGCAAGGAGGAGAGAAAGCAGGGGAGGAGGGGAGGTGGAGGATCCCCCTGCCAAGGAACAACTTCTGAGTATTAGTAGGCTGTGATCAAAACCTGAGCCTTACCCAAGGACAAATGGGGAGGGGGCAGACTGGCTGGGGTGAATCCCAGGGAGCTTCTGAAGGGAAGAGGGAGGAAGAAAAGAGAGAGGCAGGAGCCCAGCTTGGGGAAGAGGAGGCAGGAAGGACCCTGGGAGAAGGTGAGGGATGAGGAGAGAGAGCCCTCAACAGCACACAGTCCATCCCCTCACTTTCCAGATGAGGAAAGGGAGGCCCTGAGAGTAGAAATGGGCACAGCCAAGAGCGCGTCAAGAGCAGCTGGGCCCAGCCACCAGGTCCGAGGATCCCTGGGGCTCACTGGGAGCTGGCGCTGGAACGGACGGCCAGCTCGTCCCCCTGGAGCACAGGCCCCTGCATTGACACTGCTCCCTGGGATGCTGCCTGGCTAGCTCCTCGCTGGGGGTCGGGGCCAGCTTGGCACCTGCTGCCTCCCGGAGCAGGGACAGCCCAGGGCAAGGGAACGAGGCAGCTCTCCTGCTAAATGCTGGAGATTTCAGGGGTCAAGGACGTCTGGTCACTCCCAGCCCTGGTGTAGAGAACGAGGCCAGACTTAAAACGACCAGAGAAGACAAGGGAAGGGGAGTAAGAGGGGGCAGTGGGGAAGGGAGCTGGGGCTCCTTCCCCAACACCCCCCCTCCCAACCTGGGCATAAACGTTGAGACCCTGGGCTTCTTGGCCAAACTGTGGCTTGATAACAGGACTCAGGGAGGGAGACGAGGGGAAATGGAGGCTGGAAATCAACTCTTCCCTCAAACTCCAGACACCAGGGAGCTTGGAAACTCTGATTCATTTGCCTGGTTCCAGGGCCTGGAGCCAAGGGAGGACCTTTTGATCTTATTCTAAGAGGGCTGGGGAAGAAAAACAGGCTTCGTTCTCTCCCTCCTCTGAGAAGTGGTCCAGAGAGGACCCCTAGGAGTGCATGGAGGAGACGGGCGAGATGCTCGCGCGGCAAGGCTCTAATGGTCTGTGCGGCCAACTGCCGGTGAGCAGGAGGGTGGCGCAGCCAGAAAAGGGGGCCAGGGTGCCTATCCTTACCAGGGGCCCCCAAAGCCTCCTTCGTTCCTCCAGAAACCCCTTGGGGACCTCCTGGGCAAGAGGGCAGTTTTCCAACACCCAGCCGGGGCTGGTGCTGGGGCAGGAAGGTCTAAACCCTCCTTTGGGCAGCTCCTGTGTCTCAGGCCAGGGCTCACAACTGACCCCAGCATTTATGAGGTGCCTACGAGGGGCAGGGCCCCGGCTATGGAGCTGTGGATTCAGAGGCACAAGAGGTGGGCCCGCTCAGGGCCAACCTGTCTGATTCTAGTTCCTTCCCCACCACCCAGCCTAGTTCTCCTGTCACGGTCCCAGATCAGACCCTGTCTCTTCCCCAACTTCCCCCAGCTGCCAGGATCCAGGACAGGCCTGGGCCGGGGCTCAGCCCCCTGGCTCTCCAACACGTCCCATTTCCTCTCCCAGGTCTGGCTTTTCCCCAGTACAGACCAGGCTCAGAACCTACAGAGCCACCCACCTGGGGCTGAGGACCTTAAAGAAGCCAACACACCTTCTGCAGACAGAAGAGCAATACACCTGTTACTATTCCCCAACGTCAGCAGAGGCTGCCACGATGTATGAAGCATTGGGGCCAACGTTCCTGACTACAGCCTTCTGTCACTATACAGGCCCCTGGTGAACCGATAAAAACAGTCTGACTGCTAGTGGACAGGGACGCTCAAAGTGTCTGAGGTTATGGAAGGCCCTCCTCTGTGAGATGGAAATGGTGATGTCTGCACTGAGAGGCAGCACGGACGCAGGAGGCAGGTGCTGAGTCAAGCTCCAAGGTCAGAGAGCCGGGTGCAAATCCTGCCTCTAACATACATGGGCTACGAAAGCCCCCTCTCTCTCCAGGCCCCTGGCTCTCTTTGAAGTGATAAGGTGCAGGGCAGGGGCCCTGGCAGAGAGGACCGCCCCCACGCCCACCCCGGGAGGTCCCCAAGGACAGCCTGAATGGCTCAGGTCCTCCTGCACCAGGGGACCAGGGGACCCAGGAATAAACGTCCAGCCTTCCCACACTGCCTGGGGGAGCCAGGGGCCTTGGGCAGCGTCGTGGGGACCTGGTAGAGGAATGAACAATTCTGCTACCCAGGTGGAGAACATCCCCAGAACAGACAAGAATCATTTACTTAGAAAACCCCAGGGAATCAGCGAAGAAACGGAGACGATGAACAGCTTCGGTCAAATACCAAGACGGAAATAATCTCACAGAAACAGTGAGCACGTCTGCACAGGACTGATGGATGAGAAAGGCCACCGCGAGGTCTGGAGGGCACACCACACTCAGGACTTGGAGAAACATGACCAAAACCGCCCTGGACTGAATCAATCGCCAGGGAGAACCAGCACTTCCTGACCGCCGGGCCAGTCTAAATGGACAGGCTTACTACTGTCGAGGGGACAGGAAAAACAGCAGCCACCAAGGCCCAGACTCTCCAGGAGACGATGCGTGCGTGGGGGTGGGGGACAGAGGGCCTGGCTGTTCTAAGCCAGCGTGGCACTCTGCAGGACTGCGATGCAAGCTTGCCTCCCAGCAGGCCAGCCTGGGAAAACAACCTGGATTTATACTGAAAACATCACTAACCTCCTCCACCCACCTCGGCCCAGGGATCCCCGTCCCGGGCACCTGCCCCACGGCGGACAAACACAAAGACTGAGAGCAGCGCCTCCGTGGTGACGAAGACCTCGAACATTAACCAGGGAGCAGATAAACAAACTACGGTCAAAGGCTGTATTGGAACGTCACTGTGGCGATGCCCAAACACACAGGAGGGTCCGCACAGAGGGAAGAAAAACCATCCCCAAGACCACAGGACGTGGACTGACTGGAGCCCAGCGCCGAGGGCTGCGGCTGATGGAGAGAGAGGGGTGGGGAGGTGCCCGGGGGCAGGATGGCAGGCCCCCTCTCGGACTTGACCTCCATTCTACTAGTCGGGGGGAGGGGGCGGTGGAAGGGTTCAATGAGGTGGGGGTGGCACCATGTCCAGAAATGATTGTGATGTAAAGATAAAAGACATCACTAAAAGCCCTTTTTACAAGAAAATGGAGCTCTTAGGAATATGTGCCCCTGCCCCTGCTAGGCTCTGGACTCCGGTTTCTGACCACAGCTTTGGAAGGCCTCCCCCTCCTGCCTGTATATCCTTTATGGGTCACAAATGGTGCCCCAAGCCCCCTGAACTTCCTCTTCATGCCCCGCTGGGGGTCCACAGATGGGAGTTTCTCTCAATCCTATAAAATCTGTTGGTACTTTCAGGCTGGGATGCGTTTTGTGGGGCCATACCCCAGTGGTTTCTCCGTGGCTGCCCCCTCTGACACTCCACTCCCAGCCTCTCTCTATGCTGCAGGTGAGAATCCTCTTCCTAGAGCCTGGCTCAGACCCCCGCCACAGCCCTCCTCAGGCCCCAGGTTTCCTTCCTGGGTGTCGGGGGACGATGCCCCCGGCTCTTCTGCACGCTTACTGCTGAGAGCCTTTCCTGCCCTTTCTGGGCCCCTCTTTCCTCATCTCAAGAGGAGGGGGCTCGATGATCCCACGATCCCCATGGAAAGCTGTCCACATGCCCGGGCCTGGCACTCAAGGCCTCCATGGGCTGGCCAGGACAGGAGGCACGTGTCCCCCTGAGCCCTCCCTCCAGCCCAGCCAGGGACCCCAAGCCCCACAGGCTCACCGTCTCGTAGTCCCGCAGAGCTGCCTTGAACTTGCCCAGCGCCATGTTGCTGGTGGCCCGGCGGTAGTAGCCTTTGATGTACTTGTTGTCCAGCTCCACGGCCCGGGTGGCATCGGCCAGGGCATAGCCGTAGCACTCTGTCCGCAGGTAGGCCAAGCTGCGGTTGCCATAGTAGATGGCGTTGTTGGGGTTCAGCTCAATGGCCTGGCTGTAGAACTTGACTGCGTTTTCGTAGTCCTTGCCTGGAAAGGGCAGGGAAGGGAAGGGGTGAGAAGCCCTCTCTTGTCAGCGGACAGACAGACAGACGGACATCTGGCCACGTCACCATGGGCGCCCAGCCTGGATGACCTTGGAGGGCCGGTCAACGCTGGCCACCCCCTACCTCTCTCCTCTGCCTCGATCTCTCCATCTGTAAAAGGACAGCCTGCAGTCCCTGATCTTACACCTGGAATGTCCTCCCTCCCCTTCTTCTTCTCCCGCTAGCCTGGAGGCCCAACACAGAGGCCAGGATGCCTCTCCTGACCTCCCCTGGGACCTGTCAGAAAATGTCACTCCCCTAGGCCTCTGGTGTCTTCTGCCTCTGCTGAACAGTACGCTCCAGGAGGGGCAAGCACTGTGTCCTCCTAACTTTCAGTCTCTCAGCACTGACCATGGTATTCTGCACACAGGAGGCGCTTCGTGTTGAGTATCTGCTGAAACCACATACACTCGCACGTGCGTGTGCACACACGCACATGCACACACACACGCACACGCACACGTCAGGCAGGGGCCGGTCTTCCCATGTGGAAGCACTGACCATCTTCACAATCAGTCAGACAGGGGGCTCCTTCCTAGTCAAAGGGGAGACGGCGCACGGGCAGGTGTGCTCTTGGGAGGCAGCCCTGAGGATGCTGACTGGGGGCTCTGCCACTTACAAGATGCACTTATCTTCCTGGGGCTCCGTCTCTCATGGGTAAATTGTGGGGACTGGCTCAGGGGCCATCTAAGGCCCCCTGCCCTCCCATGACATAACACTCTAAAGCACTGGAGGAGTGTCAGTGGTCATCATTATCAACTCCTCTGGCCACTAAGGGATCCAGTCCTCACCTGTCATCCAGAGGACACCAGATCCTTGGGGTGGGGGGTGGGGGTGGGGTGGTCAGGGGCCAGGACCTACCGACAGCCTATCTCTTGGCCGTTCTGCAGTTCTGATGGAGCTGCAGAGGGAGAGAAAGTGTGTGTGTGTGTGTGTGTGTGTGTGTGTGTGTGTGTGTGTGTGTGTGAATGAATGTACGAGGTCGAGCTGGGGGTTTTAGTGGACCAAAAGCTGAATGAGCCAGACCATCACATCTGGGGTAGGGGGCTTCACTTTGACACACCCTTCACACTGGGATAAGAGAGAGGGTTCAGGAAAGGTCAGCCTGAATGGTGATGGGCCATCTGAGGGCCAGATAAGGCTTGGAGGAAAGGAAGGCTGAGGTGGCTGGAAAAGGCTTTCCTTCAAGTCCTGGAAAGACTGTCCTAAGAGAGAGATGAGACCCTCCAGGGCACATTGAAGCAATGGGTGGGAGTCATAAAGACCCAAGCTCAGGCTTGTCACAAGGAAAAAACCTTTAGGCCCCTGGGAGGCCGCCAGTCCTCAGCTGGGATCCCATCAGAACAAGGCAATTAGCCTCAGTTTCCTCCTAATAAAACAGAGATAATAACACCTCCATATAATTATGAGGCTCAAACAAGGCAATGAATGTCAACTTTCTGGTCAGCCTTAAACCGCTACTGCGTACAGACCGACTCCAGCTTCTCTCCTGCTCTCTGCCCTCATCCTCAGACTCGAGCGGCCCTCCAGGCCTCTCTGGCATCCCTCCCTCCCGCCAAAGCCTCGGACCCCCAGACGTGGGCATGGCCTCTGCCTCCTGTGTGCCAAGTGAAGGCTGACTTCCCCTCCCTCTCGCATGCATGGTGGTGGCCCCTGTGTCTACAGTGCTCCCCTTTCCTCTTTCTCTGCTGAATTCACGTGGGGCAGGAGCTGAGCGACCTGCGCTGGTGGCTTGCGTCTGATCCCCGCGCTGGATGGTAACGTCCGTGGGGCAGACGTGGATCCCTGGATCCCTGCCTGCCGCTCTGAGCACAAGGCTCTCTAGGGAGCTGGCAGGTACTTGCTGAAATGAATGACCCAGGGGTCAGGGCTGGAGAAACCAACATAAATGAACCCGCCCCTTCTCTCTAGGAGGGAGTCAGCAGGCCCGGTAGGCCAATAAGTTTGAGAGACAGAAGAGTGTGATAGGGACAAAAGAAAACCTGGACACAATGTCCTCAGGAATCTGAGGGAGTGAGGGGTGGAGGAAATGGCTCTGAACTTTGGGCTTGGCTGGGTGAAATCAGGGAGGGCTTCCCGGAGGAGGGGACACCTAAGAAGGAAGGATTTCCATAGGTGGGATATGGAAGGAGTGCAGTGCAGAAAGAGGGCAGCTGTGTGAATGCAGGCCTCTAGTCTAGGGGTTCCTGGGGCAGGAGGAAGGAAAGGCTAAGCACGCAAGGGGACAGGACACTTCCTGCTCAAACAGGCGACAGTATCCAGGCTGTGAAGGAGGGGAGTGACTGCCTGCAAGAACAAGGGGAGCTGGGGGGCAAAGGTCAGGTTCTAGAGAGGTGACGTGGGGGGCTCCTCTGTAAACAGAGGGGCTTAAACTCACTGCCTCTAATGCGCTGCCTGCCAGTGGGGTGCCCCCAAATCCGTCCCTGCAAAGGCAGAGGGCAGCTCCTCCTTCCCACGTGTCTCTGTTTCCTGTGGCCTCCCCCTCCTTTTCAGACTCAGCCATTTCCTGTTGGGGTTTGATGGTAAGAGAAGGGTATCCCCCCTGCCCCCAGATGCATTGTTATCTCAGAGAAAGCCCTGAAAAAGAAGTCAAGAAAGCTGGGTTTCGGCCCTGGCTCTGCCCTGATTTGGTGTGAGGCCTGGGGCAAGTCCCTTCTCCAGGGGCCTTAGTTTCCCCACCTACACAAGGGGGCTTGGACAGAAGGGTCTCTTCCTGTTCCCTTCTCCTTCCCCTGGCCCCCCCTTCCAGCCTCCTTTCCTCCTGGGGCCCCCAACACTCTTCCTGCCTCCAAGTCCCTTCTGGGGCTCACTCTCCTCCCTGGGATCCCCTGCTGGTAGCTCCAGTGGGGTGCTGTGTGTCCTTTACAGACCCAGTGTCTGTCTCTGATGAGGAGGGGGTGAACGGGACGCCCACCCACGGAGGGTGCGGGTGATGCCTTCCCTCTGGGGATCGTCCCATTCCCTTCCCATGGCTCATCTTGGGGCAGGCCGTTAATCTGCCACCTCGAGGCTTCGGGGCAAGCCCTGCCCTGGCCTGACTGAAGCTATGTGTATCCACTTTGGTTTCTCCAGAAGCAAAAAATGTGAAAACTCAGCCCTCTCATTCCACAGATAAGGCCCAAGGAGCCAGCAACTACTCCACTGTTGCCACAGCCTAAAGAGTCCAGCTCCATGTGATGACAAAAAAAGAGCCGAGTTCAAATCCTGACTCGGCTTCTTACTGCTTGAGTGACCCTGGGCAAGTCACTTGCTTCTATGGGCCTCAGTTTCCTCACCTATAGAAATGAGGTTGGACCTTCTGAGGGCCCTTCTGCCTCTAACCCTCTATCTCTTCTCCTACTGCAGGGCTTGGGGCTGGGTTTTAGGGGTCACCCTGGGGGCTTTTGGCAGCACCCAGGTTTCTTGCATTGGTGTGTGGCTCTCCTGTCCATCTCCCCCCCCCCCCCCCCTCCCATTCACCTCAGTCTCCCCCCTCCATGGCCATTTGTCCTCTGTGCCTGATGGATCACTTTTTGGCAGCACACCACCTCCCTGTATTCACTTACTGAACAGGATTTCCTGGTCCTTCCCAGGTTCCCTACCTGGTCACACTCTTCCTCACTTCTCCCTATCTAAGCAGCACTTCCCCTATATCTCCTCAGGGCTCCTTCCCTCCCTGGCAGAATTCTACCCCATAGCTCCCTATCTGGCAACAGGCTTCCTTACAGCTCCCTATCTGGCAAGGCTCTCCCTATCTTGCAGCCGTCTCCCTGCACACCCTACTATGGCTCCCTATTGAGCACCCCCCATAGCTCACTATCTGGCAGTGGTCTCATATTTCCCTATGGATCACTATGTGGCAACTGGCTACATTTCCCCATGGCTCTCTATGTGGCAACCTTCTTCACATGTTCCCATTGCTCATTATCTGGCAGCATTCTCCTCATGTCTCCATATGGCTCCCTATGTATGGGGCAAATGTCTCCACGATTCCCCATGGCTCACTATCTGGCAGTACTCTCCTCATTTCTCCTTATGTGGCAACCTTCTCCTTATTTCCCCATGGCTCCCTATGTGGCAACCTTCTCCACGGCTCACTATTTAGCAGCAGTCAGGTCTCCCTATGGTTCGTTATATGGCAACCTTCTCCATGGCTCACTATCTGGCAGCAGTCCCCTCATGTCTTCATATGGCTCACTATGTAGCAACCTTCATATTTCCCCAAGGCTCGCTTTTTGGCAGCAGTCTTCATATGGCTATGTGGCAAACTTCCCCGACGGCTCATTATCTAGCAGCGATTTTCATATGGCTCACTATGTGGCAACCCTTCACATTTCCCCCCAGGGCTCATTATCTGGCAGCAGACCATGTCTCCATAAGGCTCACTATGTGGCAACCCTCCACATTCCCCCATGGCTCACTATCTTGCAGCAGTCTCCTCATGCCTTCATAAGGCTCATTATATGGCCATCTCCCCATTTCCCCATGGCTCCCTATCTGGCCAAGATCTCCTCCGGTCTACCCATGTGTCAGCATTCTCCCCGGGGCTCCCCACTCCGGCAGCCCCCTCCTCTACAATCTCCCCATGGCTCCCTATCTGGTAGTGCCGGTCTCCCGTGTGTCCCCCCATGGCTCCCTATCTGGCAGCGCCCTCCAGCCTCCCTCCTTCCCCCTCCCGCCGTTGCCATGGCACCGCCCGCCCGTCCGTCCGGCGCCGCCGCCCTCCCGCCAGCCCCGGGGGGCACCTTTAAAGTACTCATTAGCCTGCGTCTTGAGCTCCTCGGCCCGCTTCAGGGCGCCGTCAGCCGGCGGGTCCTCCCGGGGGGGAGGCGCACAGCCAGGCCGCTCACCCTCCGCCATCGCCATGCCGCAAAGCGCGCCTACCCCTCCACCGCCACAACCCAGGCAACGGTCGCCGGCAACTGTCGTAAAACGCCCGCCCGCCCCTCTTCTCCCTCTTCCTCCCTGCCCTTCCCTCAGTGCGCCGGCCTCGCACCCCGACCTCGCGTGCGCATGCGCACAGCCGGCCGGGAGGCCGCGTATTCCCCTGGGGAAGGGGGCGGGGCCTCGGCTGCAAACCATAGAGAGTCGGGAGGACCCGGGTGGCTAGAGCGGCTCCCGGGCGTGCCGCGGGCCGTCGAGAGACCATGCGGCTTCTAGAACGTCTAGAGCCGGCCGGATCGTGCCAAGACTGGCTGTTCCCCTAGACTCGCAAAACTGAGGCGAGTGGGGGAGATTTAGCACAGAACCCCACCGCGAGGCAGGCCTGGAAATCCCAGAGGGCTTCCTGGAGGAGTCGCTTATCTCCCATTAATTGTGTCCTTTCCCCGAGGTCGTCCGTGCCTCGAGGGCAGGGGCTGCAAAACCTCCGACCCGGACGGCCCCGCGTAGCAGAGCTCGGGGCAGCTCACCCCTTGGATCGGACCCCCAGGGGGTGGGGCCTCCTGGTCATCTGGGGCCATCTTTGCACTCACACCCTCCCTGGTCTCTGCCCCCAGGACTCCTCCCAATGTCTCCGGGGGCGAAATGCAGACCCTGCAGCAGCCTGACCTCAGCCTGGCATCTCCAGCCTCCGAGCTTTTGCCCAGGCTGTCCTCCTCCCCTCCCCCACCCCGGAAGGCGCTCCCTCCCGTCCCAGCCTCATCTCCCTCTTCTAGGATCAGCTCTGCTTCGGCCTCTTACCAGAAGTCTCTCCGGCCTTGTTAGCTTGTTCCTGCCCCAAATATAGTTTAGTTCCTTATTTGTTGACTTGTTTTATCTGCCAGTAAGCTACATCGTTGGTGGAGCTGTGAATTGGTACAACCGGAAAACAATGTGGAGTTATGCCCACCCCCAGAGATTCCAGTGCTAAGACTGTCTTTTGCTTCCTTTTGTATCTCCAGCCCTTAGTCCTCCAGGGACTGATTGATCCCAAAGAGGACAGAAAGGTCCGACATGCCCCAGAGCACCTCATAGCAACCCTTTTTGCAGCAGCGAGGACCACGCCCCTCATGTGGGGAATGGCCAAGCCGTGCATGAATGTAATGCGGGCGCTATAGAGTCCCGGGAAGAAACACCAAATACATTTCATACAGAGAAGCCCAGGAAGACTTCTATGAACGATGCAGAGGGAAGTTACCTAAAATGACTACCATGATGGAAATGGGAAAAATAACTGCAAAATAAAAAAGCTGAAGGCTGGGTTATTATAATGACCAAGATTGCACTCCAAGAAGAAAGCACAGAATGTTACCTCTCCCCCTTTCTAGGCTGAGGCGGAGGACCATGGGTGTGGAATATTGAATACATACAACCTTTGACTTGTGAGGCTGCTTCTCATAATGAATAAAGGGCTAGGCATGGAGTCAGAGAGAAACTGATCTGATTTCTGCCTTAGATACAGTGTGACCCTGGGCAAACTGATTAATTTCTCAGCCTCATTTTTCTCATCTGTAAAATGGGGATAATAATAGCATCTACCTAGCAGGGTTTGTGTGCGGATCAAATTGAGATAATTGTCAGGTGCTTAGCACAGTGCCTGGCACCTAGTAAGCACTACGTAAATGTACATAATAGTGATTTGATGACTGGGCTGAAATCCATCGGATTCAAGAGGGAGTCTCCTTGTGAAAAATGGAGGAGTCCCACTTCTATACCTTTGCTCAGGCGGGGATCCCTGCCTGGAGTGCCCTCTCCTATTAATACCAAACCTTCCCTGTCTTTCTGGGGCTGGCTAGGGTCGACCTCCTCCCCTGAGGAGAGCTCTGGCCTGCTCTATTTTTCCCTCACAAACTCCTCCAACCCTTTGGGAGAGCTCTGGGTCTTCTCCCAGAGTGGAGGGGGGGCAGTGTTTCATCTCTCCAGCCAGCCAGGGAGCTCCTTCCCTTCCTCCTGGGAAGGGCAGAACAGGTTCTGCTTGGCCTCCTCCACAGCCCCTGTCACCCCAACATCAGATGGTAGTTCCCATCCCCCATGAGTCCAGCACGAGCTTAGCAGCCTTGCTCCTCCTTGGAGGAGGGCACTAGCAGTCCAGAGTCCAGCCTGGGGCTCCTGTGGCTTGGCCTCGGGGCAGAGGAGGAGGGGAGAGGTGCTTTCTGGGTAGGAGGATTCATGGGATAGGAGGCTGGTTTGGGGCCCTGCTGCCCTGGCCCCTGCCCCCTACCAACCTAACCAAATAGTGAGATCCAGGAGTACTCATGCGTGCGTGCGCGCGCGCGCACACACACACACACATGCTGACACAAGGGGGCTTGGAGTTTGGTCACTGAACCACCAAATGTTTAGAGCCTGGGGATCACCAGGGCCTGATCACTCTTCAGCCTCCAGGGCAGAGCTCTAGATGGGGAGGATGATGTCCCCAAGGTCATGGCAGTACAGTCACCCAGCTAAAAAGGCAGCTTGGTGGGGAGGGAGTTTGGGTGGATCAGCCCCTGCTTGGCAACTGAAGAGCATCTGGGGGCGAGACACAGATCCGGATGACTGGAGGTGGCCCCAGTGCAGTGGGAGGCCGTGGCCTTTTTGAGCCAAGGTCTTTCCCAGGTCTCGGTTTGTCTGAGGCAAGGCCCCTGCAGTGATTAAGGCTGGGTAAGAATGAGGCTGGGCAGCTAGGTGTCCCAGTTCAAATCTGGCCTCAGATACTTACTAGCTAGCTGTGTGACCCTGGGCAAGTCACTTAACCCCCATTGCCTCAAAAAACAACCCCCCCACACACAAAGAATGAGGCAAAAAATGGCCTCTTTTACCTACTTTTAAAAAAAAATCTGATCCGGGAGGGGAATATCCCAGGTTTCTGGCCAAAACCCAAACAATTATTATTTACATTCACTCTGAGCCCTGTGGACCCAAACAATGACCAGTCAGTGGGCCGGGCCCTGTTGCTGGCCAATCAGTGAGAGCCAGAGTGACTTGGGTTTAAGGCATGGTCCCTAAGCCATCTGAGCAGACCACAGGTCTCCCTATCTGCTCCCCACTCTCTCCCACAGGCTCCAAAGGAGCCTGGCACCTTACCCCAAAACAGGCACCCACCCGCTTAGATACACATTGACCCGTGTTTAAACAGCACCTTAAAGTTGGCAAAGCACATACAAATATTCTCTCATTTAATCCTCACAACCCTGTAAGGTCGGTGCTGTTATTAACCCCGTATTACAGATGAGGAAGACTGAGGCAAACGGGTTAAGTGAGTTGACCAGGGTCACACAGCTAATAAGTGTCTTGAGGTAGGATTGGACCTCAGGTCTTCCTGACTCCAGGCCCAGTGCTCTACTGGCTGTACCACCAGTTACCTCACTATCTATCTATCTGACCGTCCATCCATCTATGTCTGTCACCTACTATGAGCCGAGCACTGATAAAGGATCCCAGCAGATATGAGCGGAAGGCGCCTCTTATCTGTAATGCCCTTGGCAAACCTGACAGTTATATAAATTCAAGCCATTCTTATTATAAACATTGGATTTCAAATTCAAATCCCTGTCTCTGGGCCTCAGTTTACCTCTCTGTAAAAATAAAGGCAGACTAGATCTGTGATCCACACAGTGCAGGAAAAGCCAGCACACAGATACCAGGAGACCGGAAGCAAGCTATATATAACACAAGGAAACAACAAATCACAGTCACAACCCTCACAGACACACCCTTCTGATTACACACAGATGGAGCCATCTGGGTGACCTTAGGCAAATCACTTCCCTTCCTGAAACCTGAGTCTCCTCAGAGGTCCATGGTTCTGGCTTTAAATGTCTCTTTCTCTGACAAGCAAACAAACACACACACACACACACACACACACAAACCCACACAAAGTCAATGAATACAAGTCCTCCAGGGGAGTTCTGGTGCCTTTCAGGCTGAAGGGTTTATTGGGGGTGGGGGTGGTAGTTACAGACATAGCCCCACCCCAATTCCCCCCCTCCCACCTCCACAGCCCCCTCCACTGAGGCCTCTGACCTACTGGGGAGAGCTGGGAGAAAGTCCCGGTCCTTACCCCACAGACCCCATAGCACCATCTGGTGACTCCTTGACTCCCCAGCCTAGGGGGAGGGGAGCCCCCAGGAAGGGGATGGTGGGAAATTACCAAGGGGTTTATGTGTGTCTGTATGTGTGTGGGGGGGTTCTTTGTCCCCAGCTTCAGACCCAAAGGGTAGCACCATCGTGCAAACAGGGAGGAGGGGAGAGGGGATGAGAGGCAGGTATCACGGAGGCAGGATAGAGGAAGGGGTGTCCTGTGACCCCTCTCCTCAACCACGCCCCGCCTGGAGACCTGCAGCTGGAGCTGTGCGTGTGACTGGGCGGCCTGGAATCTGGGCTTGGCCCCAGGGGAGTGCCTCATGGTCCCCACTTGCCTGGGGCTGGGGAAGCAGACAAAGGGGAGAGAGACAGAGGCAGTGAATCTGGAACCAGGATGGAGAAAAGGCCATGGCCAGACCCCAAGGGACCGGCCTTCTGGACCCTCAGCTTTGCTATCTGTGGTCTTGGAGAAGGCTCTCTGCCTCCCTGGGCCTCAGTTTCCTTATCTGTAAAATGAGGGGGGTCAGAGTAGATAATCTCTGAATTCCAGCTCTAAATCTTAAGATTTGAGGATTGGACAAGTCCCCACCCCCACCCCTCCACCTGTAACATATTCCGATTATGTGAAATGAGGTCTGGAGAGACAGGTGTCTGCTCACACAACCACAAAAGGGCCAAGCTAGGAGGCTCCTTACTGAGTCCACATGCCTCAGCTCATGGAAAGGGAAACTGAGGCAGAGAAAAGGCGAGGGACACCAGGCCAAGTCAGATAAGTGCCAGGGCTGGGGCCAGGGGCCAGGTCTGCCCCCACGCCTGGTTGTCTGGATGGGGTGAGGTCTGGAAGGAACGAGAGGCAGCTGAGAAGGTGAGAGGTCTGAAGAAAGAAGGCATTAAGGAGATGACGTGTACAAAGATGGGAGGTCTGGTTCAAAGGGCTCCCCTGAAACCTAGGGGAAGGTTCAGGGGTCTGTATCAGTTCTCCCCCACCCCCTCCCTGTACCTTTAGATTATAACAATTTTAAAAAGAGATCATTTATCACAAAAAGGGGAGATTTTTCTCATCCATAAGGCGGTTATGTGTACCCCAGAGATAAAAATAAAGCATGCTGTAGAAAAAGTCCTTAGCCCTCCCCCAACCCCCCACCCTGAAAACCCCCATTTATAAAGTAAACCCCTAAAATATGGGTGAGGTAACTGTGTAAATAAATGAGCACCAACAGATCCTGAGAGGGGGTGGGAGGAGGGAGAGGGGAGGTCCCTGCCCTGCAAGAGGGGGGTCGCTGAGCTGAGCCAGGGGTTAGGACCCTGACCCCTTAGGGAAAGTGTGGGACCGGTGGGAATGAGATGGGCCTCCCTCCATCCCAGCTGAGGTTTGCTTGGCTCTCCCTGGCCACCCATATCCCCTGAGACACAGAGGGCTGGGGTGGGAGGGAACAGTGAGGTAGGGCCTGGTGTGAGAAGGAGTGGGGATGGGAGGGGGATACAGGTCCCTCTCCCCTGGCCCCAGATCCCTCTATCCTGTGCGTAGGCTGCGGGCTTGGAGTGTGGCTGAGGTCCTGGGTGTGGGGAGGGAGGAAGGGGGGAGGGCAGGGGACTGGGGGGCAGGGAGGAGAGGGGGTGTCTCAGGTGCCTGGGGTGAGCTCCTGAGGTAAGGTCTCCTCCAGCTGGAAGTGACCCCTGGGCTGAGCGGTATCTTCATCCTCATAGAAGGAGAGCAGGGAGGAGGAGGCCAGGGCTGTGGAGGGGGCAGGAAGGGCAAAGTCAGTGAACCCAGGAATGCTCTGGGAGGTCCGCCTGCCTTGGCCGCTCCCCATTTCAGTAGATCCTCCACTCACTGCCAGAATGGTCCTCCTAGAGCCCAGCTCTGACCACGTCACTCCTCTCCTCAGCAGACTGCTGTGGCTCCCTAGTACCTCAGGCTTTTAAAGACCTCCCTGACGTGGCCCTTCCTACCTTCCCATCTGACACCTGACTCTTCTGTGGGTTCTCCACCCAGTGACACTGGTCCCCTTAGTGTTCCGGGATCAGGACCCTCCACCTCCCAGCTTCCCCTATCTTCCCTCTCTTCCATCTACTTGTGTGAACATATGTGCACATTGTATGAACATGCATGTATCTTACATGTCACCTCCTCTCTTAGAATGTAAGAGATGACATTGCCCAGGGTCATGGGGGAGTGGGGAGATGTTTGGAGGGTCTGGTTGACTGCTCTGAGGGTGAACGGCACAGCTTCCACACTGTCTCCATCAGTCAGGCAACAAACAGGTATGAAGCATATGTCAAGGGCCGGGGAAGCAAAAACAACCCCGCCCCAGGGTAACCCACAGAATCCCGGTGTCGGCAGGAAGCTTACAGGTCATCCCTCCCGGAAGGCACACTGGCTTTGGAATCAGACCGCAGTCAGACCTGGCCTCAGACCCCTTCTAGCTGTGTGACCCTGGCTAAGTCACTTGACCTCGTCTGCCTCAGTTTCCTCATCTGTAAGGGGGATGAGCGAGATAGCCTCTGAGATCCTTTCTAGCTTTGGATGCTATGACCCCTCTCCTATAACAGCTAGCCTTCACTTAAAGGTCTCCCGTGACAGGTTGCTCACTGTCTCCTGAAGCAGCCCACTGAGCTATCAGATCCCTCTGATGATCAGGATGCTATTGCTTCTGCTGAGCCAAAATCCGCCTCCGCAACTCCCCCTACTAGCCACTCCTAGCCAGGTCTGATCCTCCCAGAAGACAGATCACTCAGACAGGAAATCCTGCAATGACCCCAGGGCTTTCCTGGGCCCTTGCTGAAATATCCCCTCCTCCCCAGAACTCCCTCACTCACCCATGGGCTCTTCAAGCTCCAGGATCCTGGTGTCGGTATCTGGTTGAGTGCCAGGAGTGGCCTCACTGCTCAGGAGAAAACTCTGGTGGAGGAGGCAGAAATCAGGAAGCGCTCCCCAGGGCTCCCAGGTCCACTGTGTCCCCTCCGTCCCTTCCCCCAGACGGCCACCCGTCTCTGTTCCCTATGGGCAACTGGGTGGTACGGTGCAAGCTAGGAAGATTCAACTTCCTGAATTCAAACCTGGCCTCAGATGCCTACTAGCTGTGTGACCCTAGGTGAGTCACTTAACCCTGTTTGCCTCAGTTTCCTCATCTGTAAAATGAGCTGGAGAAAGAAAAGGCAAACCACTTTGCCAAGCAAACCCCAAATGGGGTCACGAAGAGTCAGACCCAACTGAAAAATGAACGAACAAGAACCTCATTCCCAGAGCTCTGGCTGATTGCATGATGTTTTTGCCTTTTTTTGTATCCCCAATGCTCAGCACACAGTAGGTGCTTAATAAATGCTTGTTATTCACTGACTGTTGAGGCTCCAATGAGTTCATGTATGGAAAGTAGCCAACGTAACTGTTTCCTGCATATGGCATCCCATCTCCCACCTCTGCGCCCTCCTCATCGACAGAACACCTAGCTTCTCCAGAGCTTTCAGGACCACTTCCTCCTCCGAGGAGGCAGCCCTGATCTCCTGCTCACCAGTGCCCCTCCTTCAACAAGTAACTTTGAATATCTTGGGCGCCGACTTCTCTCCGCTCAGGCGTCTTCTCCCAGTGGAATGGAAACGTTAGCGAGCCGGGGCCGTTTCCGGCTTTTGTGTCCTCACTATGTGCCTGGCACGTAGTAGGAGTTTAACAAATGCTTCCTGAATGAAGCATTAAAAAACACGCAGAAAGAAAAACAAAGAAATTCACAAGGGGATACGAACCGGGCAATCTTGTTACTATCTTCAACGTTTAATATGCAGTTTTATCGTCATCATTAACATCGTCATCATCGGCCTTTATAGACAGCTTTAAGGTTTGTGAAGTGCTTCACAAACCTTACGACGACCCTAAGAGGCAGGTGCTATTATGCCCATTTTTCAGATGAGGAAACGGAGGTGGACAGTGACTTGCCCAGGGTCACACAGCTAGTAAATATTTGAGGCTAGATTTGAACTCAGGCCTTCCTGACTTCAGACCCAGGGTGCTATTCACTGTGCCCCCTGGCAGCCATGGTAGGGCCTTCGAGGGCCTATGTTCCAGGTACCCAGGGTCACACCTGGTTTCACCCCTGTGTCAGAATGAAGCAGCAGCAGAGAAACCGTCCACATGATTATCATCCTAGCAAACATTTCCAAAGAGAATCCAGGTTTGAGAAGTGCTTTGCATGTGTGACCTCATCTGAAGCTCACAAGAACCCTGGGAGGTAGGTGCTATCATTGCTCCCGTTTTATAGATGGGAACACTGAGGCTACATGATTCAACCATGGCCGTGCAGCTATTACATGTCAGATGAGGGATTTGAACGCAAGGCTCTCCTGACTCTGTCTAGAAATCCTCACCCCATGGCCTCCATCGCAGAAACATAAGGCTATCTGTGGCATATGGAAAGGAATTGGAGCAGATGAATTCAGATCCTGGTGCCACGATGTGACCGCTGCTGAATTTTCTCCCTCTGGGCCCCACTTCCTTCCCGGGTCAAATGAGAAGGTCAGCTCAGAGATCCTTTGATTGTCTCCCTCCAGTCCCCCTCCCCCATGGACGCCCCTATTTCCCAACATACCAGGCTGAGGGGCGGCAGCAGAAAGTGTTCCGGTGCTGGGCTGGGGGATCGCTTGGGGGGCTTTGCTCCCAGGGCCTCCGCCCCGCCGTCCTCCTCCAAGCTCTGGGGCAGGGTCCTGCAGGAAAGGGAGGGAGAGAGTTCAGGACCAGGAGACCTGGGCACAGTAGCAATCACCAGTACTGGGGGGTCGCAACCCTTCCCTGACTTTTGCAAAGTGCCTTGACTTGAGCATCTCAGACACGCCCAGCCCCAGATCTGTGCTGGGCACCAAGAAGGGAGAGGAGAGGAGAAGTCTTGGTAACAAGGACTCCTCCACTCAAGAGATCAGCTGTTGTTAATGACCTTCTACGTGTAATTAGACTGTAAGCTGCTTGAGGGCAGAGACTATCTTTTGACTCTTTGTACCCCCGGTGCATAGCACAGTGCCTGGCATATGGTGGGCACTTCATAAATGTTTACCGACTGATGAAGGCTTTCTCCCACGTGGCCTTTGTTCTCAAAGAAAACCAAAACGCCATCACTATGTTGGAGTCAAGGTATGACTGTGGCTGATCAGACCAATATGAACTCGGAATGCTCCACCACAGACTGGGCACAGATAGCGCATGGAGTGGAGATGGGTCTAAATGTGTGCATCGCAGGTTTCATTTGAGCTCCTGCAGCTCTGCTTTGCCCATGGAGCACAGCGCCATCTTTGACGAAGGCATGCCATGAGCACATTCCTGTGCCAGTGCCTTCCAGGGCTGGGTCACTGTTACCTGAAAGGACAGGCACAGCTCAGCTATCACTTAGCTGAAAAAAGACATTGCTTGGCACACCGTAGGTGCTTACAAAATGCTCACAGAGGGAAGGCTGAATGTTCTTACAGAGTATCTAAACGTCTTGTCTTTGGCCAAGTGACAGCTAACATCTCCATCTCTCTTTTGAATAAAGGTATAGAAATAATGTTTCTCTGCAGTGCCACACAACTCTGGGAGGTAGAGCTAATACACTGAAAAACTGAGTCTGGATCCTAAAAAGGTCTCAACAGAATGGGCCCATGGGCCCATCAGATTATCAAAGGGGTCTAGGACCCAAAAAAGGTGAAACTTCACACACCTAGGATGTGCAAGTATGGGGGGAGCAGAGCCCTAAGGCTCTGCCCCTAGAAAGCCAGACTAGCTTTGCCTTAAAAGGGATTGGACTCAGGGCAGCTAGGTGGCGCAGTGGATAGAGTACCGGCCCTGAAGTCAGGAGGATCTGAGTTCAAAAATCCGGCCTCAGACCAAACACTTGACATTTACTAGCTGTGTGACCCTGGGCAAGTCACTTAACCCCAATTGCCTTAAAAAAAAGGGGGGGGGATTGGACTCTCAGGCCTTCTCTAAGAGGCTCCCAAACAGAAATAAATGAAGATTAAAAAAAGAAGAAGAATTAAGATTGTCCTCGAGACTTAATGGCTCTTTGCACTAAGGTTCTGCTGTGTGGCCTGGCTTCCAGGTCACCAGAGTACCAAGAGTGAGGAGGTGTTCCAGCTCGCCCGGACCACCGGGGGCAGTGGTGAGTCTGGGGCACAGTGCTGAGCTAAATCATAAGATGTCTTTGATCAATCTCCTCTCTGAGCTCCAGCTAAGAAAACCTCCTTCTGTTAACTGTCAGCTCTCCTCCAAGTATTTCATTTCATTCCATATCACAGGGAATCAGGCCAGAACAGGTCCCACAAAGGGTAAACTCTGAACACAGGCTGATCACACGGGGAGCAGTGAACTGGTCACTGAAGACAATGTTGAAACAAGCGAGAAGAACAGAACGTCGGGGCAAGGATGTTAACCTGTGTGACCCTGGGCAAGCCTCCAACTTTCCAAAGCCTCACTTTCCTAATCTGTAAGATGACTTAATATTTGTACAACTGGGTTAAGGAAGTTCTTCTTAAAAAATAGAACCTGTTTTAGCTGCCTGAGCTACCCTCATGGCTATAACATCACTTCCCTGCTCAGACATTTGGCTCCTTATTGCCTCTGGGATAAAGTACAGACTCCTCAGGCTGACCATACGCTGGGTTCCAGTTACCTCTCCACCCGTAGAACCCTCTACTTCACTTGATAAACTCTAGGCTTCGGTCAAACTAGGGTACACGATATCTCACTACCTGGTCCTGTCCTCTACCACCTCCATGCACCCCCCACCCCCGTGCCACTTCCCTTCCACCAGCTGACAGCCTTCTTCTTCCTTCATGTTCCAGGCTCAAGACCTGCCCTGATCACCCATTCCTCCAAGGGCCCTCCTCCTTCCTCCTCAGCTTTTCCTCCATTCACATTCTACCTTATACCATGCTCATTTATTTTGATACCATCACAGTCTAGCTTCCTAGTGGACTGTCCTTGAGGGCAGAGAAAATGACCATCATTTTCCATTTCTGTAACCCCAGTATGAAGAGCAGGGCCTTGTGTTTAGGGATGGGGACTGGACCCATGTCCCAGATGAGCAAACTCTCTTTACATCTGCTCTGCAAATTATAGTCTTGAGAGAGGTGCCTGGCGACACTGGGAAGTCAAGTGACTTGACCAGGGTCCTACAGCCTACATGACAGGGCAGGATTTGAACCTGGGTCCTCCTGACTCCAAGGCCAGAGCTCTATCCACTGCACCACCCAGCTGCCCCTGCATTTACAGTTTTTGAAACTGTAAAGCTGGAGAGCTTCTAGATATGGGTCCATGAACTTGTGTTCATCATTATCATCATCATCACCATCACCATCATCTTCATCATCACCATCATCTTCATCATCACCACCACCACCACCACCATTACCACCACCACCACCACCACTACCACCACCACCATCACCATCACCATCACCACCACCATCACCACCACCACCATCACCATCACCACCACCACCACTACCACCACCACCATCACCATCACCACCACCGTCACCATCACTGTCACAATCACTACCACCACCACCATCACCACTACCGTCACCATCACCATAATCGTTCTGATGACTGTATTTCAATATAATTGGCTTCCTTTGCAATCCTTGTATTTGATGTTATGCATTTAACAATGTGATTCTGAGAAGGGGTCTTGGGCTTCATCAGATTATCAAAGGGGTCTAGGACCTGAAAAAGGTGAAGAACCTTGACCCGGAGGAAGGTAACCAGAATGGTGAAGGGTCTTGAGTGCACATCCTGTGGGATCAGCTGAAAGAACTTGGCATCTTTAGCCTGGAGAAGAGTCTAAGATAAATAGGGCTCTCTTCATGTACTGAATTCGGAGTTCTCCTTGGTCCTAGAACCAGGAGCATGGAGGGAAGTTGAGGAAAAGCATATTTAAGGTTGGCATCAGGAAGGATGTCAGAGCAAGGCCAAAGGCCCCCCTACCCCAAACATTTCAGGTGGCAGCTACTGGAAGACTGACTGCTTGGTAGATCAGTGATGCACAGGTGTGGGCTGGTCTGGAGGGTGGCCCTGAGCCCCCTCCAGCTCCAAGCTTCAATGTGGAAGCCCTCCCCAGACCCTCTTCATCCCAATGTCTTCCCTCTGTTGATTATTTCCTATTCTGTCTGTAGCTCGCTTTGTATATGTTTGTTTGCAAGTTGTCTCTGCAATTAGATTGTAAGCTCCTCGAGGGCGGGGGACTGTCTTTTGCCTCTTCTCGCGCAGCACAAGTAGGCATATAGTAGATGCTTAATAAATATTGACTGCTTGATTGCTAAACTAAATGAGACAAAGACTGGTGGGCTTCCTCTTGGAAGAGGTTTCCAGATCACAAGATTTAATGCCAGAAGGGCTCCCTGGATAGCACCAGGTACTACCCATCATCCCCTATGACTCATTTTACATATGAGGAAACTGAAGCCCAGAGGGGGAAGAAACTTATCCAAGGTCACATAGTATCAGAATGCAGGACGCGGCAAATGCCCAGTGAGGGCTACAGATGATGAGGGGTGGGGCACCACAGAAAAGGGGGCTGGGGGAGCTCAGAGACAGCAATGTGTAGTAGAAAGAGCCCTGGTCTCAGAGCTGGAAAAGACCTGGGTTACAGCCCTGGCTTTGACACTTACAAGCCATACAGTCATGCACCTTGATTTCTCAGGGCCTCAGTTTCCTCATCTGTAAAATAGGGATAATTATACTTATTCTTGTTTGTCCTTCATTCTGGAAGAGGACCATGACATCAGGAAGGTGATGTCATGACTTGCAAGTGAATTGGGTTTAAGTGAGGGCACGCAGTGCAGAGTCACCAGCCTCACTCTCTCCTCTGGAGCCATCTGGGTCCAGTGGCCAGATATAGATCAGGACGACTGGAGATGGCCCTGGATGCAGTGGGAGATCTTGGCCTTTTTAAGCTAAGGTCTTTCCCAGGTCTCAGTCTGACTGAGGCAACATCCATTCAGTGATTAAGGCTAGGTAAAAAATGAGGCTCAAAATGGCCTTTTTAACCTAGTCTAAAAAAAAAAAATCAATCTGGTAGGGGAAGACCCTCAGGGTTTCTGGCCAAAACAGAAACAACTGCTATTTACACTCACACTGCCTATCAGAGGCCCAAACAATGACCAAGGAGGGCCTGGGGTGGGACCTATTGTTGGCCAATCAATGAGAGCCAGAGTGATTTGGGTTGAAGGCATGGTTCTTAAATAAAGAAATCTAGCTGCAAACCACCAGATATTTTTGAGAGGTTTCCATGATGAAAATTATATTCCTTACCCATGGGTAAGGGTACATTTTCTTATGTGGACAGAGGGAGAAAAGGGAAGGAAGGAAGGAGCAAAGGAGGGAAGGAAGGAAAGAACTGCGTTGCCCAACTGGCCAGTCTGATTTGAATTGATTTGATTCCTATCCTCAGGGAGCTAAGCATCTATTAAGAAGGGAACACTTACTAGCTGTGTGACCCTGGGCAAGTCACTTAACTCCAATTGCCTAAAAAAAAAAAAGGAAGACCAAAACAACTATAATACACACACATTATTAGGAGCAAGATTTAGAGGTGGAAAGGACGTTCAATCCTCTCATTTTACAGATGGGGAAACTGAGGCAAACAGGATTAAGTAACTTGCCCAAGGTTCCCCAGGTAGTAAGTGTCTGAGGTCAAATTTGAACTCAGGTCTTCCTGACGCCAGGCCCGGTGCTCTATCCATTGCATCACTCAACACAGAGCTGGAATTTAAATTGGAGTCCTCTAACTCCAAATCTAAGGTCCCAAACTCCCTCCCTCACCTCTTCCGAGCTCCAGCCTGGGAGCTTGTGTCTGCGGGGTCCCCTTCTGCAGGGTGGGTCTTCTGGCTCAGTCGTGGGTCACTCCCCCACCGAAGCAGAGGGAGAGACTCTGGGGGTCGGGGGGACAGGCCGTGGAAGCTGCGGGCACGGGGGCGAGGGGCTGCTCCTGGACGTCTTCGAGGAGTCCTATAGGGCTGCTCACTGGTGTTGAGCTGGAAGTCATCGTCCATGGAGATGTAGGGGGCCAGCATCTCTAACTCTAGTGCCTCGATGTCCTGGGCAGAGGAGAAAGAGGATTCCACGTAAGAAACCCTCCTCCTTGTAGCTTCTTGGCCCCGGAGTTGAGACAAGACCCAGGGAGCCAACCACATCTAATCCTGGACCACAGTCCTTTCCTTCCTATGGCACCATCTCTCCCATGAGTCACCCAAAAAGGCTAGGGGACCCCACACCTAGAGCTGGTAAGAGTTTCAAAGATGATGTAGTGATTCCCCTGAATTTTACAGATGAGGAAACTGGGGCCCAGAGGTCAAGACTTGCCCAAGGTCACACAGGTCAGAGAATCCCAGGAGCATAGATTTCAAGCTGGAAGAGAGCTCAGAGGCTCTCCAAGGTCCAGGTCTCCCAATCTACAGATGGAGAAACTGAGGTTGACTCTGGTCCTTAGTAACAGAGTTTGGCTTTAAACTCAAGCCCTGACTCCCAATTCTGTGATCTCTAGCTACATGCATCATGGAAATGTTGAGCTTTGGGGCAGGAGCCCTGAGGCCAAACCCCAGATCTGCTGCTGACTGAGGTCTTTCGAGACCCTGAAAAGCTCTCTTCAGCTCTCTGGACGGCAATTCTCTTCCCTAGAAAATGGGTCGTCCTGATGCCTGAAGCATCTGCCCATCTCCAGGCACTGTTTATGAGGCCTGGACAAATCATGTCTTCCTAACAAGGCTGTGGGCTAGGTCCTGCAGGGATTATCACCTCCATTTTACAGGTGAGGAAACTCAGAGAGCCCAAGTGACTTGTCCAGGATCACCCAGGACTATTGCAAAGACGGCCTGCGATTCCAGCCCAGGTCTCTCTGGACCTCTCTGCTCCATCCAGCTACCTCTGAAAAGTTAAGGGGGAAGCAGAAAAAGTCTCTGAGCAGACAAAAGAGCAGCCATAAAGCTCAAGCACGTCTCCTCAGAGGAGCGACCCTCATCACATGGAGACACTGCCTCCTGCCTTGTACACGGTGCTAACAAGAGTAGGGGTGCAGGCTGGGGATGCCTAGGAGATTGGGCATGGTAAACTGAAGAGAGAAGTTGCTGAAAATAAACGCCCAGAGAACAGCAAGACGTGTGAGCTAGGGAAGAGACAAGAAAGTACAAAAAACCCCAAAAAGCACGCAGCCCCCCTAAGGGCGGCGTGTCAAATCCCTGAGGCCTCAGAATTACAGGACAAGAAGTATGGCTTATAAAGTCAGGGAGCACTGGGGTCCAAACCTAGGACCTCAGAGTTGGAAGGGGTCTCCAAGGCCATCCCTGATAAAGAACCCCCACTACCGTAACCCTGTTCTGCATGCAGGCCTCCAGAGACAGGGAGCTCACTACCTTCCCAGGCCAATCCGGGGTAATTCTCATTGTCTTGTGATCTCAGGCCCAAGCTGGAATCTTTGCTACTGTCTCATCGTTTCTGGTTCTCCACTCTGGGGCCAGGCAGAAGGGGGCTAATCCCCCCTCCGAAGGACACCTCTATCCCCAGAGCCTGCTATTGTCCAGCCTGAAGATCCTAGTCCCAGCAGCCTAGGAAGCCGGGGTGGGGGGAGGGGGCAGTGGAATCCTGTGGCTCTCCCACCTCCTCCCTCTGTGGTCTTAGACCAGTCAATTTGCCCTCTTGGGCCTCAGTCTCTTCATCTGTAAAATGAAGGGATTGGGTAGGATGACCTCTGGGCTTCTCTAGATGTGGTCTGAGTGAGGAGGAGGAGGAGGATGGAGAGCTGAGGCCCCCCAGGCCTCGGGATGAAGCCTATGACCTGATGAGCTCGGCAACACCCCAGACTGGATCCCAGGGCACTTCCCTGGGCACCTCGTGTCTTCATCTCGTCCAACTTTCTGGTGCCCCCGTGGATGCCCACCTCCCCCTACAGTGCTCCCCCTATCACCACCACACCCTTTACCAGTCAGACTCTGCTCCCTCCTGGGCACTCCCCCGGCCTCTACAGGCCCAATGCCTGGCCCCCCCTCCTCCAGCAGGGGCAGGGAAGGTGGGAGAGGGGCTCACAATTCAGGCTCATACCCTTCCTCAGGCATCACAATAACCACTGATTGGCTGTGTGACTTTGGGAAAGGCTCTCGACCTCTCTGGGCCTCATATGTTTTTTCTATAAAATGAGAGTGGGTGAGATGACCTCTGAGATCACGCTCTACATCCCATGATCCTCCCTCATGACATGGGTATGCTAGGTGAGGCACAGCAGAGTCAGAGGCCCTGAGTCCAAATCTTGCCTCAGACACATAGTAGTCGTGGGAGCCTGAGAAAGTCACTTTACCTCTCCAGTCCTCAGTTTCTTCATCTGTAAAATAAAGGTGTCAGGCTTGATGGCCTCCAAGGTCCCTTCCAATTCTAAATCTACAATCCCAGGCACTGAACAAACACCATTTCTATATTGTTACTGTTCCCATTTTGCAGATGAGAAAACTGAGTTGAGCGAAAGGAAGATATTTGTCCATTCAGGGAAAGGAAAGAAGCTTGGGTGACAGGGGACAGGGGATAGGGGGGCACGGTCCTGTTCCAGCCACCAGTCTTGGCCCTACCTGCTCCACAGCCAGAGTTTCCACAGCTTCCAGGGTCTTGCCAAATCCAAACATTTTGTGTACGTTTTCCATTTCCAGAAGAAGGTCATTGGGGAGATCCGCCTGTGGGCGAGATGGAGATGAGGTAGCAGGTGAGTCCAGGGCACTACAAAATGAGGGCAGGTGACACGAGGTTGTCTCCAAGGTCAGGCCCATCTCTGCCTCCCAGATGGGATAGGAAGCCCAAAGCCCAGCCAGGAATGGCGGATGGAAGCCAAGTACCAAACGGTGGGGGAGGAGCCGAGCCTCCAAAGACCCCAGACAGCCCTGCCCAAGAGGTCAGCAAAGCCCCAGCGCAGAGGGTCTGAGGGGAGTACCCACAACTGGGTCACTTAGTAATGGAAGCCTTGGAAATGGGTTGGTTTGTTCTTTTAAATGCGCTTGATGAACATCATCAACACACAGAAATATTTCCACGTACAAAGAAGAAAAGAGAAAAAAGACCGTGCATGAAACTGGAAACCTCAAGGTCAAAGGCTCTGGGGGGAGGGGGCTAAATGTCTGAGGTTAGCCTGCTCAAAACCCAGGAGGGAAAGCCTTGGTCCCTGGCCATGGGAGTCAAATATCAAGGATCACTGATTCTAGAGCTGGGACCAAGGAATCCCCACGGCAGGCAGGGAATCAGGAACGTAAAGAATGGGAGCGGCTAAAAGTCAGAGAGGTCAAAGGTTAGAGGCTAAGTCCAGATCCTGCCTTCAGTTAAACATGAGTAAGTGGGACAGTGTGTCAAACCACTCAGGATACAGGGGATGAGGGAAGAAGATCCTAGGAACACATCATTTAAAACTGGGAAAGACCTTAAAACAGGGAATGTCAGAGCTGGGAGGGGTCTTAGAACAGGGAATGTCAGGGCTGGGAGGAGCCTTAGAACAGGGGATGTCAGAGCTGGGAGGGGTCTTAGAACAGGGAATGTCAAAAATGGGAGGGCCCTTAGAACATGAAATATCAGAGCTGGGAGAAATCTTGGCACACAGAATGTCAGAGCTGGGAAGAGCTTTAGAACAGAGAATGTCTGAGCTGGGAGGGGTCTTAGAACAGGGAATAACAGAGCAAAGCCTTAGAACAGACAACGTCAGAACTAGGAGGGACCTTAGAACAGAGAATATCAGCTGGGAGGGGCCTTGGAACATGGCATGTCAGAGCTGGGGTGGAGAGGAGGGACATCTCAAGGGTCATCCACATGGCAGGTACTGTGTTAAGCTCCTTTCAAATATTTCAGCTGATCCTTATGTGGCCTTACAAATGTAACCCACGATTTGCTAGAACAGGACACCCAGAAAAGCAGCCTTGGAAGGTGTGGTGACTTGGCCTGGAGGCTGGCATACCGGCGGCGGGCTTCGAGGGCGCTCTTTGGCTAGGGGTCCGCTGGGGATGGCGGCAGTGGCGGTGGCAGGGGCAGCAGCAGCAGGCGCAGGGGCGGCCCCATCCAGGATGGGGGCCAGGAGGTGGCGAAGGTCTGGGCTGCAGAAGCGGCGAGGGTCAGCGGCCAGAGTGGCCTCGCTCAGAGCCGGGGGCTTCAGGAAGGCAAGGATCCTGGGGCCAGGGGCATCTGTGAAACATGTTCTGGGATGGTTACATGTGGTGGCCTGGGGCATCTAAGGGGCCACCCCAGTGATCCTGACCTGCAGCAACCTATGTTTTCTGAGCAAGCACTTACTGTGTGGGGATGTTGGGGGATTTTTTTGGGGGGCGGGAGGCTGACCTTCATATTGCAGGGGAGGCGGAGGAGATAGAAATGCTGGTCTGGTGTCTGAGAACCAAGGGAGTGAGCTGCCTAACCTAGGTGAAGAAACGAGAACCTCGTGGGCCAGGAGAGATTCTAGAGGGAAAGTGGAGCTCATCCTGGGAGGCTGTTGGGTCTTGGGGGGGGGAATGAAGGGATTGGGGAGAGGGCACTGGGGGATATGGAGAGCCTGGAAGCCTTCCTGGAGGAGAGGCTAGGTGAGTCCTACTGGCACACAGTGGGCGTCCAAGGACATTCTAGGCAGGGGTGGGGTAGAAGCTGGACAGGCTATGCCCAGAAGCTTAGGGATGAGGTGGGGAGGGAGACGGGCTAGATGCTTGGCTGAGTGGGATCATGGCAGCCAAGGAAGTGGGCAAAGATCAGAGGCTGGCAGCCAGGAAGAAGTGGGAAGGGATGATGCCAGCACATGGCATGGGGATGATGTGGAGAAGGTGAGCCACCCCGTGAACCTCCCCTCCTCCCCTCTTTCCACCTCCCAGGCTCCCTTGCCTTCCACGCCCATACCAAAGCCGTCTCCAAGACCCTGGGGACTCTTCTCCGAGGGAGGCCCCCGGTCAGCAGGGCGGGGGGGCCGGCGGGCTGGCTGCTCCGTCTGCTCCAGGGATAGCACCACCCCAGTCTCCTCCACCCGGCTGGGGGGGGGCAGGATGGGGCAGAGGGGGCAGGGTGTCAGGGAAGGGAGATCAGAGCTGGGCATGACTTTTGTCCCCTGGAGGGCCACCCCAACCAGCCTATTATGAAAATTGTCCCAGGAGTGATATCCCAGCTCCAAGGTCCCCAAAGGCATAAATTGGCAGAAAGAGGGACAAGCTTCATATAGAACCACTGAATTCCAGAGCTGGAAGAAACCATTAAGTCCAACTCCACCTATTTTACAGATGGAAAAACTGAGGCTAAGAAAGGGAAGGAGGCTTCCCAAGAGACAGTAAGTCAGGGGCAGGAGCCAGGATTTGAACCCAGGTTGCCTGACTCCCAGCATAGGGATCCTTCCATTATAAAGATCTCACTCCTTGTCAGCCCCCTGCCCCAGTCCCCAAGGGGGTCACAGTCCCTTCCCTTGCCTGGCACTGACCTCAGCACAAAGTGGACACAGACAACGCTCTCGGGCTGGGGACCTCGGCCGCCTGAGATCACTGTGGCCTGGGTCTGGGTCCAGAGGTACCCTCCATTGCGGGCCAGGAAGCGATACTGCCCAGTCACAGCCTGGCCCTTGCTGAGCACTGGGGGGCAGAAGGCAGAATAGGATGGTCAGGTAGAGGTGGGACGGGGAGCCAGGGAGGAGAAGGCTCCCAGACTGGGGCTCGGGGCTGGAGACCAGGGCTGAAATCACCCTGGGGGGAGATCAAGGTGAGGGGAGGGTGTCTCTGGGCAGACTCACAGGTATGGATGCTTTTGCTGACGGCATCGAAGTCCAGGGCATGGATGTACTCGTAGGCTGAGCAGCCAATCAGATCATCTGGGCTGTATCCCGCCACTTCTGAAATCCTGGGGGTGGAGGAAGATGGGCCCTGTCAGTTCTGGCCTGCTCCAGACCAGAATCCTGAGAATGGGGGACAGGCCCGTGGGGAAGGAGGGAAGAGGACAGGAGGATGGGGAGGGTGGAGAGAACGGGGAGGGGAGAGGGGTGGAAGGAAAGGGCAGAGGAGCAGAGGGAGAAACAGGGAGATCAGAAGAGAGTGAAAGAGTGGGGGTGAAGGCAGACGAGGGCTATTAAGAAAAGGAGAGGGAAGAAAAGCCTGGAGTTCTCCGTGGGCCAGGTGGGACACAAGACGGACCTCTCATCACAGTAGGTGAATTTCATGTCCAAGCTGTGCCTGCTGAGGAAGGCCCCTCGGCCCAAGGGCGGCTCCAGGCTGCTGGGGTGTGGGATGGCCTCACAGATCAGGACTAGGCAACGGAGGGGTGGCTCAGGCCCAGACCCTGGCCCACCACCCGCAGAGGGCTCTGAAGGTGGGGTGTAAGCTCGCATGTGCCCTGTACAGTGTAGAACCTGGTGTGGGGAAAGGGTAAGGATCAGCTGCAGAGCCACTGGGTCCTCCCTCTGCTGCCACGCTCTGTCCCCTCCCAGTCTTTTTCCTCAGCTCTGCCCAATGCCAGGGGGCTTGTCCTGCCCTGCCCCTACGCTTTGACTTCCTAGAGAGGTGGGACTCCGTAGCTCCATCCTCTAGCTCCCTGGCACTGCCCCCATGGACCCATGTGCCTCAGTTTCTCAGACGGCTCCCAGACTTCCCCATACTTGGGCACCTGCCTCAAAGGATGATAGGTCTAGGGGTGAAAGGCGCCTCAGAAGCCATTAGTCCAACCCTGATCATTTTACAGATCAGTAAACTGAGGCCTAAAGAAAGTCACGGAGTGTCCCCAGAGAGCCCCACTCTAGCTTCTCCAAAACCTTCCGCTGGGGTGCTCAGAGCCCCCTTCCTCCCTCCCCACCTTCCATAGCCCCTCACTTCCCTCGGGGACACCTACCCTTTCAAAACCTCATCGTCCTGGTTTGCAAGCCCCCTGAAATGCAGGCCACTGTCCTTGGTTCCCAAGAGTCTCCAAACTTGGGTGCCTGGGTCTCCTATCCCCAAATCTCCTGAGGCCTTTTCCCAGGACCTCCCACTTTCCAAAGCTCCCTCTTTGCCCAGGGCTCCCCACCGGCTTCCTCATCCTTCCTTGCCCCTGTAGGCCCCTACCTTCCAGGTGGCAGCTTTGAGGTTGAGAGTACGCCCGCGGCTGGTGAGGGTGCTCTTCATTCGGAGAGAGAAGCTCCGCTCCGTGGGCGCCTCCAGCTTCTTCTTGGATAGGCCTGAGGCGGGGCAGAAGAAGGCAGAGATCGGGCATCAGCTCCAGGATCCCTCCCACAGGGGCTGGTCCCCAGTTCTACCTCTTGCAAGTTTTAGGATTCCTGAGGGCAGGGCCCATCCCCCTCCTTGAAGAGAGGCTCCTCCAGGCTCCTCCCTGCTCCTCCCTTCAGAGCTGGAAGGGATCTCTGAGGCCATCAAGTGAACTCACCGCAGAAGAGGCCCAGGCCCAGGGAGGCTGGGGTCTACTCACATAGCTAAGTTTCAGAGGGAGGATTTGAACCCGAGGCTTCTGACTCCAGGAGAACTGTGCTTTCCACTTTACCAAGCTCTCATGGCTTTGTTCCCCGGCCTGCCCTCCCATTCCCAAGACCCACGGAGGGCAGGAAGGACCCTTCAAGATGGGCCTCCCCAAGGGCAAGTCTGAGGTCCCCCTTGGGGAGGCAGCTCCCTGGAGGCAGAGGGGACTCTATGCTGGGGGACAAGGGCCAAACGTGGCAAAGGCTCACCTTGCCGGGGGGTCAGGATGTCCTGAAGCTCCTCTTGGTCACAGGGATGGACAAAATCGAAGACACTGTGCCCGATCAGCTCTAGCTACAAGGGGAGGAAGGCGTTGGGGGAGGGGGTCCCGATGACCTTCCCCAACCTCAGGACCCCTCCCTCCTGGGGCTCAGGCCCCAGCCTTCAGTCTCTCGACTACTCGGCCCCCGACTTCCCTTTCTACAGCCTGGCTGTGAATATCACCCCTTCCTAGAGTCAACACCCTCAAAACCCTGTCCCAGGGAGATGAGTAGAGAGACAAGCTAAGAGCTGAAATAAACCTTCACGGATATCTTATCCAGTCCATTTCTGAATACCAACTCCTTTATAACATCCAGCCTCTGCTTGAATTCCTCCACTGATGGGGAACTCACTACTTCTCAGAGGTTGAGAAAGGGAAATGTTGGAAGAGAGGAATTTTGAAAAAACAAACATGCCCAGCCTATTAAAGCGACTTGCTGTGTGACTCTGTGTAAGTCCCTCGGTCTTTCTGGGCTCCCCATGAAAACAGAAGGGTCCAGATTCAATGATCTCTGGGGACCCCCGCAGCTCTGGGAATCTCCTACTATGTTGTCCACATGCCCATCCCAATGGGAACGGCTCTCACTTGGCTCAGTCCTAGGTGTTTGCTGACATTCTCAGACAGATAGGCCATGTCCCCTTCAGCCGTCAGCACCATGACAAAGCCATCCAGGGCCTTCAGGTAGCATGCATCCAGCGGCTCCCCGGACCCTGCACCAGCTGCTGAAACCTCACTCCAGTCCCCTGGAAGGAGGGGCACCAGTCAGCCCGCAGGAGCCTTGCCTCCGTCTGGGAGAACTTAGAGCTCACAGCTCTGCCCAGAAGACTCCAAGGAGATTTGTCTCTCTGGGCAAGAGGTCAAAGGGCACAAGGTTATCAAGGGAACAGTGGTCTCTTGGTTGTGCGTGAAGGGGCAGAGGGGCTGCTCAGGAGAGAGAAGCAAGAGGGCTGAAGGGAAAAGGGGCTGCCCCCAGGCCACGGTCTCTCGGGGAATGGACTCCCTAAGGGGGCCTCCCAAGCTGGGGACCCCTCCTGCTGAGGCTCTCACCCGCTGCACACAGGCGGTGCATTCGAAGGTAGCTGATGGTGAGACGCATGATGGAAGCCTTGTCCAGATGGGCGCTGACCCCTCGAGCAAAAGGCAGAGTGTGGGCCAGCTGGTATAGCACCTCGGTCTCCTGGCTCCGGCGGCTCCGGGCTGCATCCCGGGACTTCTCCTTTCGAAGTTCTGTGTTGGACCTGCCCAGGAAAGGGGATGGGGATGGAATGGGATACAGCCTCTGCCCCGTCCCTGCCCCTGAAGCTCTCCGGCCCCTCAAACCCCAAGGGTCACTGCCCACAGGAGCCCCAGGATTTGGGTATAGAGGAAGATCTGAGTGGGGGAGCAACAAGGGGGGGAGATCACAGCATCCTTCCCAGAGGGCTGGGAGTTAAGAGACCTGGGGTCTATGTTTGTTCTGGAATCTTAGGTCCTTCCTAGCTCTGACATTCCCTGTTCTAAGGGCCTTTCCACATCTAATATTCCACATTCTAAAGGGCCTCCCAGCTCTGGACTTATTCTACCCCCGCCCCTCCAGCTCTGACATTCTGTTCTAAGGACCTCTCTGAATCTGATGTTTCACTTCCTTCTCCCCACCCCAGACCACTACCTGTCTCCGTTCCAGTACATATCCCCTGGATTCCTGGCTCCTTTCCCTGTCTCTGCTTGTCCACTCAGCTGCTTGACTCCCTCCCCCCATCCCTGCCTGGCCCCTTCCACACCCTAACTTATCTGCTGTTTACTAGACCAGGAGAGGTCCCAGGGCTGGCACTGAGCCAGGAGCCCCTGGGGAGTTATCGAGGCCCCAGAAGAAGGGGTTAAAGGTCTCAGGTCTTGGGGAGGAGGGCAGGGGAAGAGGACATCTCTCCTGTAGCACTGAGGAGAGGTCCCCACTCTCTTTCGCACCTTATTAGCAGAGCCAGAAGCTAGTAATAGAATATTGGAGCTGGAAGAGCCATCTATCCCTGGGGTAGGTGGGAAGCGGCCAGGCTTAGCAGACAGAGGGATAGACATGGAGTCAGGAAGCCTTGGGTTCAAATTCCACCCCAGACACTTACTACCCAGTGACTTTGGGCAAGTCACTTAACCTCCCCAAAACTCAGTTTCTTTGTCTGCAAAATGGGGAGAAGAGGAGCACCTTTAGCAAAGACTGTTGAGAATCAAGTGAGATAAAGTCTGTAAAGGGCTTAGCAAATCTTAATGTACTGTGCAAGTGTTTGCTATTATCATCATCATCATCACCATCACAGTTATTACCCCACCCCCTGTAATCAGTGTGGCCAGACAAGCTTGGAAAAGGCTTAGGATGAGTTTATATCATTGGATCTCTACCTGGAAATTGCCTTGGCTCTTATGTAATCTAGCCCCCTGAGTTTACAAGATGGGGAAACTGAGACCCTCAGGGTAGTAATAAATTGTCCGTGGATACTGAAATAATACAGACGAATCAGCAGAGTCAGGGTGCCAAGCCTGGTCCTCACAGCCCTAAGTGCTCTGCAGCCTGAGGTGACCCCAGGGTCCCACTCTGTAGCTGCCCCTCTCGGTCCTGCCCCAGGAGCCAGGGTACTACTTTCCTCCTCTGTCCAAGAGGGGGGAGACACTCTACCTCAGAGCTGGCAGCAGGGCAGGCCCCGGGGGGAAAAAAATCCCTCTTTCCCACTAGTCTGGGATCACTATAGAAAGGGGGTGGGGTGAGAGCCTCCCCTAGCCTGAAGTGGGTGGGGCTGGGAGCTCCAGCTGGCTCACCCTCCCCTCTGCGGTGGGTGGCCAGGGGCCCCCCAGTCCTGAGAGGACATTCTGTTCTGTTCTGACCGTTTGTTTTCCTGCCCAGAGGGTGGGGGTGGGAGGGACAACCACAGCCAGGGGGGCCCCAGACAAGCCAGAACAGGGGAGTGGAGAGATGGAGGAGGGGAGGAGGGGAAGAGGGAGGACCTGCGACAGCAACATGAGCCCCAAGGCCCTGCCCCCTCTGGCAGCTGTGGGCCCAGCAGGGAGGTGGGGCACAACCAGAATTAGAAAGGCTGGGAGGAATCATCCGATAAATGGAACCTTAGCTTAGCCACCTACTTACTACCTGAGTGACCTTGAGGAAGACACTGTACTTCCCCAGGCCTTAAATTCCCCATCTGTAAAATGGGGGTGGGGGAGACTAGACTGCAGACCCTGGGGGGTCTGTGTCAAGCCCCCCGGGTCAAGTTTTGGCCTCAGTTTCCCCTCCTGCAGCATGATGGGGTGGGTCCAGAGGAGCTTAGTCTGGTGGCAGAAGGGTAGAAATTGAAGGAGCCCCCCCACGTCTGGAGGGGGGATCCCAGGGAGCTGTGTGACCTTGGACATGTCATTCACTGGCTTGAAATCTTTACCCTCAGTTTCCCCTCTAAAAAGGAAGACAATAAGATTTGGGCTAGCAAAACAAAGTATCTAAGTAGAAGGGTGGTTGTGGAGAAAGAAAATACACTGTAACCTTAGCAGGAAGTAGGCCCTATTGGTCTCTGGGCTGAGATTTCTCCCAGCCTTCATAGTCTGGGTTCTCAGGGGCTTCCTGGCACTGACATGACATAGTCATGGTTCTCAGGGGACTCCCAGCTTGGCCAAGCCATGTTCTAGGTTCTCAGGGGACTCCCAGCACTGATATACAATGTTCTAGGTTCTCAGGGACATCCCACGTTCTACACTTTCAGAGGATTCCCAGAGAATCTCAGCATCAGATCTGAGGTGCTGCTGAGCCCCTCACACTCACACGCAGGGCTCTGCAGATGGACCGCCCCCACCCTACCCCATAAACTTCATCCTCACAGACGCTTGATTTTGTACTCCCCCAAGGGTCTGGGTCTCCCCTCCCCAGCCTGTCCTGAGTCAGTGGCTGGGTGTCAGTAGTTTTGGGCTGGAGTATGCCATCATGTGTGTACCCACGTGGGTCTCTGTGTATGCATCCACGCCTTGGTGTGGGTGTGGGTGCATGAGTCCATCAGGCCAGGAAACCCACCCATCCTACTGTCAGTTCTCCCAGACACTCCCCTTTCCACCCCACCCTGGCTTCCTCTCCTCCCCAGGCTGGCTGGTCTCCCTGCCTGGCTCCCAGCCTGGCTGTTCTCCGCCTCTTTGGCCCTGTGCCCAGCTGGGACGTGCAGCTGGGGGGGGGCATAGCCCTCCCCATGTTCCAGCTGAGAACAGGAGGCGGGGTCAGGGAGGCCCCTGGCAGAGGCCAGGGAAAGAGGGGAAGGGCAAGGAGGGGGCTGCCTCTCACTCATCCCCAAACAAGGAAAGACAAACTCCCCCACATGGAAACACAAGAGTCTTGGGGCAAAAGACCAGTGAAAAAGTGGTGGAGGGGCTCCTCACAGTTCTAAGCCCTGGCTATTCCCTGGTGTGTGACCCTGAAGCCGAAGGAGGTGGGCTGGGGGTTAAGCTGACTTCCTGGGGCCCGGGGGTTTAGGGGGTCCTATGCTACATCCTAGTCCTGACAGTCAGGAACCACTAATGGGCTTACAGAGAACACCCAAGGTGGGCTAGGTGCCCTAGATACCCCTACAGTCTTCCTGGAGATGGGCATATCACCTCAGCCCCATGGAAGGGGTTAATGGGATCGGCAGGCACATCATTTTCCCAGCATCTCAGAAGGAAGACGGGCACCCCAGGGGATCTCCATCTCCTGGGCGGCAGCTCCTTCTCCCAGCAACCAGTGCCAGGCCTGCCCCCCTGGGCACTGTGCCCACCGGAGAGCCCTTCACTACATTCCTCCCTCCCTACCTAAAGGAGGTACCTATCATTCAAAAGAGGGAGAGGAAATAGAAAAAAAGAGACCACTAATCCACCCACCTCCCCAGGGCCCACTTACCATTGCTTGGATCCCCACCACTCGGGGCAGCCTTCAGGACTATCCCTGGCCTCCTTCCCCCCAGAATGGTGCCTGTGCCCCCAATTCCCATCCGTCCAGGGGGCCTAGGCTGAGGGTAAACAAAGCCAAGAGAGAACAAGCCGTTCCTGGCCCTGAGTGCGAGTTGTGAGTGGGTGGCGGCAGCCAAAGGGTAGGGGAAATGGGGGGGGTGGATGACAGGACAGGAAGGGGCTGGGCTCTGGGGTGGATTGGGGGGAAGAGACACCCCAGCTCAGCCAAGAGGCAGGGTGGGTGGGGCTGCACCCAGCCAGGCCCCGGGCGCCCAGGGGAGGGGCCAAGCTTGCCTCCCCCCTCCAGGGGGTGTTCCCTGCCAGGGTGAGAGCCAAGGCTCAGGATGGGGGGGGAGGGTGGACAGTAGGGGCGGGGATGTCTACAACATGGGAAGAGATCTAACCAGGCCAGGAAACGCTGGGGGAAGAGGTGGAGCCTGGAGAGCCCCAGAACAGGGACCCCTTGGGTAAGCTGCTGTTGGCACCAGGTACCCCACTATCTGGCTTAGGCACGCCCATTCTGCTGCACCTGCTATGTTACAGAATGAGCTTCAAGCGTCCCCCTCCCAACTCTGATGCCCCTAAAGAAGAGACTAAGCTGGAGGAAGAAGGCAAGACTGCTACCTATCTCCAAGCCCAGCGTTTCAGAAATGCTTCAGCCCCCCCCATATTGGTCCTTGGGGGACCACTTGAGTGGGCCACATCCCTGACGCTAAAGGGATCCCAGGGAAGTGCTCCAAGGGTCCCCACAAACCCAAGGAGTCCTAGAGCCTGCCCTCCCTTTTTTTGGAAAAGCTGGTCATAGGGGTGGGGATGGGCATAGAAAGGTGAGGAGTTTGACTCTTACGAAAGGATAGTCTTTTCTTCTTGGCTGTAGTGGGGAAGATTCCAATCTACAACCCAGATTCTGTTCCCCCATGGGGTTCACTGACAGCTGTTTAAAGGGCCCTAATCCTAATTACAAGGGCTGCCCAAATATCAGCCTCTTCCTCTAGGGACCCCATACATAGGATATTTCGAGCTAGGAGGAATTTCTAGGTAATAGGAAGAGGGGAACCTCATCCTCCTAGGCCCTAAGTAGGGAGAAGTCCTTATTCTTCCCCCTGGGGGTCCCAGGGCGCTGCTCGAAAGGGTCTGCTCTGCAATTCCAAGGGGAACCCGATCTCAGCTCCACCCACAGCAACTCCAAGCCTGGGACATACTAATCTGGGGGAAAGAGGAGATGACTTCACCCCTTTGACTCCAGAGGGAAATGAATCCCCCCTCCTGGGGGTTCCCAAAAGGCTGGGAAAGGTTTGATACGGGGGTCCCCATCTCCAACTGGCCCAGAAGGGGGCGCCCCTTGACCAGGGTCTTCAGGAGTTAGGGTAGATCCTGCGCACCCTGGCAGCTGCAAGGGGGCGAGAGCAGGCTCCAGGGTACCCCCTCCCCCTCGGGCTTGCCCTCTTCCCATACCTGGATCTCTGCAGCCCCCGATCCATGACTACTGCCGCCGCTGCCACCGCCGCCTCTACCTCCTCCACCGCCTCCGCCACTGCAGAAGCTGCGGCCCCGGGCCCCGCCCCCTCCCCTCCCGTCCCTCCCCTCCCACGGTCTCAGGCGCCCCCTCCCCAGCCCCGCCCCTAGTGCGCCCCTCGCTGAATCATTGGCCGCCCCCCGGACCCGGCTTCACTCTGCCTCAGGGATTGGCCACAGGAAGCGTCATTCAAGAGTGGGGGGGGGAGTAGAACAGAGGGGGAGGGGGCGCCCCACTGTTCCACCCCCATCCCCCATTCCAGCACAGACACACCCCCTCCCCCAGCTCGCCTGCGTACCTCTGCCAGTCCCACTTCCCTCTCTGCGCCCCTCATCCTTTTCTTACTTCGCTCATCCCCCACACACCCCAACCATTCCCTGGCTTTCCTACCTCCTTCTGCCTCCTCTGCGCCCCCAGGCACCTCCCACTTAAACCTCTCTGAGCCCCCAAACACCCTCACCTCTTTCATCTCCCTTTGCGCCCCAGCCACCTCACCTCCCTCAACCCACTCTGTGCCCCCAGTCACCGCCATCTTCCTTAACTCCTTAAATCCTTCTGTGCCTCCCAACACCCCCCCCCAGCCTTCCTGCCTCTTTCAGCCTCCACTTATTCCCCAGGTCCTCCTCCTTCATCCCCCAACCTCCCTCACCTCCCTCAAAACCCCCACTGCCAACTGTCCTCACCCCCATCAACCCCATTAGTGCCCCCAACCACTCCCACTTTTCTCAATCCCCTCTATCCCCAGCTCTTCCTTTTGACTCTACCCCCTCTGTACCACTAACCACTCCACCTCCTTCAACCCCCTTTCCTCCCCCAAGCAGCCCCCTAGTTTTTCCACACTCCTCAATCTCCTCACAGCCAACTCTTCCCTACTCTCTCAACCCCCTATGCTCCACCAACCATCACATCCATCCCTCAGCCCCCACTTGACCTCCAACTCCCTTCTCACCCTTCACTAGGGTCCCCAAGAGACACTGAGGTGGCCCAGTGGATACAGCACTGGGGGGAATGTTGACAGGCATGAGTTCAAATTCAACTTCAGACACTTATCTGTGCAACCTGGGCAAGTCTTTTAACTCTGCCTCAGTTTCCTCAAATGGGGAAAATATCAGCACCAACCTCTAAGGGTTATTATAAAGATCAAATACGATATTTGTAAATAAATTGCTTTTATGCAATGCCTGGCACATAGTAGGAGCTTAATAAATACTTGTTTCCTTCTTTCCTCTAAACCCTTTTGCGCCCTCAACTCTCTCTTCATCTTCTATTCTCTACTTTTAGCCCTTTTCTTCATGCCTTCCATCGATCCTATGCAGGCTCTCATCTTCCTAACCAGTGTGATCTCAAACAATTTAAGTTCTCAGCCTCAGTTTCCTCACTGGTGAAGACGAAATAGACTAGATGATCAGCAAAGCCCTCTTCTTTTCTAAATCTTCTGATACCTCTGTGCCTTCAACTTTTCTCCTCACCTCCACCAGCCCCCATAGGCCCTGTTCCCATTGCCTCCCCATTCTCTCTCCCTCACCTTCCACAACTTGTTCGGCCTAAAATAAACCTGGTGGAGTAGGGAGGATTAGATCTTCGGGAAGATCTGGGTTTGAATCTCAGCTCTGTAACTAACTCTTGGGACAAGTCATTTCTCTCTGGACCTCAACTTGCTTATCTACAGTAATCTCCAGTGTTTTTAGAGCCACATGGTCTGCAACCACTTTGCATGTGAGTCACACAACAATCCCGTGAAGGTAGATGCTACCACTATGACTACCCCATTTTGCAGATGAAGAGGCTGAGGTGGAGAGTTTAAGGACTTGTCCAGAAAGCCACACAGAGGAAGGGGCAGGATATGAACCCAGGTCTCTCTGGCCCCTAGTCCAACCTTTCATGCACCCCTCACCCCCTTGCAGAGTTGAAGGAGTACATCTTTTTTTTTTTTTCCAGCCAGCTGCAGTTAGAAGACTTGGGCTTGAGGATAGCTGTGTGGCCCTGGCCAAGTCACTTGCGGTCTCTGAGCCTCAGGGTCTCTCCTCTGCAGGGTGAGGATTATCAATGAACTTCTTCGGCGCGATACAAAACAGGCACGAGGTAAAGAAGAAGGAGCCGTAGAAATGAGAACTACTATTATTCTTCTCACCTCCCCCCACCCCATCTATTGGTATGTTAGACACAGTGGAGCAAGGAGGGATGAGAATTAGGTGGGTATTTACAGAACAAAGGTAAATGGGGCTGGGGGAATTGGTGGAGGGAGGGATTACGTAAAGGAGAAATGGAAATTCCATTAAAAAAAAAAGAAAAACCCTCAGAACTTTGGATTGGGGGTGCGCTTTATATATAGGCAGCAAACAGCGTTTGATTTATAACCTTCAATACGGTAGCAAACCTTACGAAAGGCAACACTGGAGGCGGGGGAAAGGCTGAGAGGCCCAGAGCTGGCCGGGGCACATTCTTCGGGGTCCAGAGGGGTGCTGGAAGAACGTCAAGTTCAAGTTCGCCTCCACTCCCCCTCCCCCACTTTAGCAGTCCCAACGTGGATCCATAGCACATGCGCACGTCTCACGAGCCTCCGGAACCTCTCGGCGACTTGCACTGCAAAGACTTGAGCATGCGCAGGAGGCAGACTTTAACTCCCCACCCCTCCCCACCCTGGCATGTTGCCCATGCGCAGACCACTGTCTTCTCTCCTCCCCCTCCCGCGCCACCACCAACTCTGTCTGGTGTAAGCAGCAAAGTTTTACGGCTCTCCCTCTAGGTGGCGCCAGGCAAGCGCAATAATTGCTATGTTCCCGGGCATGTGGATTGTAGGGCCAGCCAATGAGAGCCCAGTTAATGGACAGGCCTGTCGATGGCGGGGAGGGGCTGGGAGGGGTGAGAGGCGGGAAATGCACAGAGGTGAGAGGCACGTGGGTGAGCGGAGGATAGCTAAGAGGGGACCAGGGACGCTAGGAATGATGCCCACCGTGGCCATGCCCCTCTCCCTCCTCCTGCCTGGTTTCCTCTCACTCCTGTTCTAGAAATCCTGGTTGCCCTCTCCCCTCACTCTCTCCCCAGCTGCCTTCTCTCTCCGTCTCTTCTCCTTTCTTCTTTTCCCCTTTCTCTTCTTTCCTCTTCTCCATCTCCTTGCCTCCTTCCCTCTTTTCCCTCTCTGTATTATTTTCTTCCCACTCCTTCCCTTTCCTCCTCCTCTCTCCTCTTTCCCCATTCCCCTCATCTTTTCTACTTCCCATTCTTCACCTTCCTCTCTCCCCTCTTCTCCTTTCTCCCTTTCCTCTTTGCTTCTCCTTTCTCCCACTCTTTTCTTCTCTCCCTAATTCCTCCTCTTCCTCCCTTTCTTCTTTCTCCTCTTTCTTTTCCTATCTTCCCCACCTCCTTGCCGTCACAGCTAATCTTCCTTTTTCTCTTTCCCTCTCCCTTTCCTCCCTCTCTTCCCCTCTCTCCATCCACTCTTTCTCTGTCTTACCTTAATGTCACCGAGTCCACATCTTTCCATCTTCTCCATGATAACAGAATGAGATACTTCATCAAATGATTTATTAAAGTCTAGGTAAATTATCCCTTCTCCTCTTCTTCCTCTTTCTATCTCTTCATCCCTTCATCTTGTCCCTTCTCTTCCCCCTCTCCTTTCATCACTACCTTTTCAATCATTTTTACCCACTGTTTTCATAGCTCACTTTTCTCCTTATCCTTCCCTCTTTCTTTCTCCCTTCTACAGGACAGAGGAACTATTTCATCAAACCAGATGAACAGTACCACTCCCTAACCTCCAAGGAGTATGACATAGCAGATAAAGACCTGGACTTAGAATTAGGAGGATGTGAATTTGATCTTGCCTCAAATCCTGGCTAGCTATGTGACCCTGGGCAAGTCTTTTAATATTTCTGAGCCTCAGCTACTTCATATGTTAAATAAAGTGATCGGACATATCTGTAAGGTCCCTTCCCTTTCTAAATCTATTCTCTTTCCCCCATCTAATCGATACCCTCTTTATCAACAAAACACCTTTTTTTTTTTTAGTTCAGCATCCATCATTTTGCTGTCCACATTGTACCAAACACTCTCAGATGAATTCTGTGTAAGCCTACAGTTCCGAATAGACAAACTGATGTCCTCAAGTGGAAGTGGCAAGACAGGAGTAATATTGAAAAACATCAGCTGCCTAATTAGAATGATTAACCAAAGAGGCAGCCAGGCAGAAATCTAGCTTTTTGACACATACTGGTTGTGTGACCTTGGACAGGTCACTTAAACTCCAGGAGCTCACACAAGTCCTCATCACTATTAACTTTAGAGCAAATGCTAAATCTATATTGGCAGGGAAAGTGTCCTTGCAGGGAGCTCCCAATACAAATGAAATTACAGCTTCAGTTGCAAAGCAAAAGATGTACATTTTGATAGGGATGACAAGATGTGGGGATAAAGACCATATAGGGGATTATTAGCTGCATCTTTGGACAAAGGACTGGGAATTGGGAGTAGGAGATGAAGGGCGGAGAAATGGAAATCCAAGAGGCATGGATTTTTAAAAGGATGTCTAGTAGGCATCTCCAACTGAGCAACTCCAGAAGTAGACTTGTTATTACAAGACCTTTCTTAACTATCTTTTGACACTATGTTCCCATCTTCCCATGTTTCTTCTGCCATTAGCCGCTGTTGCCCTCTGCTGGTGGGTTCCGTTACTGTGTGCCAAAGGATATTGCGGCTGCCTCCTCCAGACTTCCCAGGATGTCTGGACATATCAGAGTTCCCAAAGCTGCCTGGATACTTCTGTCTCAGGTTACTCACTTGCCTAAGAAAATCCCAGTGCAAGACATGGCCACGAGGAGGCTACATTCAAGGTCTGAAATGGCCAATTACAAACAGACAGAGAATATCTGAGCATGCCCTATCTAACCTGGCAGGAAGGGTGAATCCGAGAATATTCTTGTTGTTTTGTTTTGTTTTTTGTTTTTGCTAGGCAATGGGGTTAAGTGACTTGCCCAGGGTCACACAGCTAGCAAGTGTTATGTGTCTGAGGATGGATTTGAACTCAGGTCCTCTTGAATCCAGGGCTGGTGCTCTATCCACTGCGCCACCTAACTGCCCCAAGAATATTCTTCCTGATGCTATTACAAATATTTGTTCCTAAATGCATGAGTGTTGGACCGATAGGTGCCAGGAAGCCACTATCACACAAAGTTTCAGGATGGGAAAGGTTAAAGATCATTAAACTCAACCTCCTGATTCTATAGAGAAGGAGAGGACAAAGGGCAGTGGATAGAGTGCTGGGCCTGAGGTCAGGAAAACTTAAGTTTGAATCCAGTCTCAGATACTTCCTAGCTGTGTGACCCTGGGAAGTCACTTAATCACTTAACCTCTATTTTTCTCAGTTTCCTCCCTCCCTCTCTCTCTCTCTCTCTCTGTCTCTCTCTCTCTCTCTGTCTCTGTCTCTCTGTCTCTCTCTCTCTCTCTCTCTCTCTCTCTCTCTCTCTTCTCTCTCTCTCTCTCTCTCCCTCTCCATGTTGGTGATGCATCAAATAGACCACTGGGAACAGAGTTAAGACTCAAATTTAAATCCAACCTCAAACATTTACTAGCTGTATGACCCTGTATGATCACTTAACCCCTGTTTGCCTCAGTTTTCTCATCTATAAAATAGGGATAATAATAGCACCTACCTCATAGAGTTATTGTGAGGATGAAATGACATAAAATTTATAAAATGCTTAGCACAGTGCCTGGCACATAGTAGGTACTATATAAATATATTCATTATTATTAGCTATAATTAATCCTAGTATAAGACTTTGCATTTATTCTCTTCAACCCGGTGCTCTAGCCTGTTAAGATTCTTTCAGGTCCAGGTTGTTAGCTCGACCTCCCCATTTTGCACCATCTGTAAATTTGGCGAACATGCCATCCTGGTTGCCATTTCCCATCTAGTGTGATGATAATTCCTTTAATGGAAAACAAAGCCAATAACTTCTGGGCAATCTCCAAAGCTTCAATGAGCAAGTAGAAAGTTGCTGGCAAGCAGGCATCATGGATAATTTTGGGGGCGTCTCAGAGCTCCTCCTCCAAAGTCCTAAAACTGTTTTTATGGCCTCTTGCCCAGAAGGCCCATATCTGGGTCCTATATAAGTCTACCTGGGGACAAAGTTCATTCAAGCTAGCCCATTGCTTCTTGGCTCACAATATTCCCAGTTGATGGTGTGGAAGTGTGGGGGTAGGGGACTGAGCGAAGTGAGCTTTTTTGTCTAGCTCTTCCGGCATACCCCTTTAAGCAATTTTAAGAGGAGCATTGCATTGAAGGGATGCCCATCAATTGGGGAATGGCTGAACAAGCTGTGGTATATGATTGTAATGGAATATTATTGTGCTATAGGAAATGACAAGCAGAATGATTTCAGAAAAATCTGGAAAGACTTAGGTGAACTGATGCAAAGTGAAGGGAGTAGAACTAGGAGAACATTATACATAGTAACAGCAACATTGTATGATGAAGAACAATGAATGACTTAGCTGTTCTCAGCAATGCAATGATCAAGGACAAATGATTAAGCATACTGTCTGCTTCCAGAAGAAGAACTGATAGTGTTTGAATATAGACTGAAACATGCTATTTTCACTTTCTTTCATTCTTTCTCTTTTATTCAAATTTTCTTGTACAAAATGACTAATATGGAAATGTTTTACATGATTGCACAAGTATAACCTATATCTGATTGCTTGCCATCTTGGGGACTGGGGAGGGAGGCATAGAATTTGTAATTCAAAACTTTAAAAAATGTTAAAAATTGTTTTAACATGTAATTGGGGGAAAATAAAATTATATGTATGTTATATATGTGGAGAGAGAGACAGAGAGACTTAGAGAGCATTAAATAGAATTCTGAGCAAGAAAACCAACAAAAAGTCACAGTGAGTCATTTTTCTAGCCCAGGGTAGCTTAGGAAGATTGAAAGAGAGGTCTGCAGACACTGGGGCAGATGCTGACCAGGAGCACATACATAGAAGTGTAGGGATTAAGTCAATCCTCCCTAGTTCCACAAGTGTCCTGACCCATAACACATGACTTTATCAAAGTCATTGATAAATGATATATAGCACAAAGTCAAGCAGCTACGTGGCACCATAGTGCATAGAACACTGGGCCTAGGAAAAGGAGGAGGAGGAGGATGAAGAGGAGGAGGAGAAAAAGAAGAAAAACCCTTTTATTATAGAAACAAATTTAAACAAAAGAAATTCCCACATTGGTTAGTTGAATAAAATGCTATCTGAATAGCTCTCATAGGACAATGTGTCTACCTTGCTTGGGATCAAATCATGTAAGAATGTGACAGATGAGAATATTGTAAATAACATGTTAAATAAATTATTGAGTATGTGCATCAAGAATAGTGTCAACAGAGAGAAACGTATTCACTTGATGTACTCATTTTCATGATGGAAGATGTCCTGCATAAGGACAAACAAAACAATTCCCTGCTGACAACCAAGTTCTACAAATGCTCCTCTTTGAAGATGACTTGGCACTAAGTGATGTAGTGGAATGTTGCATTTTTGCTCCTAGTTTTAGAAAACACAACTTTGATTCTTAGCTCTAACTTATCTCCAAGTAGAACTCTGAGCTAATAATTTAACTGTTCTCTGTATTTGTTTCCTCATCTGTAAAATGGGGATAGCTTTTAGTACCTATCTCATAAGGTCACTGAGAACAAAGTGATTTGTAAAACTAAAAGTGCTACATAAACATGAGGTATTATTATTTTTGTGTCTCAAAATGCCACAAAAGATCCTCAGTGAAATCCATGAAGTGAAATAGTTTAACATGATCTCCACACTGAGAATACAAAGGTGATGTAGACTATATATGTTGCACAGATGATGGCATGCAACTAGTCAGTCAGCTCACTCAGTCACAGCACTTGACACATGATAGGTGTTTTTAAATGCTAGTAAAGTGACTCATGGAGTTTTCCCATTTGGATAGGCACTGTAGGTGAAAGATGCCCTGGTCCAGAACAGAGTGGGGAGAGAACATTTTTGGCTGGAATTGCATGTGGGTGGTTGTTCAGTGCTTTCAAAGATTTCGAAGTGTTCCTTGATGCAAAAGCCCGTTTCTTACTTTAAAAATGTTTTGTTGGTTTTTGTTTGTTTTTACATCACCTAAGTCTCCTCCATGTCCTTCCCTTCCACCTCCCAAAGAAACATCTCTTATAACAAAGATGTTTAAAAAGAAAAAAACAATTCAGCCAAATTGATCAACACATTGAAAATATCCGATCTTATACCCAATGATCCACACTCATGTGTCCTGACCTTTGCAAAAGACCAGGGGGAGGTGTCTTCTCCTATGTCTTCTTTGGGGCCAAGCTTGTATTTTATAATTTTACAGCATACGTATTTGATTGCTTTGGAATTGTTGCGGTTTTTTCTATTTACATTATTGTAGTCATTGTGTATATTATTTTATTCTTCATTTTGCAACAGTTGCACTGGGCCTAGAGTCAGCAAGACTCATCTTACTAGCTGTGTAAACCTCAACCACTCAACCCTGTTTGCCTTAGTTTCCTCATCTGTAAAATGATTGGAGAAGGAAATGGCAAACCTCTCCAGTATCTCTGCCAAAAGAACCCCAAACAGGGCCGTGGAGAATTAGACACAACTGAAATGACTCAACAATAAAGACAGCACAGATTTCTGGGTTACCCTCCTGGAGACCTATCACCACATTGACAGTAACAACGACTCTTTGTGTCCAGACATCTGCCAGGCTCTGAGTCTGACTCTTATTACCTAGTTCACTTCTCTCCGTTTCATCTTCAAGAACAGCATGAGAAACACAATCAAAAGATTGGTTAAAATCTGGGTGAGCTTGATCCACAGCATTCCCATTCTCTCGGAGTTTAGAAATTCTGTCAAAAAAAGGAAATGAGGTTCGACCTGCATAACTTGTTCTTACTGCCTTTTTGTAATTACCACGTTCGTTTCTGGAAGTTCACCAACCATCTCTTTCATGATTCATTCTAGAATTTTCCCAGGAAATAGTCCAGCCCCTGACTAGTCTGTAGACTCTGTTCTTGCCCTTTTGGAACCACATTTGCCCTACCTCTTGTGGTACCTCTCCTGTTTCCCATGATCTTTCAGATATCTCAGCAATGACATCTGCCATTTAGCCAAGGCCATACAAATAATGAATGACCGAGGTGGGGATTCAAGCCAGAGTCTTGTGACCCCAAGACCAACTGGAATTTTCCATTGCATCAAGTAATCAACAAATTGTTCTTGAACAAATATTAGGTTCTAGGGGAAGTATAGGGAAAAGAATACTTGAGAAGGACTCAGAAAAACCCAGGTCTGAATCTTTGCTCTGCAACCATTACTTGCTCTGTGAGCTTCTCTGTGGGACTCAGTTTCTTTCTCTGTAAAATGAACAAGTTGGACTAGATAGTTTCAAAGGTTTTTTTTGGCCCCAACATTCTGTTTTATTTCTTTTTTTTATTGTAAGCTCTTTAAGAGCAAGGACTGTCATTTGCCTTTTTTTGTATCCCCAGCACTTAGCACAGGGCTTAACCCATAGTAGGCACTTAAAAAAATGTTCATTAACTGACTGATATGTCTTTAGGAGCATTTGCCTGGAACTTTGTCAACTCTCTCTCTTGTTGTTGGGTTTCTTCTGTATAGCTAGCCGTGTGATTCATCTGCTCCTGTGGAAGCCTGACAGCTTTGCAGAAAGCTGATTGCCAGGCTATGGCCAATTCAGGATTTGTCAGCTATATCAACAGTTTCTAAGATGCTATCAGCCTTCCTCTCCTTTTTTTCCTTGTGGCTATAGTTCCTAATAATTCAAGCTTGGAAGAAGTCATTGGAATCTCTGCTGGATATATCCCATATATTGTAATCATGAACAAAATTCTCCACTTGCAAAGACAGATTGTTGGCCCCATGCCAACCATTTTGACAGGGCCATCCGGAGGTCAGTATGTAATTATTTTCAAAGCTGTAAGTGTTAACACACTACTGAGTGCAACTCCTTTGTTTGACAGGGAGGAGACAGAGGCACTTATCCATGGTCAGGAAGTGTAGTGGAAAAAGAGAGTTGGAATAAGACCTGACTGCATTCATCTATGTACCTTCATTAGGCAGTTTCATAAATTTCTGTGGCTAAAGTTTTAATCATCTAGGGGCTAAAGTTCCAGTGATGAGTCACTTGAAATTGGACTAAGTTCATTCCTGGACCATAAAAACAGAACCCATTTCTATGTGTACTGTATTGAAACTTTTCCAAGATTTTCCAGAGCTTGAACTTTGCTGGCATAGCCTGTGAGAAACCAGGATCACCTCCAGACCAAAATAAAGGTTCAGGGTGGGATGTTAGTGGAGATCAACAGGACAGAACAGTCAAAATTCTCAGGTATGTCATTAAAGGGATGGTTAGTAGATGTCTAGAAAAGGAAGCAGTGATCACAACAAAGTGTGTGGCTTTATCAAGGAGAGGTCATATTGGAAAAACTATATTCCCTCCCCTGATAAGTTTACTAAATAGGTGGTTAGAAGAGTGCTGAATATATAGGGTACCTAGATTTTAGCAAAGAATTTGATTAAGTGTCTCATGCTATACTGTGGAAAAGATGGAGAGATGTATGAATGGTCAATAGATATTTATTAAACACCTGCTACTGTGCTAAACACTGAGGAATCCAATAAGAAAAAGAAAGATAGTCCCTGTCCTCAAGTAGCTTACAATCTAAAGGGAGAAGACAATACACAAAAGAAGCTGAAAAGGGGAAGCCTGAGGGAAGCCAGGGAACATGATGTTCTCAGACTTGAAACCAAGCAGAGCACCTGGTGGGAAATAAACATGTGTGTTAGGTGATGAATGGCTGAATTCAAGGGGGAATCATTAATGCAGGGTTCTCAACCTCTTTTTTTTCTGCATCATGGACCCCTTGGACAATCTGGTAAACCTATAGACACCTTCTCAGAAAGGAAACCAATTCTATTTAAATATAGTCATCAAAATACTAAAAGTTTAAGTTCATGTACTCCACAAAGTCTGTCCATGGACCCCAGGTTAAGAACTGCTGCATTAATGCTTTAATTGCAACTTGGAAGGAAGTCCCTAGTGAGTTCCCCAGTACTGCTTAACATTTTTATCAGGGACTTGGTGGAAGGAATAGTTGACCATCTTATCAAATTTACAAGTGGCACAAAGCTGGGAAGGGTGGTCAACAGAGTCCACGACAGCATCAAGATCCAAAGAAAAAAAATCAACACCTTGATGGACCAGATTAAGTAAGAAGTAATTAAATAAGGAAAAATGTAAAGAATTATTCTTGGGCTCAAGAAGTCAGCTTCATAAGTACAATGTGAGGAAATCATGATCAGACAGAAGTTCATCTGTGAAAGATCTAGGAGTCTTAGCATACTAAAATAAACAAATAGCTTGGTATGGGCCAACAGTTCGATATGGTGGCCAGGAGAGCTGATGCAATCTTGGGCTTTGGTGCTACTGTGAGCTGGTCCGCCACTCTGGAAAGAAATTTGAAACCATGCTCCCCAAAGTACTAAACGGTACATATCCTTTCATCTACTATCACCACTATTAGGTATATACACCCTAAAGCAATCAAGGGAAAGGGAAAATGACTCAGAGGAATAAAGAATGGAAAACTGAGGGGATATGCATCAGTTGAGAATGTCTGAACAAATTACTCTGTGTGGTAGCATAGTGATGACTTTCTGTTGTTCAGTCAGTGAGCCATGTTCAACACTTCATGATGTCATAGACTGTAGCACTCCGGGCCCTTCTATCCTTCACTATCTCCCCAAGTCTGTCTAAGTTCATGTCGTTGTTCCCATGACACTGTCTATCCATCCTATCCTCTGAGATGGCACTCTGAAGGTCAGCAGTATCGATGGTGTCCCTCTCCTAAGTGACAGTCTTTGAAATACTTTTCCTTTTGCCTTCAACCTTTCCCAACATTAGAGTCTCTTCCACTGAGTCCTGTCTTCTCATTATGTGGTCAAAATATTTAAGCTTCAGCTTCAGTATTTGACCTTCCAGTAAATAGCCTGAATTAATTTCTGTAAGTATTGACTGATTTGATCCTTGCTGTCCGAAGGACTCTCAAAAGTCTTCTCCAGAACCACAATTCAAAAGTATCAATTCTGTGGCACTCATCTTTCCTTATATTCCAACTCTCACAGCCATACATTGTTATTAGAAAAACCATAGCTTTGAGTAGCAAGGTAATGTCTCTGTATGCTGTCCAGACTTGACTTAGCTTTCCTTCCAAGGAGTCTTAATTTCATGGCTGCAGTCACCACTGCAGTGATTTTTGAGCCCAAGAATATAAAACCTGACACTGTTTCCATTTTTTCTCCTTCTATTTGCCAGGAAGTGATGGGACCAGTTGTCAAGATCTTAGGGGTTTTTTTAATGTTAAGTTTCTCTAGAATTTGTTTAGAGCTATTTTTACAGGTATTTGGAGGGGTTGGGGGAGAGCTCAAGCAAGTCCTTGATGTTAAGTTTCAAGCCAGCTTTTACACTCTTTTCTCCTACCCTCATCTAAAGGCTTCTTAATTCCTCTTCACTTTAATGTAATGGAATACCTGCTATAAGAAATAATCAAGGGTATGATTTCAGAGAAACATGGGAAGACTTGGGTGAACTGAGCAGAGTTAAGTGAGCAGAACCAGGGGAACCATTTATACAATGATGACAATATTAAAAGACAAGCAACTTTGAAAGTCTTAGGAGCTCCAATCAACACAAAACCCATCCATGATTCCATGATGAAATATGTTACTTACCTCCTGATAGGGAAGTGAAAGACGCAAAATGCCGGCTGAGATAAATATTTTTTTGAACATTGCTAATGTGGGAATTTGTTTTGCTGGACTATATGTGCTTGTAATGGGAGTTTTGTTTTTTTCAATGGGGGGGGAGAGAAGTGGGAAGAAAAGTTAGATTTTTGTTTATTAAAATGATTAAATTAAAATTTTAAAACATAAATTTGTGAAAGTTTAAAAAAACCCTTGGGATCCATTAAGAGGAGCATTGGCAGGTAGGTGGCACAGTGGATAGAGTGCTGGGTCTGGAGTCAGGAAGTCCTGAGCTCAAATCCTTCTTCAGATATCTACTATCCGTGTGACCTCGGGCAAGTTATTTAACCACTATTTGCCTCAGTATTCTCAAATGTAAAATGGGGATAATAATAGCACCTACCTCCCAGGGTTGTTGTGAGGATAAAATGAAGTATTTGTGAAGTGCTTAACATAGTGCCTGGCACATAGTAAGTATTATATAAATGCTAGCTATCATCATCACCACCATCACCATCATCATCATCATCATCATCATCATCATTATCATCATCATCATCATCATCATCATCATCATCATCATCATCACCATCATCATTGTCAGGTCCAGAACTAAGAGAGGTCATAATCCCAATGTATTTGGCCCTCGTCCAACCACATCTGAAGAATAGAATTCTATTCCAGGCATCACGTTGACGTCACGTTGAAAATTGACAAGGGGAAGCATGCCTAGTGGACAATGATCAGGAGAGTGAGAAGACTGGAGAATGTGTCATAGAAGGATCCGCAGAAGGACCTGAAGATGGTCCATGTGGAAGAGAAAGCCCAGGGTGAGGGGAGGGGAGGAGGGCATGATGGATGTGTACAAGGAGTTCAAAGACTGTCACTTAGGAGAGGGATATAGTTGGTATTGCTGGCCTTCAGGGGGCCGAGCAAGGGTGGAAATTGCAGGAAGGCAGATTTAGGCTGGCTCTCAGGACAAATTGGTAACAATAAGAGTTCTCCCAATGTGGAATGGGCTACCTCAGGGGCAAGTGGGGCACCCTTCACTGGAGGTCTCAGCGACCACTTATTGGGGATGTCTTAGAGAGGATTCTTGTTCAGGCTTCCAGCTCTGAGATTCTGTGAAACACTTCTTGAGATCCTAGGATTCAGAGGTGGAAGCCCTAAGGAATCATTTCAGTAGAGGCTCCTAGGATCATGGGATCCAGAGCCAGAAAGGACCTGAGAGACCAGCTAATCCAGTTCTTTCATTTAACAGGTGAGGAAACTGAGGCACAGAGTGTGTAAGTGACTTGTCCAACCTCTGTCACAATCAGGGGACATGAGTCCTGCTTTTCTGACTCTCAGTATGAAGCTCTTTCTGTATTGGGAGCCTCAGACTAGATCTTGGATTTGTTACCAAGGGTTGTATTGATTCTACTGACTTCTTCTACCAAGCAGCACCCTTGGTGCCCACTGGGAGGTCTGTTAGAGTTCAGGGAGAGAAGAAAGGAGATCTACCTAACTCAAGGTGGTGGATGAGTGAGAGGAGTAATCACCATTTTCAAGTATCTGGAAGGAAGAAGGAATCGATTTCTCCTGCTTTTCCCTGGAGGGCAGAATGAGGACCAAGGGAGTGCAAGTTAATCAAAGAGAGATTTGGGCTCAGTATAATGATTAGAGCTACCCCACAATGGAATGGGCTGCTTCAGAGATGATTACAGACTTAGAACTAGAGGGAGCCTTAAAATCCCCTAGTCCAATCTCCCCTCTCCTGCCAGCTCCTCGTTGCTTAGAGGCATTTATGACTCTATTTCTCTTGGATGTTGGATATTTTGCTTCAGGTAGGCTAGGAGTAGATAGGAATAGAAAGAAGACTGCTCGGGAGTCAAAGGACCTAGGTTCCAATCCTGCCTCCAAACTTTATTACCCGTGTGAACCTGGGTATCACCATTCCTAGGTCTCAGCTTCTTCTTCCATAAGATGAAGGAATTAGACTAGGTATGCCTCAGTTTCCTCAACTGTAAAATGGCAATAATAATAGAAACTACCTCCAAGGTTGTTGTGAGGATCAGAGGAGATAAAATGTGTAAAACTGTTAGCACATAGTAGGGTGAGGATCAGATGAGGTAGTTTGTAAAGCTTTTTAACACATACTAGGCACTGAGTAAAATGTTTGTTCCCTTTGAGATCCCATCTACAGCCATAGTTCCAAGTTACTTAACCTCCCTGGGTTAAAGAGAAGGAAATGTAAAGAGAGGGTGGGATCCTGAGGTCCCATCCAGCTTTAAACCTAAGGTCTTCTGAGCCTAGAGGACCCTTCCGAATAAAAGGCGTTCTGTGATTGTCAGAGGCAACTCTGCTGGAGAGAAACAAGTCAATGCTCCCCCTAGTGGCAAAAAGTAGGAACAGATTTTCGAACAGCTCAACCACCTCCCCCCTAAGATTGCTCCAACCTCTGACATGCATTCCACACTTACATAGTCACTAACCAAAACTAGATATCATGAATCATCCCTGAAAAGTTGTTTGCCTATCTGGTAGTCATGGCGTATTTCCATATAGGTGACTGCTTTGCTGAATTGTCTTTTTTTGCTATTTGGTATCAGATATTCTCAACACCAACTACTATGCTAAAAGGTAGGCTTACCCTGCATATTGTGATATCTACAGATGCAGCTAGGTGGTGCAGTGGATAGAATCCTGAGTCTGCAGGCAGGAAGACCTGAGTGGCTAGAACCCTGAGTCTGCGGTCAGGAAGACCTGACTGATATACTTACCAGCTCTGTGACCCTGGGAAGCTCACTTAAGCCCTGTTTGCCTCAGTTTCCTCAATTGTAAAGTAAGAATGATAATAATGGGATCTGCTTCCCAGAGTTGCTGTGAAGATCAAATGAGATAACAGTCAGATTTTAATAAATGCTTATTTCCCTCCCTCCCTCCCTCCCTTCCTTCCTTCCATATAAAGAAGAACTAACTTCTCAATGATTAGAGTTATCCAACAATGGGATGGGATGCTTCAGAAAGTATGATGGTATTATGATTACAGCCTTAGAACTAGAAGGAACTTTAAAAGTCCCCTAGTCCAAACTCCTCTCTTCTCCCCACCCCCAGCTCCTCATTGCTAGAGGTATCTATGACTCTACTTGTCCTGGATATTGAATGTACTGCTTCAGGTAAGCCCTATATTAGGGAGGCAGCATGGGAGTGGAGAGAACACTGGCTTGGTGTCAAAGGACCTGGGTTCAAATACTGCCTCCAAAACTTATTACCTTGGGTATCACTTAACAGTCCTTGCTTCCTTTCTTCCTTTCTTCCTCCCTCCTTTTCTCTCTTCTTCCCTCCCTCCCTCCTTCTTTCCTATAGGTCCAACTTCATTAAAATGAGTCCTACAGATCAAGAAACTTCATCGTATCTGCTCTCTCAAAGCCATCCTTTGCATGGCTACTAGGTTGACATTCCTAAAGTTGTTGTTCAGCCTTCGTTCTCGAAGAGGACCAATGACGTCAGAAGGGCGATGTCTTCACTTGCAAATGAGTTGGATTTAAGTGAGGCAGAGCTGCACAAAATCATCAGCCTCATCCTCTCCTCCAGAGTCATCGAAGGCCAATGGCAAGACCTAGGTCAAGATGGCTGGTGGTGGCCCCAGATGCAGTGGGAGACCTTGGCCTTTTTAAGCTAAGGTCTTTCTAGGCTTGTCTGAGGCAACACCCATTCAGTGGTTCAAGGCTAGGTAAGAACTGAGGCAAAAGATGGCCTAGTTTGCTTCATTAAAGAATCAGTCTGGGAAGGGAAGCCCCTCAGAGTTTTTGGCCAGAATAGAAACAATTGCCCATTCCTAAAGTGTATGAATTCTGACCATGCCACTTCCCTTCTCAATGGTTCCTGGTGGATCAAATATCATCTCCTCTGTTTGGCTTCTAAAGCTCTCCACAATCTGGCTCCGACCAAGGTTCCTGCGCAGGACGCTCTCTGGCCATGCATTTAATGTTCCTGCTGGCCGTTCCCTCTACCTGGCATCCCATCTCCCATCTCCACCTTTGTGCTGGCCCTTCCTTCTCACAAGCACCTCGTAGAATCCCTAGTTTCTTCCGCACCTTACCTACAGGAAGCCTACTTGATTCCTTTCCCTGCTTCCCTCAGTTGCCCTGTTTATTGAATGGAATAAGGTCAGCTATATTCACCAGGGTGGAATTTTGTTGTATGGGGTACTATGCCAGGTATCATATTCTCATTAGAGAGGAAGCTTGTTCTAGGGATGAAGTACTGGGCTTGGCATCAGGAAGACTTGGTCAAATTTATCTGTGGGGCTCTGGGCAACTTTTTTCCCTCTCTCTGCTTCAGTTTCTTCATCTGTAAAGTAGGAATGATAATAGTACCTGCCTCATATGGTTGTGGAGAGGAGATTTTCTATGTATAGAGTCTTGCGAAACTAAAGGAGGTAGGTAAGTATCAGTTATTAGTTTCATTGGGTAGAAGATTGAGGCAGCCTTTCCCCTTTCTTCCTTATATCCCGAAGATCTGATTGAAACTCAGAATCTTAAAGGTGGACTTGACCTCAGCAACCAACGAGTAGAAACCAAACCTAAAAAAGTTATCCTTCTGCAACATACCCATCAAGTGAACATACAGTTTTTACTTGAAGCTACTCTACTCTGGTGAGGGAGGAGCTTCTGAGACAGCCCAAGCCACTTTGGAAGAGGTCTAATTATAGAAAATTTTTCCTGATATCAAGTTATATCAAGATGGCACAGTGAATGGACCTGTAGTCAGTAAGTTCTGAGTTCAAATTTGGCCACAGACACTTATTAGCTATATGACCCTGGGAAGTCATTTGACTGCTGTTTGCCTCAGTTTCTTCATCTCTAAAATGAGCTGGAGAAGGAAATGGCAAATCACTCCTTCATTTTCTCCCAGAAAACCCCAAATGGGGTCTTGAAGAGTCAGACAAGACTGAAATGAATGAATTTTCATACAGAAAAATCTAACAATCAGTTCTGAAGGTGGCTAGAGCTGGCTCCAGCATGCTCTGCCCTTTTCTGTCTTGGTTGCCCTTTTCTGGATTTTTTTTTGCTTATCAATATACTTCCGAAGCTGAGGTGCCCAGAATTGAACATGTGTTTTCTGACCAGGACTGAGAGTATATAATGGGACCATCAATCCCTTCCTTATTCTTAGCGATTCTGTTTCTCTCAGTACAGTCCAAGGTAGCATTAGTATCATGCTGTGGACTACCATCGAAGCCCTAGTCCACTAAAAACCCTTCAGCTATTGCAGGTGAGTGAGCAAATTTAGCCATCCCTCATGTCCTTAGGAAATTGATTTCTGAAACCCCAGCATAAAATTTTACATTTATCCCTACTCATTTCCATCTCAGTGAGTGACTTCAGTCATACAGGGCCCTGTCCTAGGCCCTGAGGGGGAGATATTGAGGAGTATAACACCCAGGCTTTGCCCTGAAGGAGCTCAGAATGAGGGTCTAATGGAAGAGAGATAACAGTCAATAAATGTTTTCTGACTGACTGATTGATCTGGAAATGAGAAGACCTGAGTTCAAGCCTCAAATATGCCCTAGACTGGCTGAGTGCCCTTGGATACTTCCTTTCCTTTCTCTGGCTCTCAGTTTCCTCTTCTTTAAGATAAGCACCATGGAGCCCTGACATGCCAGTGTTTCTTGACTCTCTCTCAGAAGCAAAGCAGCAGATGGAAGCTGAGCTCACCTTTACACCATTATGGAAAATGGGTTTTGCTCAGCAGGTGTTCGGGGAAGACAAGTCCCGTGCTTCATCTTAGAATGCATTCTTTTCATGTTCCTTGGGAGGATTCCACTTGTTACTTACAATCCATTCTTATCATCTCCTTGGCTGCGCTCATTATAAACTATCCTTGCATTAAAGCAGTACTCCTTGAGAAAAAGGTTTTGCTAGTGCCAGAATTACTGAATGTATTTAAAACAAAGACAAGTAGCTGATTGCTAGGGAGTGTGATTGATAGACCACTGGGTCTAGAGTCAGGAAATCTTGAGTTCAAATTCAGTCTTAGATAATTTCTAGCTGTGACGCTGGGCAAGCCACTTCTCATCTGCTTCAGTTTCCTCAGTTGTAAATGCAGATAATAAGAACACCTACTTTACAGAGTTGCTGTAAGGATCAAATGAGATCATAGTTGTAAAAAGTGATTATTGTTGTGCAGTTACCTCCAACTCTTTGTGACCCCATTTGGGGTTTTCTTGGCAAAGATGCTGGAGTGGTTTGCCATTTCCTTCTCCAGCTCATTTTACAGATGAGGAAAGGGAGGCAAATAGGGTTAAGTGACTTGTCCAGGGTCACATAGCTAATATCTGAGGCCTGATTTGAACTCAGGTCTTTCTGACTCCAGACCCCCATTCTATCCACTGCATCACCTAGCTGTCCCAAAAAAGGATTAGCACAAGATAAATGCTTATTCCCTTCCCTTCCCTTCCCCATTTAAGTCAACCTGGTACAAGGACCAGAGCACTCTTCATAGAGTCAAGAAGACTTGAGTTCTAAACTTGTCTCTGTCATTTACAAGTCAAGTGCCTGTGAGCCAGGGAGGGCTGAATTTGGGAGTCAGAGGACTTAGCTTTGAATCCTGGCTTTTTCACTTATTATCTAGTAGGTGACTTCACCTCTCTGGGTGTCATTTCCCACCTCTGTAAAATAAGGGGGATGCACTTGATTAATTTTAAGGTTCCTTCCAACTCTAAATGTAGGATCAGAGGTTCTGACTCCAAAAGAGCATGGTTGGGCTCACAGACCTGCCACTGTGTGACTTTCTGGGCCTCAGCTCTCTTGCCTGTAAAATGAGATGGTTTGGACAAGATCAACAATTCTCTCTCTCTCTCTCTCTCTCTCTCTCTCTCTCTCTCTCTCTCTCTCTCTCTCTCTCTCTCTCTTAAGGCAATTGTGGTTAAGTGACTTGCCCAGGGTCACACAGCTAGTAAGTGTCAACTGTTTGGTCTGAGGTCAGATTTGAACTCAGGTTTTCCTGACTTCAGGGCCGGTGCTCTATTGGCTGCACCACCTAGCTGCCCCTAAGATCAACAATTCTCAAAATGTGGTCATGATGGGGCACTAACGATGGACCCCATAAAGGTCCTGGACTTTCCCCTGGCATTCGCCTGGGGCACCCAGCCCTTCACAGTTAATATTTTAACTGTCCTTGCATCTTGGCTTTGACTTTGTCCCAATCTCCAATTCTCTGTTACCTCTAACACGGCCTAACCCTCATTGTCTGCACCTGGCCCCACCTTAAACCATTAGTCCTTGATTCCATCTAGACCCCTTCCATGTGGCTCAGGTCTCTGGTGTTCACCTGGGGCACCCAGCCCTTCTGGGTCCTTCTCTGTTACCTCCCAGTCATCCAAGCTATTGGTCACTCCTTAATCGCATCCAGATCTTCCCATAGTCTTTCTGTAAAAAGGTCCATCTTGCCTCCATTAAATCATTCATGTTCCTTAAGAGTCTGGCTCTATTGTATTGGTATCACAAAGGTTCAGATTCCTTAAGAGTCTGGCCTAGCTGTCAATACAAGAGTCACAAACTTGAGGATTCTTAAAATCTTGCCCATCTCAATCAGTGTTTTAATAAACCTTGTCTCTGACTGAAAGAAGGCTTGAGTCGAATTCATTTGAGGTAGGACCCATTTCTTTTGCCCTTGAATTTTGGGGTTCCCACTACCCCTAGACCTCAATAGTCAGGGAACCCCTGGGATCCCTAAGGTCCTTCCAGAGGGTCCTCAAGGTCAAAACTATGTTCGTATTGATAGTATTTAACACATGTATTTAATTTTTATACATATTTAATTAACGCATATATTTGATTTCTGATATGGTAATAGCAATAGATATAATCCACATCAACAAAAGCTCTTTGGAGGGGGGAGGGAAGTTCCCCCAGATTCTTCAAAAAATTTTAAGAATGTAAAGTAGTTCTGAAACCAAAGACCAGAACTACAAGACTGGAAGAACTCTGAGGTCCCTCCTTAAAGCAATGATTATAGGCTTCTACTCCAAAGGAACTGAGTTTAAATCCCAGACCTCCTTTTTAGTACAAGTATGACCTTGGGCAATTGCTTAACCTCTCTGGGACTCAGTTTCTTCAGCTGTAAAACAAAGAGGTAAGACTAGGTCTCTTCTAGCTCTAGACTGTAAAGACCACCTGCCCCTAGGATAAAACTTCCCAAACCTCAGAGCCACTTGATTTCTCAGATTGCTCTGGATCTGGGTCAGTCCGTATGGGCAATTCCTTCATTCTTGGTGGAGTCCCCTGCCAGGGGCTGTGGGTATCCCCAGAGAGGGGCTGCAGCTAGAGAAAGGAAGGTGGGAGCAAGTTTGCTCTGGTTAAAGGCAAAGTCGAAAGGCCCTCTGGTCGTTGGGAATCCCAGAGTGTTTTTCCAGTGACGTTGCAGATTCCCCACATAACCCAATTCTCCATTCTTCAAATTCCTCTCCACATTCCTGTCATTCTCCTTCCTGGGAAGGTGTTGCCTTTTCAGTAGGTTATATCAGGCAGCCAGGATGGAAATAATCAGCATCATTTCTCCTCTGAGGGTGAAACCATGTAACAGGAAGGCCTGTCGTAGCAAGAAATACCATTAAAATGTTTGCATATTGAGCTATGCCAACATCCAGGGCTCCACCTTGAGAAAATGTGGGAATAAACCAGGTAGGGGAGGGGTGACATCAATCTGAAGGAGCTCAGGGCTAAGAGGGACTTCTGAAAAGCCATCTCCTACAGTGGAAAAAAAAGCACTGACTTCAGAACAAGAGGACCTGAGTTCAATTCCTGCCTCTTATCCTTACAGCTTGTGTGGTCCTAGACAACTTACTTTTCCTCATTGGGCCTCAGTTTCCTCAGCTGTAAAATGAAGGAGTTCATTCCAACTCTAGATATAGATTCCTTTTTTTTAACTTTCATTTTTAAAAAAAAAATTTGGGTTCCAAATTCCTTCTCATTTTCCAGCTCTTTCCCCACCAATTGAGAAGGCAAAAAACACGATGCCCATCATACATATGGAGTCATGCCAAACATATTTCTATATTAGCCATGTTTCCCACCCCCCCCCAAAAAAAAGCAAGACAAATAAAGTTTTAAAAATCTGCTTCAATCTGCACTTAGAATTCATCAGTTCTCTCTGCGGATGCAGATAACCTTTTTTAATCATGGGTTCTTTGGAATTGCCACTTATCTTTGTATTAATCAGAGTAGGTAGGTCTTTCATGGTTGATTATTATTACAAATTTGCTGTTACCGTATACAATGTACTCCTGTTTCTGCTCATTTCAATTTGCATCAATTCATTAAGTCTTCCTAGGTTTTTCTGAGCCTATCCCCCTCCTCATTTCTTATAGCACAGTAGTATTCCATTACATTAATATACCACAACTTGTTCAACCAATCCCCAAATGATGGGCATCTTCTCAGTTTCCAATTCTTTGCTCCCACAAAAAGAGCTGCTATAAGTTTGTATACATATAGGTCTGTTCCCCTTTTCTTTGATCTCTTGAGGATGCAGACCTAGAAGTGGTATTGCTGGGTCAGAGGGTATGCAGAGTTTTGTAGACTTTGGGCATAGTTCCAAATTGTTCTCCAGAATGGTTGGATCAGTTCACAACTCCACCAGCAATGCATTTTTGTCCCTATTTTCCCACATCCCCTTCAGTATTTGTCATTTCTGACAGGGGGTGAGGTGGTACCTCAGAGTTGTTTTAATTTGCATTTCTCTGGTCAGTAGAGACTTAAAGCATTGTAATGACTGTTGATAACTCTGATTTTTCTTTAGAAAACTGACTGTTTCTATTATTTGTAGGTCTGCAATCCTACGATCTCTCTTTGACATAATGGAAATGTGGCTTCATTCAGGCTCCATCCAGGCTCCTCTGGAAGACTTCTGGTGATAAAGGAACTCTCAGTCTCCTAAGGCAGCCCATTCATTTTTCATTCAGACATTTCCCCCCTCATATTAAACCAAAAGGAATCAACCAATCAGCAAGCATTTATGAAAACATTTGCTATGTCCCAGGCACTGTGCTAATCTCTGGGAATACACAGAAAAAACAATCACAGTGCAAGTCCTCAAGGAGTCTACATTCTAATGAGGGATACTCGTCTAAGTCAGAACACACTAGGAAAATACAGAGGGGATGGAAGGAGCCTAAGATGGAGAGGGACTGGGAAAGGCCTCCTGGGAGAAGTGCTGTTTGAGTTAAAGGAAACCAGGCAATCTAAGAGCTGGAAGTTGGAAGGGAGGGCATTCCAGGCATGAGGGGAGAGTCCACACCACAACATGGAGGTGGGAGGGTCTTGTGTGGGAGGGACAAGTCATGGTGCAGCATGGAGGGGAGTGATGTGTTAGAATGAGTAGAAGGGGTCAAGTTGTGAAGAGCTTCAAATGCCAAACAGAGGAGTTTATAGTTGATCCTAGAAATAATTGGGAGCCATTGAAGTTTGTTAAGTAGAGGGGTGACATGGTCAAACTTGTGCTTTTCGAAAATCACTTGGGCAGCTGTGTGGAGGATGGACTGGATTTCTCTCTGTGACTTCTGCCCTCTGGGGCCCAACAGAACAAGCCCATTCCTTCTTCAAACACTATAGACAGTTATCCTGTCCCCCTCTCCTGGGAGGTTTTTTTTTTTTTGGACAGATATTCCAGTTCCTTCCAATCAGAGTGGCTTCTCAGAATTGTCTGGGACTTCCGAGGCCAGCCAGCCCAACCCTGAACCTGAGAATCCCCTCTAGCCTGTATCTGAAGACCTCCAATGGGGGAGAGCTTACTCTCTCCACTCCATTCCACTTCTGGAAATGAATCCCTAATAGCATGGTTTCAAGACCCCTCACCATCCTGTTCACGCTCATGCGGATGCTCTACGCTTCTCTCTGTCCTTCCTAAAATGGGTTGTCCAGGATGGAATTTAATATTCTCAATGTGATCTGTCTGGCTCTTATAATAGCCCAGGCCAGAGGCAGTGAGAGTTTGAACTACTTGTGGTGATAGAGCAAAGAAAATGGGAGGATGTGTGAGAAGCTTCTGAAGTATAGTTTATAGACCTTGTCAACTGATTGGATGTGGGTGTAGGGAGAGAGAGGAGTCAAAGAATTCTCTGGTTTTGACCTTGAGTGACTGGAAGGATGATACTGCCATCAACCAAAACATGGCGGTTGTCACGGGGCAGGTTGGGGGAAAGATGACAAGAGTTTGGAACAAGTTGAATTTGAGGGGTCAGGGAAATGGCTGCAAGGAGCCAACCACCCAACACAAAGTTGGAAATGTGGGAGTGGAGTTCAGGGGAGAGACTGGGCCTGGAGATGGAGGTGGGACTGTGGGATTTAGGTCTGGAAGGAACCCAAGCCAACATTAAATAATGCCGTATGCGCTGCTTTACATGTGTTCTCACACTTGATCCTCCCAACTATCTTGTGAGATAAGTACTACGAGGATCTTCATTTTATAGATGAGGAAATTGAGGCAGGCAGTCATTAAGTGACTTGCCCAAGCTCATGCAACTAGTGTCTGAGGCCAGATTTGGACTCAAGTCTTTCTGATTCCAGGTTCAGTGCTCTATCCACTACACCACCTAGCTGACTTAAAAAAGACACAAACAAAGAGAGAAAGCAGTTCTGGGTTTCAGGGAGCCCCATTTTAACAGAGGAAAGTACTATTGATGGACTATTTGTGCTCAACTGTGGTAGAGCCTTCCAAGCTCGAACTGGTCTGATCAGCCACAGACACACTGTACCTTGACCCCAACATAGTGATGTCATTTTGGTCATCTTCGAGAATGAAGGAGAGTAACCACCAAACAACCAAAGGTACAAGGATAGAGAGCAGAGCCACAAGGGAATAGCTCCATCATTTCCTGTAGCAGAGGCAATATTGATCTGATTCTAGTTCTAGAACTGGAAAGGAAGGAGGAGGAACATGGAGGATATCTCCACTGCTGCTGTGAAGATGTAGGCGACACATTGCCAGTGAAGTGCAGCTGGTGACCCACGTGTGAGGTGCCTACCAATCAGGACCTTAGGAGTCCCAGGGGAGGAGTTCTGAAGCTAAAAAGGTTAAGCCATCCCGGGCGTGAGATCCGGTCCCAGCAGCGACAGACTGGCAAGAAGATGGTGGGGAAGTAAAGTGAAGTATAACTAGGGGCATATACATCCCGTATATAATATTAGAATATAAGTATATCACCTCCTTTGGACAGCTCCTCCAACTCAGAATCATTAGGTTTGCAGGATGGGTCCTCAGGGAATGATTACTACCTCAGTTATCAAGGAAGTAGTCTGGGTTCCCAGACCCAAATGTTCTAGCTCATGTACCTCCATTAGTATGCTTCCTGCCAACATCCAGCCAATAGACAGAATGGGGGGCAGCTAGGTGGTGCCACAGTGGATAGAGCGCCAGGCCTGGAGTCAAGAAGACTCGTCTTCCTGAGTTCAAATCTGGTTTCAGACACTAACTAGCTGTGTGACCCTGGGCAAGTCACCTAACCCAATTTTGCCTTGGTTTCCTCACCTATAAAACCATTATAAATATCTGTAGTCAAGCAAAACAAATAAGGAGGAGCAGCTAGGTGGTGCAGGGATTAGAGCACTGGCCCTGGAGTCAGGAGGATCTGAGTTCAAATCCAGAGTTTAGACACTTAGTAGCTGTGTGACTCTGGGGAAGTTGCTTAACCCTGTTTGCTTCAGTTTCCTCATCTATAAAATAAGCTGGAGAAGGAAATAGTAAACCACTCCAATATCTGTGCCAAGAAAATGCTAAATGGGGTCACGAAGAGTCAGATATGACTGAAAACAACTGAGCAACCACAATAAAAGTAGACCAAATGAGCTCTCAGAAGAGGCATTTGCTGAGATAGAATGGTAAGAACAGTAGCTGCAGAAAGCTCCCCTGGGGAGCTCCCCCACTAATACACATAGCATCCAAGAGAAGAGTGGCTTCAAATTAAAGCACAGTGATGGCAAGTCATACAAGGAGGAAATACGTGGCCAAGATAACTCATGACTCCAGGCCTGCAGGGACTCAAAAGTCTTTCTCTGTGCTCACAGTCTTCTCTGCTGTCCAACTTTTAGTTGCTGGGGCGAACTGTCTGTGTAGTCCACAGCTGGTTTGTTTCTCTACTGCCAGCAGTCCCCACTCCTTAAAATTTCTCTGTCCCTTGAATGGCTTATTCTCTATGTCCATATCTGTCTGGTGAGTGCTTCTCTGTTTTTTCCTCACCCTCCTTTATTTTTTTTGTTGTTGTTGTTGAGGCAATCAGGGTTAAGTGACTTGCCCAGGGTCACACAGCTAATAAGTGTGAAGTGTCTGAGGCTGGATTTGAACTTAAGTCCTCCTGACTTCAAGGCTGGAGCTCTATCCATTGTGCCACCTAGCTGCCCCCCTCATCCTCTTTCAAAATGACTCTTTAGCTGCTGATTGAGAAGTTCCCTGGCTGGTAGACGTCATGACTGCTGGGCAGGGGGCAGAGTGAGGAGGTAACCTTATAACCCCCAAGAGGCCAATAGCTCTGTTCTTTCCCAATTTCTGTCTCTTTCTTTGGCTGACCAAAATTGCCGAACTCACCAAGAGCTTGCTTCCAGGGCTTAGCTATTTAAAGCCTCCAGGCATGTGCCCAATTTTAGCCCAAGAAATCAAAGTGATCTTCCTGGCTCAGAGAGCAGTAATCATACCTTGTAATAGGTTCCCTGTGTGCCAACATGCTGTTATCAGATCAACCCCTCATTGTCTGTGATTATGTCACAGAGAATTGGGAGAATGGAGGTAGAAATCAATTACCCCTCCACTATACTCTCTCCTCAATAAAACATTTTCTTTTTCCAACAAACCAACTGGGATGCTTTTCTTGGTGTGTGTGTGTGTGTGTGTGCATGAGTGTGTGGGAAATTCCATGTTTCACAGATCACACTTAATCTGAAAATTAATGTTTTACCAAAAATATATAAGCTGGCAGATCTAGGGATTTCACTCATTTCTAAATCCAAATTTTTTTTTGGACTAAATGTCCCTCTTTTGCCCAGGCTGGAAGTATAGGGCAGGCTACTCATGGGCTGGTCCCCCTCTGATCAATACAGGAGCTTTGACCTTCTCCATTAATGACCTGAGAGAGTTTGCCCCTCTTTAGACAACCCAGGTAATTCCCCTTTCCTGGGGGATTACCATACTACTGTCATGTTTAGTGCAGTCACCCAGTTGGCTTAGCCCATTATCACTCAAGAAGTCTGTCAACTTGAGCCTTGCTGGCAGCAGGGATCGCAGGGCTGTGCCACCTGTAATTTGAGCCAAATTCAGATTTTATTGTTTTAACAAGTAGATTTTCCAAAATTACCACAGGTTACTGCATGTCTCAGTGCTTGCAAAGGGCTTCCCACACCCAAAAATGATAAAGAGGAGAAAAAAGGAAAAGAGAACCAGGCATTTGCCCTCAGAAGGTAAGCCATGGTCCCTACAGAGCTCCTCAAATATAGATGAGATCATGGATCCATTGATGCGCTGAAGCATTGAAGTACAGACTAGATGTTTGCTTGGGGCTCTTCTGGCTCTAAGTGCTTATGGAACCCCAGAATCATGGAGTTTCTGAGTTGGAAGGCCTTCTAGTCCAATCCAAACTAGAAGAATTCTCCCAGCATTGAGGTAAGTGGAAAGAGGGCTGACTTTGAAGTCAGAAGATGTGGGTTCAAAGCTACGCTCTGCCACTTATGTCTTGTGACCTTGGGCAAAGCAGTTAACTTCTCTCTGCCCCAGTTTCCCCATCTGCAAAAAGAGGAGGTTGGACCAGAGGGTTTCTAAAGTTCCTTTCAGCTCTGTCTCTAATCCTAAGACCCTCTACAGAATGCCTAGAGGAGGCAGCTAGATGGCATAGTGGATAGAGGGATGCCATTAGAGGAAGACTTGGGTTCAAATCCAGCCTCAGATGCTTACCAGCTGTGTGATCCGGGCAAGTCACTTAATCTCTGCTTGCCTTATTCTCCTCATCTATAAAATGAGGATAATAATAGCACCTATCTCTTAGTGTCGTCATGAGGATAAAATGAATAAAGTGCTTTGCAAACCCTTAAACATTATATAAATGCTCGCTATTATTATTATTTGACCAGTGGCCATCCAGCCTTTGCTTGAAGACTTCATTTGCAGGAAGGAGCCCATCACCTCTAGAGGCAGCCCCTTTGGAACACTTCTCATTTTTAGGAAGCTTTTCCCAGCATTGAGCCCAAATTTGCCTTGTGTAGCTCCCACTCAATGCTCCTGGTTGTCTCCTCTGAGGTCAAATAAAACAATTTGCACCTCTTTACACCCACAACAACTCTTCAAATACCTGAAGAGAGCGATCGTGACCCCCAATATTTTTATTCCTGCCTTGCCTCATCCCTACTCTTTTTTAAAGCTCCATCAATGTCCCTTCTCCTCCAAGAGGCTCGTCCCAGTCCTACGAAGCGGAAGAGTTAGGTTGGCTTAGCGCCCCCTAGCGGTCTCATGGTATGAACCCCTTACCTTTGCTGTACTTGTTCTGAGAATCGCAATCGAATCAACACACCTTTTGCCTCTGGAAAGAGCACCTCCATGTATTTCCCTGTGACTCCCTGCTCAATAGTCTCCATTAGGATATTGTTTTCTCCTTCATTATAATATAAGCTCCCTATTTGTTTTGCTTAATGTTACATATTTGTAACGGTTTTGTGGTACTTGCTTTCTCAGTGGGGCGGGGAGATGGAGGTAGGAGGGAGAGAATTCGTAACCGGAGATACAGTAAGACTGGATTTAAAAAGAGAGAGTAAGTTTCTGGAGGGCAGGAACTGTCTCAGTTTCCTATTTGCGTCTCCAACGCTTGCTTAACTTGGCGCTCGACATAGTAAATGCTTAACAAATGGTTTTCGTTCATTTTTTCTATCACTTCCTGGTCATTTCCAAATCAAGTCACCCACACTCCAGCCGCCTCTTGTCTCCTCCCACCAGAGACTGGACTCTGGCTTTCCCCCACTGGATTGCAAACTCTTTGAGATCAGGGACTGTTTTGCTTGCTTTTGTATATCTCCAGTGTTTACCACAGTGCCTACCGCTGATTCATTGATTCATTCACGCTGTTGAGCACACAGTAAGGGATTAATAAATGTTTATTGATGGATTACCCCTGCATTCAGTCGGAGCCAACCACACAATTGCGTGACCCCAGGCAAGTCATTTAGTCTCTCCAAACCTCAGTTTCTTCATTTGTACAATAGGGATAATAATACCTGTAATACCTACCTTACCAGATTGTAGTGGGAATCCCATGAGATAATACTATGCAGAGTACTTGGCAAACTTGAAAGCACTGTATTAACGTCAGCTGTTATTGCTATGATTATTAGTCCTCATTACACCACCTGAAGCCAAAAGAAATAAATATACTCTCTCTACCAAATAAGATCATAGGATTTAGAGCTGGAAGAGCTGGTAGGATTACAGCTCAAGTGGGAGTGACTTTAGAGGCCATTCTGATCTCTTCCAGCCCCCTCACTTTAGAGATGAGGACACTGAGGCCCAGAGAAGATAACGACTTGTCCAAGGCTACACAGTGTGTTGGGGGTCGAGCCAGGCTTCACACCTGAGCTTTTTGGCTCTTAACCCCAGCGCTCTCCCCATTCCTTGGTGCTGTCTCCTCCAGAGCTGATGACTCTTCACATAACCTGAAGGCAGGGACCATGGGAGCCAAGCCTTCTCTTTCCAAGCAAAACATCCCCACCACCCTTTACTCCCCTTCCCACGGCATGGCTGCCTTACCATCCTGGTCACTTGTTCTCCTTAAGTGACAAGCTTCACTTTTTCAATGGCCTGTCTAAAAAATCTGGGGTAGAAGGGAAGGAGGGGAGAGTAGGAGAGACGGAAACCGAGGGCTCAGAGAAGAAGCTCCTGATGTCCCATGTGCAAGTCAAGTGAATGAGCATGTATTAATTCATATTAATTCCTATTATAATTGTGGACCATTATTATACAGTTATAAATGAAGTAACTATTATAATTTATTATTACTACTAGTGCCAGGCACTGTGCTAAGCTCCGAGAATACAGATACAAGACAGCAAAAAGGAAGATAGTCCCTGCCCTAAAGAAGCTTATATTCTAATGGGGGTAGATAACTAACAAAGGAGAGCTGAAAAGTGGGGGAAGAGATGGGAGACAGGCAAGAAAGTGGATTTATTCTTTGTTTATTCTATAAATTAGGACATAGTTGCAACTGTAACCTAAATAATACATATATATTTATATATAATACTTAAAGAGATATAAAAATTAAACTATATTTAAATCTAAAATAAACTGTTTATTTTTAATAAAAATTTTTAATAAATTATTGATACTGTTAATACTGGTTCCCACTTTAGATAGGTTCATTTATGTAATCTTTTCCTGATATCAATTACCATTGGATTATGAAGACTTCCAGGAATAAATTAAGTTGAAGAAATCTGGAGAGTCAAGTGCAGAGCCAAGAAAAAGGAGTAAGTGTGGCTGACCTGGGCACTTCCTCAAAATAGAGGCTTAGGAAGGAACTTACCAGTTGGACCAGGGGGCCATAGGGCTGAAGAGATCATCCAGGGTGAGGAGGACACAGGGATCGGTGAATCTTCTAGGTGGAGGAAGCTTCTGGGACATAGTGGAAAAGTACAGAGATTCAGGAGCAAAGATGAGGGAGGAGTGAGGTGAGGACCCAGGAAAGAATGGAGAAGCTGAGGAGGTGAGGAAATTTGGGGAAAGAGGTCCCTTGAAGCACTGGGTAGAAGGGCCAAGAGCCGGGAAGAAAGCTGGACACTAAGGGCATGGGTGAAATAGGTGTCCAAGGACATCAGGAGAAAAGGGGCAAAGACTTGGAGAAAAAAAAAGTTTAGGGGTACCCATGGTTATCACCTTCAAATATGTGAAGACTCTGGGGCCTACTGTTTGGCCCCAGAGGAAGGAACTAGGACATGTGACTGCAAATTCCAAGGAGGCAGATCTTGGCTAAGATAAGTGGAAACTTGGGGAGTGAGGTCCCCATCACTGGAGAAGCTGGGGGAGCTTAGGGGGCACCACAGTGGATAGCATGCCAGACCTGAAGTCAGAAAGACTCATCTTCCAGAATTCAAATCTGGCCTCAGACACTTCCTAGCTGTGTGACCCTGGCCAAGTCACTTAACCTTGTTTGCCTCAGTTTCCTCATCTGTAAAGTAAACTGGAGAAGAAAATGGCAAACCACTCCAATATCTCTGCCAAGAAAACAGCAAATAGGGTCAGGAAGAGTTGGACATGACTAAAAATGACTGAACAAGAAGCAGAGGATGGGTAAGCACCCATCACAAAAGTTCAGTCAGGTTAGGCTAGAAAAGTTAAGAAAAAGCAACATGAGAATCCTAGCTTTATACCTGGAATGGATCTTAAAGGTCATGTAGGACTGACCCCTGCATTTTTTAATGAAAACCTTTCCTGATCACCTCAACTACTAGTGCCTTCCCTTCCCAAATGACCTTGTAGTCTTTTTATATATGTTATGTGTTATAGACATGTATGTTTGTATATGTTACATGCACATGTTTTCTCTCCCATTAGAATGGAAACTCCTCCAGGGCAGGGACTATTTCATTTTTGTCTTTGGATCTCCAGTGCCTGTCATATAGCAAGAGCTTAACGGATTCCTGGCACAAAGTAAGCTTTGAAGAAGTGTTTGTGGGTTGATCAAAGAGGGGACAAATGATTTGGCCAAGGTCACTGAGAGTCATCAGCGATGCCTGCGCTAAGGTTCAGCTCTCCCAGCTTTAAGTTCAGTTCGTTTTTCCTCTGCCTCATCCCAGAGGGGGTTCCCCACTGCTGCTCCTCCCCCTCCCCCCCCCAGTAGTTCTTCGGAGAGCTCGGGAACACCCACGCATGCTCCAACCTAGTCCAGGCCTGCAGGGGGCATGGCTGGGAGCCTAGACCCAAATTGTACTTGGCAAGGGAAGCCAGTTCCTTTTGGAATGAAAAGATGAATGCTTGAGTGAAAAAAAAAAAGAGACCAGCTCAGAAAGTTAACAGTCTGTCTGGCATCTACTGTAGGGTGCCCTGTCTTAGGAACTGTGGAAATAAAAGAAATGGAGGAAAATAACTCCCAGAGTCCAAAAGAGGTTGTAGAATTGTAGATCAAGATCGGGGAGAGAACTTAGAGGTCACCTAGTTAACTTGGGGTCCAAGAACTTGGGCTTAAAAAAATTTTTTTTGGATAATTATCCAGCGTGTCCAAAAAGTCTTGGTGCGATTTAAAGCCTCAATGACTTCAGAAACACAAATGCTATAAAGGTATCAAAAACAACACGTTAAAGATTGCTTATTTAAAATGTTAAGATTTTGATAGGTTTCTTATTCTAACTGCTAATAACCACATCCTGTGCTATTAATCACTCCAGTTGACTTTTGAGCTCTGTAAAAGCTTTCACCCACTGCTGCTCAGTGCCTAGAAGGACAGCGGTTCTGAGCCTAGCCCTGAGGTCTTCTAGAGAACAAGGTCTGGGTGCAAACATCACAGTGTCAATGTGATTCCAGAGAGGAAAGTCGAATGGAAATGGATCAGGTGACAGTGATGGGGAAATAAGAGGACTTTCTCTACAGATTAACTGGCTTGAGAAATCGTCATCCAGAGAATTAAAATTCATTATGAAAATGAACAAAACTAAAGCAGTTTCAAAAAATGTAGATAAATTAACTTTCAAACGATGCCTTTTAAAGTTTGTAGTCCTTATACTTTTGAAGTTATTAAACTGTGCTAAGACTTTTGAAACAGCCTGTAATTCAATATCGTAGGTTTCCTTTGTAATCCTTTATATTCTATATAAATATTATTTTTAAAATTGAATTTAAAAATATTCTGAGAAAGGGTCTCTGGGCTTCTCCAGACTGCCAAAGGGGCCCGTGATAACCTAACAGTCTAAGCATCCCTGACGTATTGCAACTCTAAAGGTGGTGCAGTGGCTAGAATGCCTGATCTGGAGTTAGGAAGACTTGAGTTCCGATCTGGCTTCAGACACTTACTAGCTTTGTGACTCTGGGTAAGCCAGTTCATCTCTATCTCTCGGTTTCCTCAACTGTAAAATGGAATAATAATGGAACCTCCCACAGTTGCTGTGGGGATCAGATGAAATAACACTTGTAAAGTGCTTAGCACAGTGCCCGGCACATAGTAGGTCTATGTGATCAGGGCTCTGCAGATGCAATCCCCATGTGGACTTTAGAGCATGCACAGGTAGTTTTTCTTACCATTTGAAGAAGGGAAGCCTTTTAATTGACTGCTGAACTAAAATTGAGAAAGTTTACAAAAGGCACGGCATGGATGGTTGCTCCTCTCTCTCTTGCGTGGCTGCATTTGAGGGGGGGGGTATTGCAACCCTCTAGGGGTAAAAAGAGGCCTTGAGCCTTTATCTCCCTATTTGGGGCCACTGCCTTGGGGCTCATGAGCATACAGCCCTGTTAACTGCTTTTATCTCTGTTGAGCTTTCCCCACCCTCTTTTGTGAAGGCATCCTAGAGTAAGCTACCATCTTGCGATCTTCAAAGGTCGGGAGAGTTTGCTGCCAGAGGTCCGGAGGCTAAAGTCCAGAGAAATGAAGTCTGGAGGGACCTCCTTGACCCAGCATAGAAGTGGATGGAAGGCAACAGGGATAGTGATAGTAACTCATGCATTGGCTAATCTGGAAGTGAATGTGACAAATTCTGTGTACAAACTGATTTATATTTGAGCCCACTCTCTGGGGACTGAGGTAGTATAAAGGAGTGTATCCTCAGGCATTGGAGTACGGAGAATGTACTTCTATTCTTGTCATAACTTCTTAGTAAAGATTCCTTTGTAAAAGCTAAATGATGTTAATTGGTTAAAGGAAACTGATTACTGGTGATTGATATGGGGAAAACATACTGGAATGGGGGCCTTAAGCTGATAGCACTAGAGAAGACCCCTACCTAGAAACCCAAGGAAGGGATGTAGCCTTGCTCTGGAGCACCAGACTCATCAGTGCAAGTGGGAATTCAGAGGAGGATCCCCAGAGCTTATAAAGGCCACACACACACACACACACACACACACACACACACACACACACACACAGAGTCACCTATTTACTTTCCGTTTCTGTTTCCTTCTTCCAGTCTCTGCCTCCTCTACTCCTACTTGGACTATTGCACCAGGCTCTCATCTCTGCCTGTCCAATATTTCTTGTGTAAACTCCCAGATCTCTTTCCTTAAAGCTTCTATGACCTCATCCCCTTCCCTACTCAGGAGTTTCTTTTGGCTCCAAGAGTTGAAAGGGAACAATGAGCTCTAAATCACCTAAGATAATTAGTTGGATGACCATCTGTTGTAGTCTAGATAGATGAGATAACCTCCAGGCTCCCTCACTTCTCCAAGAATCCATGGTTCTTCCCTGCCTGGGCAGAAGCATAGGATCTGAATTCAGAGGACCTGCCTTTGAATCCTACTCTGCTACGCTTTACCTATGTGACCTTAAGCAAATCATCAGGACTCCTTGGACTTCATTTTCATCATCTAGGAAATGAGATACTCTCTGAGGTCCTTCCAGTTCTAAATTCTATTATAAACCCGTAACCATTAGTCTGACACTTAAAGTGTTCCATGATCCATTCCCAACTCACCTTGGCAAACCTAACTCAGCACTTCAGTCACACTGGTTCCCTGGAACCCATCACCAACCTTTCCTCCTCCATGCTTCTGCTTAAAGTATTCTCCATGCCTGGGATTCCCTCCCCCTTTCCCTCTGTTTGCCCACAAATCCTCTTTATTCTTATAGATGCCAACTCAAGTCCTATGTAATCCTTCAGGAAGTGTATCCCAACTCACAGTGTTTTTTTTTTCCTTCCTCTAAACTCTGAAAGTACTTGACTATAATATTTATTTGGTACTTTTTTTTGGTACTTTCTATAAAGAGCTTTGCATTTTAAACTCTGTTTTTTTATGTGAAAAATTTTATATTTTATTTTTTCAAATTACGTGTAAAAGCAAATTTTTAGCATTTAAAAAATTCCTTTGATTTCCAAATTTTCTTCTCTCTCTTTCTCCTTCCCCTCCCCCTTTGAAAAGCAAGCAATTTTATATAGATTACACATGTGCAGTCATGCAAAACACATTTCCATATTAGCGGTGTTGCAAAAGGAAACTCAGACAAAAAGAAAAGGAAACAAAAAGTATGTTTCAATCTGCATTCAGACTCCACCAGTTCTTTCTCTAGAGATGGATAGCATTTTTTATTATAAGTCTTTTGAAATCATCTTGGATCATTGTTTTGCTGAGAACAGCTAAGTCATTCAGAGTTGATCATCATGCAATAATGTTCCTGTGTACAATGTTCTCCTGGTTCTGCTCACTTCATTTTGCATCAGTTTATGTAAGTCTTTCCAGGTTTTTCTGACATCAACCTGCTTGTCATTTCTTATAGCACAATGGTAATTCATGACAATAATATACCACAAATTGCTCAGCCATTCCCCAATTGATGGACATCTCAATTTCCAATTCTTTGCCACCACAAAAAGAGCTGCCATAAATATATTTGTATATCTGGGTCCTTTTCCCTTTTTTTTTTTTTTGGTAAATATTTCTTTGAGATACAGACTAGGTAGTGGTATTGCTAGGTAAAAGGATTTATAATTTCATAGCCCTCTGGGCATAGTTCCAAATTGTTCTCCAGAATGGTCGGATCAGTTCACCTCCACCAACAGTGCATTGGTAATCTAATGTTTCCACATCCCTTCCAGTATTTGTCATCTAAACCCCCTTTCTATGTTGGCCCTACAGAACATCGAATATCAGAGCCAGAAGGGACCTTAATATATCAAATGTTAAGGAACCTTAGAACCTAGAACTTAGAATGTCAAGTTAGCGAGCATTTATTAAGGACCTGTGATGTGCCAGGCACTGTGCTAAATGTTGGGAATGTAATGAAAGGCAAGAACAAAAAACAAAAACAAAAAAACACCAGTCCTTGCGCCCCAGGAGCTGGGAGTCAGAGCTAAGAGAGACTTTAGAAGATGGAATGTCAGAGCTGGGAAAGACATTAGGACACAGAATATCAGAATTGGGTGAGAATTTGGAACAAAGAATATTGGAACTGGGAGAGAATTAGAATACAAAGTTTCTAATGTGAACCAGGAATAACAAGATTTTACAATCTCAAAGACGAAATTTAGTCCTTTCCAACTAGATGGGTTAGATGTCCAGTCCAGCCTTTACTTGCATGTTAATTGTCTCTACACCATCACTGACAAACAGAAATTTAGCTACTGCTTGAAGACTTTTAGTGAGGGGAAACCCCCTATACCTCCTGCAGCTCTCTTTCTACCTTGGACAGCTCTGTTGTTTAGGGAGTTTTTTCATGACCTCAAGCTTAAATCTGCCTCTGCAAGTTCCACCCTTTGTTGCTAGTTCTGTTCTCTGGGACCAAGCCAAAAAAAAAATACAAATCCCTCCTTCCAAGTGCCAGCCTTCCAAATATTTAAAAATAGCTAGCGTATCTCACCAAAGTCTTCTCTTCTTCATGCTATGACTCCTTAGTTCCTTCAACTGATCTGTGTATGGCATGGTCTTCAGTTGTTTGCTTTTTTTTTTTCTCACCATCTTGCTTTCCCTCCTCTAATTATGTTACAATATGTGGATGTCCTATTAAAATATGGTGCCCTGAACTAGACATAATACACCAGATGTGGTCTGGCATTTTTCTATCCAGGACATTTTATTTCTTTTGATGTAGTCGAAGATTGTATTAGCTTTCTTGGCTACCATTTCACCCTGCTGACTCATATTGAGATTGTGGTCCACTGAAAGGCTCAGATCTTTTAAAACAGTTATCACCATGGCAAATACTTATAATCTCCCAGCTATATGGAATGGAAAGCTTTCAAACTGTAGCAGGAGATCAAAATCATATGAGACTAGGAAGAATGCCTAGCATTGCTTTTGTCCTGCCTGCTACTAGAGTAAGGATGCTGGCAGTGAGCCTACAGAGAATGAGCTGACCTCCCAACAAAATTTTGCTCACTTCTGAAGAGTGGTTATTCTGTCCACCAATGTAAGAGCTCACAAAAAACATTAGCTAGAGCAAATGGATAGCCACTTGACCCAGGAATGTTTCTATCTGAACCATTAAAAAGACAAAATGAAAGAGGTAGCAATAATAAGAATAAGAATTTCCCACAATCACCTGAACGTAACACGGATCCATGAAAATTCAAAAATAATGTTTTCAATAGATGTTGCTGCACCAGATACTAATAATCTCCAAGCCACATGGAAAGGAAAGCTTTTGAACTACAGAGAATATTGTAGTTGTTGTTGTTCAGTTGTTCTAGTCATGTCCAATTCTTCATGACTCCATTTGGAGTTTTCTTGGCAAAGATACTGGAGTGGTTTGTCATTTCCTTCTCTAGCTCATTTAGCAGATGAAGAAACTGAAGCAAACAGGGTTAAGTGACTTGCCCAGGGTCGTACAGCTAGTAAGAGATCTAGCAGAGATCAAAACCATGTGTGAACAGAATGAGGTACATAGTATTTCTGTTGTCCTATCTGCCACTGAAGTTGTCCCAAGGATTCTTGCAGTGGAATTTCTAGCCTCATATTTTATTCAAACTATGAAGAGCAATTATTTTGTTTGCTTGGGCAATAGTATTGTTGCATGCAGCCTTCAGAGGGGCTACCTGACCCCTGACCCCATGGCCAGAGCAGGTTAGAAACAGTTGGAGCAGGTCTTGCAATATCTCTGGAAACTCCCCATTGCTGCACCTGTAATCTACTGTTCTGACCAGATGTCACCACTCCCCAAGCCTCCTCAGCCTTCTCTATGGACTTTCGGCTATTTTGCAAAACAGCTTATGTAACAGCTTCAAGAGGCTGTGGCTTCCATGAGACTCCCTCCCTGTTGAAGTGTATTTTAACTCTGCCCCTTCTGCCCCTTCCAGGCAGTACAGGACTGTGGTGCTGTATAGTATCCTGAATTGAAATTCCCTTGCCTAGATTAAAAAGCCTTACAGTTGCTACTTTAGTAGTCCTCTTCATTTCAGCTTGACAGTATCCATCATCAACTATAAAAAGACTAATAGAAGAGAGAATGCATTGTTCTGGGATTGTTTCTGTCTTCACCCCATAAAACAAGAGAGGAATGGTTTTTCTGCAGTAATTCCCATTTTTTCAGTGCTTCAAATTTTGCAAAGCACTTCCCTTACAATAACCTTGTGAGGCAAGCAATGCATTATTGTGCCCATTCTACAGGTAAGGAAACTGAGGCTCAGAGCTGTTAACTGACTTGTCCAAGGTAGCACAGTTGGCAGATGTCAGAACTTGGATTCAAACTCAGGTTTCTTGACTTCAAATCCCATTTGATTCAGAAAGAGCAAAGCCTAGGCCACATGAATCTGGGGAGCTCCTCTCTCTCTATGTGGGTAAGAAATCTGGGCCTTGGACCAGTTTAGCAGCTGATAGCAAGGAGGCCAACAATTTGACCATCATGGGGAGGTGGAGGAAAAATGGAGAAGAGCAGCAGAAGGGGACTGTTTCAATGAATCTGCACCTGTAGACTCAAGTTAGTGGCTACAACATCTGACCAATGAGTTGGTAATTCTCTGGCATGTGGGCAAGGCTTTGAGGAGCCAGAGGCAGCTAGGTGGCATAGTAGTTAGAGCACTGGGCCTTGAGTTAGGAAGACCTGAATTCAAATCTGGCCTCAGACACTAGCTGTGTGACCCTGAGGAAGTCACTTAACCCTGTTTGCCTCAGTTTCCTCATCTGTAAAATGAGCTGGCAAAGGAAATGGCAAACCGCGCTAGTATCTTTACCAAGAAAACCCCCAAAGGGGTCACAGAGAGTCAAACATGACTGAAATAATTCAGTAACAACAACACTCTTTGGAGCCGGTCACTTAATCAGTTCTGAACCCACCTAACTGTAATATCATCTGGTCCAGTGGTGTCAAATTTATCTGGAAACTGATTCCTGCCAGTGTACATCAGCTTAGAAAACCACAATAATATTAATACATCAGTAATGTTAATACATTATCTATGTTGTGTTTTTATTTATTCTGTTGTATATTTCACAGTTACATTCTAATCTGGTTGAGCCCCAGTTAGTAGTTTGTGGTCAGTTTTCTGGCAGTGGGCTCAGAGTTTGATGCCTCTGATCCAGCCCACATCTTTCCATCTTGTCCACAACAGTACCAGGAGATGCTTAGTAAAATAGTTAGCTGAGATATGGGTATATTATCCTACAACATCCCCCTTATCTGACATTCTAGTTATACTGTCCAAAAACAAAATCAGATTAGTTCTTAATGAAGACATTTGGCTTTTGGGGAATTACTATTTCCCTTCCTGTTTTTTGTTTTTGTTTTTTTGGGTGTTTTTTTTTAGGCAATTGGGGTTAAGTGACTTGCCCAGAGTCACACAGCTAGTAAGTGTCAAGTGTTTGGTCTGAGGCTGGATTTGAACTCAGGTCCTCCTGACTTCAGGGCCAGTGCTCTATCCACTGCGCCACCTAGCTGCCCCTACTATTTCCCTTCCTAAATGCTCAAAAAAAAAATCCCTTTAATAATATCTTCTAAAATTTTCCAGAAATAGAAGTCAGACTCACAGGTCTATATCAGAGCTGGAAGGAACCTACAATTAGAAGAGATATTTGACACAGAATTGTGGGATATTTGAGTTGGAAAGGAATTTAGAACACAGAATATCAGAGATAGAAAGGACCTTGAAAATCAGGTTGAAATCTCTCATTTTACATCTTTTTTTTTTTTTTTAATAACACTGATTTATTGGCAGGGTCATGACTAGAATCCAGATGTCCTAACTCCCCCATTCAGCACTCCATGACTTGAGGTTGGGGACCATGTTTGGGTCTCTTTCTTATGCTCAAAGAGTTAAGCAAGTTCTAGGTCTGGCCTGGAGGTGGGTGAATCATAATGACTGGTATAGTATAAACCACTGGTGTCGAACTCAAATAAAAAGGGATCCCCTGGAGGCCCACATGTTGACTTAGTAAACCACAAATGAACATTACTCATATTTCATTGTATTTTTATTTACTTTGTCAAACATTTCTCGATTACATTTTAATATGGTTCAGCCTTGCTTGCTGAGAAAATTTGATACTGATTGTTTAAACAGTACTGGGCCTAGGGCGTGACCAAACAAACCGTGGGGAATGACGCTAATGGAATAATCACTGCTCTGCAGGAAGCAGTGATAAAAAGAATGAATTTTGAGAAGCATAGGAAGATTAGTATGAACAGATTCCCAAAGGAAGCAGAACTAGGAAAACGATATACAAAAAGATTACAGCAATGGAAAAGGAAAGGACGATAACCACAGAACAATCCGAACTGTGAAAGGATAATGGCCCTCAAAGAAAAGATATGCGAACACACCTCCCTTCTTTCTTTGCAGAAGGAGGGGACTATGGGTGTGGAACACTACGTATAAGGTTGGACTTGATTGATTTGTTGGTTATTTCTGCTATTTTCTCCCCCTTTTAAATCCTCTATACTAAAAGGATGGCTTTCTGGGAATGGGTGACAGAGGTATATTATGGGAAATGCAGCTGTTGTCAAAATCTGAGATGTAGTACCCCATTCTGGGTTATCCCTCTAAGTCACATTCACAGGTTATATCTCCTGGGGTTCAACTACTCCAAGTTCAAAGAACTCTGTGGGTCTGTAGTCCGAAGACTATAGGTTACAAGTCCCCATCAGAGTGTTCGCCCTCAGTAGGCAGTCATTTGGCACAACTAGCTCAAAGTAAAGAAATTTACTGAAGTGTCAGAGCATGAACAATAAAATCAAAACATTCCCCCTCTAAACCGGGGGGAGGGGTACTCTCCTACAAATATATACAAAGTAGGAAAAGTGGGACATACACATAGAGTGCACCAGTAGAAAAACGTGTAAGGAATAGATGTGGTCAAGGCAGCACACAGAGCTCTGGCTCTGCAGGGTTCTAGTTCTTCTCATGGGGTTCTCACACTGTCCTCCTTAGATATAGCAACTCTCCTGCACAGAGCACTTCCTTGGACTCCCTGGTCCTATTGGCATCTCAACTCTACTCTGTAGCTAGACTTTCTAGGCAAGTTTTTTCCTGAAGGAGGCGTCTCCTACTGGTTTGCAGAATTGCTCTTCCGAAAGATGTGATTATGATGGATGTGAGAGGAGAGAGAAATTCGCTATTCTTACTGAACTCTGGAAGAGGCACAAGGAAAAAGGCAAAGAGCAGTTCCCTCTCAAAAGCTGGGTTATTCCTTCAGAGATGGTTCTCTTCTCAACTGCCAGAAGTATCTCTGTCAAGTGAATCCTTAAAGAGTGACTACCTAGCTGGTTAGCTTGCTTTTTAATGCTCACCAGGGATGTGGCTGATCCTTCTGCCAGTTAATTGCTAGCTGCCTTGCTGTTCCATAGAGTTGATGGAGAAACTTCGAAGTGTGTGCACAAGCTATGACTGGGCCACTCTTAGCTTGACTCTTTACAATCTGCCGGTAGACCACTCAGGGGGTGAGCTGCTCAAGTTCTAATGCACTTTCCATTCAAAATCTGAAAGGGGCACCCTCTTTCCAAGGTACAAATGTGACTCCTCCAAGTAAGAAAGAGACAAACCTTCAATACCTCATTGTCTCTGTTACCTGCCCCTTACATTCTGCAGTCTCACCAAGTGGGGTGGGAAGGCTCAATTCAGGAGACTCCTGAGAAGTTTCTGGAGTCAAAGAACCTGGGGTTTGAAATCCATCTCTGCTGCTATGTGACTTTGGATAACTTTAGATCTTTGTTTCCTGACCTAGGAAAAGGAGGGAGATTCCTTTGATTCCGTGCAGCATTCGGTCTATGATCTTTGTGATCTCTGAGCTGGTCTCAGGTTCCAAGTGAACATAAGCTTTGGGAAGCTTGCTCTTTGGATGCACTCAGCATCTTTGTGTACATTTGTTTGCTGGTTGTCTCCCCCATTAGAGTGTAAGTCCCTGGAGGGCAGGGACTGTCCTTTGCCTCTTTTTGTACCCCCAGTGCTTAGCACAATGCCTGGCACATAGTAGAGACTTAATTAATATTAATAAATGATTAAGTTGCAGTTGAGTCATTTCAGTCACGTCTGACTCTTCATGACCTCATTTTAGGGTTTTCTTGGTGAAGAAGTGCTTTGCCGTTTCCTTCTCCAACTCATTTTACAGATGGGGAACCTGAGGCAAACAGAGTTAAGTGACTTGCCCAGGGACACACAGCTAGTAAGTTTCTGAGGCTGGATTGGAACTCATGAAGATGAGTTTTGCTGGTTCTAAGACCAGTGTTCCATCCATTGTACCACCTAGCTGCCCATGGATTAAGGCAGAGGAACAACCACAGGGGGGAGTTAACCCTTTAATCTTCAGAACATTCACCCTGGGGGCCCCACTGTCCTGACTGCTTCATGCCCCATGTTGTTTGCCCACTACCTATAGGCTGGCTTCAGCCATGTTTATTTTCCTCCCCAGCTGTCTTTGCTTAGCGAAATGCCTAATAAACCCTTTTAAATTCATGCTGTTATTGTCTACAAAATGCATTCTTTGAAACAAACCTGTCACATATCACAATTATCCCCATTTTTCTAGACTAGGAAACTAAGGTTCATCAAGTAGATGTGATTTGCTCTTAGTTACACAGCTGGTCAGCCTGCTTGTTGAAACTCAAATCCAGGTCTTCTGAATCCAAGGCCACCAGTCTTTCCATTGCTCCCACACAGCCGGCCGGCCCCACTGGGAGCACCTGATCCTCTACCAGCTCCACTTCCAGCCTGCCTCGGTGGTCCTCAGAAGATGCACCTGGCTCTCCCTGACTCCTGTCTGGCATCATTCCTACTAGAGTCAGGTTGGGGCAGGCAGCTGACTAAGCATCCCTTTGAAAGTCCAGGGGAAGAAGCCAAGGGCTCGGGCTCTAGGGGGTGGGGCCTGGGCCTTCCCCTCAGCCTCTCCTCCCTCTCCAGCTCTGCCCCAAGTGAAATGTTTTTTTGTCTTTCGTTCTCCCCAGCCCGTACCTGAGTGATAGCATACTCAATCTCGCTCCGCACTCATCCACTCTTCTCAGACAGTTTTGCAATAGGACCCTTTGGCTGGCGCTGCTCTGGCCCTCTGGGCTTGAGCTGCTATTCCTCTGCCCAGGAAGTCAAAGGGGCCCTCCTGGGCCCAAACACCCCTTCTAGGAAGAAGTGACAGGAGGGAGATGGGAACTATTTTGGTGGCAGTTAGCTAACACCAACAAATCAGGGAGATTCCAGAAGGAAATGACTGTCTATCGGCACATAAGAGCAAGAGAGTACAGGAGGAGAAATAGTGTAAATGTACAATTTTGGCAAGCTCCTTGTCCTAAGACCAAACAGCACAAGCGACAACCCTCTGAGAGGCAACCTGGACTTGGAGCTAGGGTTCTAGACCTGGGTTCTAGAGTTGGCTTTCCTTTGTTAGCGGGGAGACCTTGGGCAAGTCACATCAGTTCTCTGAACCTCAGTATCTTCATCTGCCAAATGAAGTGCATAATTAGCCTCCCTCCCAGAGCCGGGGAAAAGAAAATGCTTTGGGCTGTTCAGAAGTGAGCTATCCTTATTAATGCTATTACTAATATTAAAGGATAGGATCTGGACCTGTAATTTCATTGGCATATGGGATTCCCAGCTAAGGAAACTCCCTCTCCCAGTACAGGTCAGCCCCCTTGCTGCAGCTTATAGTCTTACTGAGCTGCCTGGGTTGTCACTGAGACACTTAAATGAGTCGTCTGGGGACACACCATCATTATGGGTTAGGCAGGATCCAAGCCCAGGTCTTCCTGGTTCCGAGGTCAGCTCTTTATCATTACTACTGCTGATTATTAAATTCTTCGATACCACAAGAATACACTATTTCTTTCATGTGGTTACTCCCTTCACCAATGCAGATTGCAAGCCCTCTGGGTCTCAGTCAACAGTCTATGGGTTCCTGGGGCTCAGAATTTTATCACTCTGAGACCCACTCTAATGACAAGGTTCTCCACAGTGAGTCAGATCCTTGAACAAAGCACACACATATGCAGTCCACTCTGGGGCCTGTTTCTGAAGTCTTTCCAGGCTGATGAGACCTTCAAGAGACTTTGCTTTCATTGTTATTGTGACATTGTCATTGGGAAACCAGGGTCATCCCTACACCAAGATGGGGCATCAGAAGGGACTGACAAGGGAAGAGTCTTACAATGAGCTATTGTTAATTAGTAAAATGAATTATAAATAATAATCACTATTATTGTTAGCAGGACTGCCTACCTGTAGCACAGCTGTCAGTCTGTCTGATTGTCTGTCTTTCCTTCTTTTGCTTGTAGCAGCAACAGGGCTTGGGTTCAAAGACCAAGAGATGAGTGATAAAAGCTGCAGAAGAAAAGTGCCAGTCTAGGGGAGGGAGATGTGAGGATGGCAAGACCACAGCAAGCTTCTTCCTAGGGCCAGACCCTGAGTCCACTCATCTTACTCATGGGGGGCATAAGCTAGCTTTGATGGGAAGCTAAGAACCCTGAGAAGGACAGAACAGGCTGAATGGAGGGAATCACTAGTCACAGGAGCTTCTATCTTCTTCTGAGTCTTCAGGATTCTGAAAGTAGAAGCCCTGGAATAGAGTTGGAGCCAAGATCCCTGCCTGGTCCTAAGTTCCTGTGGCATTCCTGAGCCTGCGGATAAAGACTGGCCCTATTAGAAAAAGGAGTAAAACATGGAGTGCAGGCCAGGCTGTGCTGTCCACACTCTTTGGCTTACTTGTAGGAGGAACAGCAGCCAAAGAGAGCAGAACCCAACACGTGCATTTCCCAGAACTCATAGGGTTGAGAGACCTTCTCTGTAGTGTTTGGGACCCGCTAGAGTGGGAATGGCTCTGTGTGTGCGTGTGTGTGTGTGTGTGTGTGTGTGCGTGTGTGCGTGTGTGCGTGTGTGTGCGTGTGTGTGTGTGTGTGTGTGTGCGTGTGTGTGTTAAGGGAGAGGGTGGGCACGCACAGATATTTTATTATATATCGTTTTATTGTTAACGTTTGCTTTTATTGATTGCGAGCCAAGAATGAAGTCATGTTTGTCATTAAGCATGGTTTGTCCACTGCTGTGCAGTCTACTCTGTTGTCCTGAGGATGACTGGGGCTCAGGAAATGTAGCAAGTTCAGGAAAGAAGTAAGGTTTGCCAGAGGTGAGGTAGGGCACAAGCATGGGTTCTGATTGGGTATGTACACATTTCTCCACACCTTCCTCAGCATCCTCTCCTGGTGACCTCATGCAGCATGTCTATGCCTTTGTGATGCATTTCTTTCTTTTTTTTTTATTTTATTAATTTATTTTGATTTATCAACAATCACTTCTATACGCTTTTGAGTTTAAAATTTTTCTCCCCCTTCCTTCCCACCGTTCTCCCCCCAAGATGGCACACAGTCTGATATAGGCTATAGATTTACATTCCTATTAAACATATCTTCACATTAGTGATGTTGTAAGTAAAAATTAAGACCAATAGGAGGGACCATCAGAAAGAGGAAACAAAACTCAACAGAAGAGGAAAAAAAAGATAGTAATTCAACTTCCATAGTTCTTTCTTTGGATGTGGACGGCATTTTCCATCCCAAGGCCTCTGGAGATGTCTTAGATCCTTGTAATGCTGAGAAGGGTTAAGTTTATCAATATTAGTCATCACACAACGTGGCTGTTATTGTGTACAATGTTCTCTTGGTTCTGCTCACTTCACTCAGCATCAGACCATACAAGTCTTTCCAGGTTTTTCTGAAGTCAGCCTGCTCATCATTTCCTATAGCACAATAGTATTCCATTGCATTCATATACCGTGACTTTGTGATGCATTTCTCAAGCTTTATTTTGCTCTGTGGTTATTTGTGTATGTAAAGGACTTGGGGACAGTAAGGGGAAATGGCCTACATTTCCCAGAATGCTGTGGGTTGCAGACGCATGGCAGAAAGCACGGATGGGGGATGTCAGGGGATAGGGGAAAGAGAGAGAACTCTTCCCATTAGGCCAATGGCTGAAACTCCAAGTGCCTTTAAGGCAGGACCTATTTGGGGATGGGGTGGAGAGCACAGGAGAGGGGGAGGACAGTACTTTGTGCCATACAGATGTGACTCATTATTACTGCTAGGGTGCAAGGTGTTCAGGGAATACTAGTGCCTTTGGTGTGAGGGCTGCCGAGCCCTTTTCAGGGCTGCTTATCTACCTTTGGTGTCCACTTGATCCACCCAACTCTCACCTGGGCTCCAAGAAGCTGCAGCATGCACAGCAGTCACATCCCAGTAAAACTGTCTGGGCAGATGGGCTCAACCAGGTGGAGGATAATCAAGGGGTCTCAAACCCACCAGTAAGGTAGCACATTTCTACCCCAGGCGTGTGAAGACTTTCTCCAGCAGAAGAGGCTGTTGAGAACAATTTGTTCCAATGGATGATCCAAGGTGGATGAAGTAGTTACTGCAGAGTGCTTAGAGCTTGGTTAGACAGCGAAGATGCCAACCAAGATTGTATCACTGTATCCTGGGCCATGGTCTTGACTTTATTTTTTTCTGCTTTCTTTCTCTCTCTCTCTCTTTTTTTTAAATTAATTTTGACTTATCAACAATCACTTTCATAAGCTTTTGAGTTTTAAATTTTTCTCCCCCCTCCCTCCCCACCTCCCTCCCCAAGATGGTGTGCAATCTGATATAGGCTCTACATATACATTCCTATTAAATATATTTTCACATTAGTGATGTTGTAAGGAGGAATTAGAACCAATAGGAGGAGCCACAAGAAGGAGAAAACAAAACAAAACAGAAGAAAAAAAAGCAAATAGTCTGCTTCGATCTGCATTCAAGCTCCATAGTTCTTTCTTTGGATGTGGATAGCATTTTCTATCATGAGATCTTTGGAGTTGTCTTAGATCCTTGCATTGCTGAGAAGGGCTAAGTCTATCAATGTTAGTCATTGCACAGTGTGGCTGTTACTGTGTACAACGTTCTCCTGGTTCTGCTCACTTCACTCAGCATCAGACCATATAAGTCTTTCCAGGTTTTTCTGAAGTCAGCCTGCTCATCATTTCTTATAGCACAATAGTATTCCATTACATTCATATACCACAACTTGCTCAGCCATTCCCCAGTGGATAGGCATCCTCTCAATGTTCAATTCTTTGCCACCACAAAAAGAGCTGCTATAAATATTTTTGTACATGTGGGTCCTTTTCCCATTTGTATGATCTCTTTGGGATACAGCCCTAGAAGTGCTATTGCTGGGTCAAAGGGCATGTACATTTTTATTGCCCTTTGGGCATAGTTCCAAATTGCTCTCCAAAATGGTTGGATCGGTCTACAACTCCACCAACAATGCATTAGTGTTCCAACTTTCCCACATCTTCTCCAACATCTATCATTTTCCTGTTTTATCATGTTGGCCAGTCTGATAGGTGTGATGTGTGTGGTACTTCAGAGTTGTTTTGATTTGCGTTTATCTGATCAACTGTGATTTAGAGCAATTTTTCATATGACTATAGATGGTTTTAATTTCTTCATCTGAAAACTGCCTACTCATATCCTTTGGTGGTCTTGACTTTTGTCCTGTCACCAGGCTTTGATGACTCTGGAAGTGAGAGTGAGGCCAATGTCTTTACACAACTCTGTCTCACTTAAATCCAATTTACACATGAATTTTAAAAAGTTATCCATCCCATTTTTACCTATCTCAAAGTCCTGTGGTGACAGGCAAGTGACGAAGCAGCAGGTGCAGATACGCTGGGAGCTGTAGTCACAATCCTGCACACAGGTGGTCCAGGCCATAGGGTCGCCTTCTCAGTGGAAGCAGCAGTGGGATTCAGCAACCACCTGGGTTCTAAGCAGCGTTAAGGACCTCCTTAAGAACCTGCTCACCTCTTTGCATGAGGAAGGGGCTAGAAAAGATGCCCTAAAATTGTCTGCTTCTCCTAACCTAACACTGGCCTGTTTACCATGGCAGGTGAGGATCCCACCCCGTGGTTGAAACACAAAAAAAGTATAAACACTTTTTCTTACACTTACAAACAACACAAAATCCAGTAGACCTGAAAGATGAACAGCTCTCGTGAGAGAATTCAGCAGGTATCGCATTCAAATAGCGACCCTGAGTGAAACAAAGCTGGCAAATGAAGGCCATCTTACTGAAGTTGGAGCTGGGTACATGTTTTTCTGGAGTGGCAGTAATGACGGGGAGTGCTATGAAGCTGGAATGCGCCATGCCACCATCATGAGTGTGTATGCTCCCACCATGATGAACCCTGATGAAGTCAAAGAACTTAATGGAGCCCTGGACACCCTCATCATCAATGTGCCAATGTGCCAAAAGGGGACAAGCTTGTAATACTGGGTGACTTTAATGTTAGAATGGGCACACACTATCAGGTGTGGTGGGGAGTCCTTGGGAGGAATGCAGTTGGAAACAGCAACAGCAACAAAAGAAAACAGAAGTTCTCTACCAGCCAGCACCACACCATCCATACATGGAACCATTGGTTACAGCAAGTGGAGAAATTGTGAATGCTGTGGATAAGTTCACTTACCTTGGCAGTGTACTTTCCAGGGATGTACACATAGATGGTAAAGTTGATGCACTCGCTATCAGAGCTAGCCCAGTGTTTGGGAGGCTCTGAAGGAAAGTGGGGGAGAAAGCGGTATTAGACTGCCTATCAGACTGAATGTCTACAGAGCTGTTGTGCTGAACTCATTGTTGTGTGCCTGTGAAACCTGGACACTCTAACAGCATGGCGCTAGGAAACATGCTTCCAATTGAATTGTCTTAGGAAGATTCTGAAGATCACCTGGCAGGATAAGGTACTGGACACTGAGGCCCTTTCTCAAACTAAACTGCACTGCCAAACATTCAAAGTCTACTGCAGAGGGTACAACTCCAATGGGCTGCCCATGTTGTTTGAATACCAAAAGTACAGTTGCCTAAAAGACTGTTTTATGGAGAAATCACACAAGGCAAATGGTCATGTGGAAGTCAGAAGAAGCAATACAAGGACAGTCTCAAGGTCTCTCTGAAGAACTTTGGAATTGATTGTGAGATATGGGAGACACTGGCACAGGACTGCCCGTCGTAGTGTGTCCACATCAAAGGCCTGTAACTCTAAAGTGATTTTAAAATCCCAAAGGTAATGAGATTGATGATTTTTCACATGGAGTAATTTGGAAATGCAATTGATGTCATCTGAAGTTTTGTTTCATGCTTTAAATACATGATATTGTCTATATTATTATATATTTTTTGGTGTCCACCTGTTTAACCCAACTCCCTCCTGTGGTTCCAAGAGGCTGTAGCATGTGCAGCAGCCACACCCTGGTGATCTATCTAAGCAGACTAGCTAAACCAGGTTGAGGGTAACCCATAGGGCCTCTAACCTACTAGTGAGTTAAGGGCGTGTCTACCCCAAGCATGTGAAGACATCCCCAGTGGAATGGGTGGTTGAGAACAATTTGCTCCAATGTCCATGGAGGTGGATGAAGCAGTCCTTGTGGAGTGCTTAGAGATTGGTCAGACATTGGTGATACCAAGGTCAACCATTGCATGCTGGATATTGCCAATCATCCTGACTTTTGTCTTACCACTGGACTTTGATGCTTCTGAAAGAGTGAGGCTGGTGACTTTGTGAAGCTCTGCCTCACTTAAATCCAATTCGTGCGCAAGTCAAGACACTACCCATGGTGTCTCACTGGTGCTCTTCGAAAATGAAGGATAAACGGCAACAGGGCTTAACATAATGTCAGACACATAGTAAACATTTAACGAATGCTTGTTGACTTGTAATGAATAACTTTCTGTCAAAAAATGATTCCTTTGGTTGCTAGCCAAGAACTGACTTTTGACATAAGATGTCAGAGCTGGGAAGGACATTAGAAAAGGAAGTGTCACAGCAAAAAGGGTCCTTAGAACATAGGATATTAGAGCTGGGAGGACTGTCTTATAACGATCATCCAACAATAATATTATAATAACATCTAGCGTTTACATAGCACCTACTATGTGCAAAGCACCGTGATAGGTGCATTGCAAATATTGTCTCATTTGATCTTTTTGTTTGTTTTTTAGGCAATTGGGGTTAAAAGACTTGCCCAGGGTCACACAGCTAATAAATGTCAAGTGTTTGGTCTGAGGCTGGATTTGAACTCAGGTCCTCCTGACTCCAGGGCCAGTGCTCTATCCACTGCACCACCTAGCTGCCCTTTCATTAGATCTTTACAACAACCCAGGGAGGTAGGTACAGTTATCACCCCATTTTACAGTTGAGGAAACAGAGGTAGACAGAGATGAAGTGATTTGTCCCAGGTCACCCAGTGGGTAAGTGGCTGAGTCTGAATTTGAACTCAAGTCTTCCTGACTCCAGACCCAACACCTAGCTGCCCCCCTCCCCTCAAGGCAAGAGCTTTAGGTCCAGAAGCTCACAATCTCAGGATTAGGAGATAATTAGGAGATAAACCCTCACCCTAAGAAGATAATTAGAAGCTAAACCCTCACCCTAAGAAGATAATTAGAAGATAAACTCAGTCACCATCTGGTCCAACAGAGAAGAGCAGCAGAGTGATGTGACTAGGTACAGGTCATCTGAGGCTAATTTAGAAGTATTATCAAAATGGCTATTGCAACAACTGCCCCATTCTCCTGGCTCATTTACTTATTAACTTTCTCTTCAGTTCTAAAGGCAGTCTGGTGGTGTATATGTTCTGGAATATATAATAAATTTTAAAAATGCATTGATTTGAGCCCTCATTATCTCACTTTTGTTTTGGTATTCACAGTACCTGGTCTACTGTGTGCCTAGCACACAGTAGGTGCTCAGTAGATGCTCAGTGAGTGAGTGAATCCAGGGTCTGTTCTAACCTATCAAGATCTTGTTTGAATTCTGACTGTGAGCAATGTGGTAGCCAGCCGCGCCAGCTTTGTGCCGTCTGCACATTCGACCAGCACAGTCTGTGTGCCTTTACCCAGGTAGAAAAAATGTTACACAGCAGGGGGCCAAGCTCAGCTACCCTGGTCACTCTACTGAAGACCTCTTTCTGAGCTGACCTCAAGCCATTAAAGAATCCTCCACCCTTGGAGAAACTAGGCGATATCAAGAACGGACGCAGAAGACGTGAGGAAGTGACAGCAATACGGAAGGATGACTCATAGGCTCTCCTTAGCGAGTGGAGTAAAGCGAACACGTCACCCGCCACTCCTCTTCACGATCCTGGTGAAGTCAGAATTCAATAATGCCCTTGCATTCCTCCTACTCTGGATTAGGCTGAGCTCAGCTACACCCTAAGTCCCCACCCTGGGACCGTTGCTTGCAGACAAAGCTGGCTTGAGCCGGACCAGATGCCGAAGCACTTGCTGGTGTCCTTACCCCCTTCCATTGGAATCCATGGCATGAAGGGCAAAACAGCCAGAATGATGTGCTTTTCCTTGCTCAGATTGCTGAGGGTGGCTGGTATCGAATGACCAGGATGCCTCATATGACCCCCCTCCCCCTTTTCTCCTAAAAGCGTAAGGGCCTTTCCTGTAAGTTTGCTGGTGGAACATTCCCCAGGGTGGCAGGCTTGCGACCCTGTTGCTTCCATGAAAGGCGCTCTATTCCTGCACTTACGAGTTTGATTTATTTCAAGACTCGGCATACCAAAAGGCAAAAGAAAGCATAATTTACTCAGATACTTACTTGTCCCGTTTTCTAGTTCTCCAAAGGAACAGCAACAAAAAAGCCACCATGAAAAGCCAGCCTCTGTTGCAGAAGGTAGAGAAATTCTACGAAGAATTAGATGAAATCCCCCAAACCAAGTCAGCGTCTACAGTGACACGCGTGGTCGTCGTTCAGTTATTTCTGGCTCTCCGTGACCCCATTTAGGGTTTTCTTGGCAAAGACACTGGGGTGGTTTGCCATTGCCTTCTCCAACTCATTTTACAGTTGAAGAAACTGAGGCAGGCAGGGTTAAGTGACTTGCCCGGGTCACATAGCTAGTTAAGTGTCTGAAACTGGATTTGAACTCAGGAATACGGTTCAGTATTAAGAATCAAAAGGAAAGGGGAAGCTGGATGGCACAGTGGGTAAAGCTCCAGCCTTGGAGTCAGGAGGACCGGAGTTCAAATCCGGCCTCAGACACCTACTAGCTGTGTGACCCTGGGCAAGCCACTTAACCCCAATTGCCTCACCAAAAAAAAAAAATCAAAAGGAGTGAAAGGCTTGCAGACTATTCAAAAGATTCACATTTCCTTCAATCAGAAGCTTCACACCTGTATATCAGGTATGACTTATTCAGGAAGAGTCAGAGAAGCCAGCAAGTAAGAGGAACCGCAAGAACACATACACACACAAATGAAATCCACGCTGTGTGTAACAGGCGATGGCTGATCACTGATGTAATGGGAATTTGTCATTTCCGAATTAGCTGCCTAAATGATGTTGCAGAAGTCACAATTGAGGGGCAGCTAGGTGGCACCGTGGATAGAGCGCCGGCCCTGAATTCAGGAATACCTGAGTTCAAATCCGAACTCAGACACATAATACTTACTAGCTGTGTGACCCTGGGCAAGTCACTTAACCCCATTGCCTAGCAATAAAAAAAAGTCACAATTGACACCGAATTAAAAGAAAAGATAAGCAAACCTATTGAAGCAAGTTATAGATCCTGAAATATGAGGGGGGAAAAAAGAATTTAAAAAAGGACATTGACAGAGACTCTCCCATCTCCTGCAGAAGTTTCATCTATCATAACAAAACACTTAGACAACAAGTATCTTGTCTCTTTGTTGGGTAGAGGAATGTGGCAATCAAAGGCAACAATGATTTAGCATATAAACTTTTTTGCAAATCATCCCAGAGAAGGCTGGTAGACCATTATAAATAGCTGTGATGAGTGGTGTAGGGGGAAATGGCTGTGCAGACAAACATTCCAGTCACTGGGGATGATTGGGATCTAACCAAGCCAGATGACCCGAGAGCTTATCCAAGCAAAACTGGAAGGACAATAAAGAGAGGAAAAATAGGACAGCTGCATTGTTTAATTAATGCTGACAAAACCGGCCACATTTGATCTCTAATACCTCATTCCCCACAGTGCAATAATCAGAAGCAAAAATGGTCCTTACAGACAAAGACCAAAACACACACAAAAGAAATTCATGCTGGAGTCGGCACAATTATAAAAACATTAAAGGATTGTTTTTCAAGATATCTGAAAGAGCAGATGATACTGAATGACTAGAAAGTCACTGATGGCTGATTTTGTACAAAGCTAAAATTAAAAGAACCTTCCTAGCCCCCAACTCATATGCCAAATTTCTCATCTTGATAAAATCTTTAAGAAAAAGAATGAACATACATACACACAGTTTCTTGATGTAAATATGAAAAAGGAACAAACAGGCTTTCAGAAACAATTTTCTATAGAAGAACCCATTTTTTTCTTTTTGGTGAGGCAATCAGAGTTAAGTGACTTGCCCAGGGTTACACAGCTAATAAGTGTCAAGTGTCTGAGGTGAGATTTGAACTCAGGTCCTCCTGACTCCAAGGCCAGAGCTCTATCCACTGTGCCATCTAGCTGCCTTGGTAGAACACATCTTAATAGAAATACAAGATATTGCTGTGAGGTAGCCCTCCTGAGGCTCATATTACACACCCCCATTTTCTACAAAGATTGGAACTCAAAGAAAGACCTTGAATGAATCACCTGTCTCATTGAATGGATCTCTGTCCAACCAGGGAAACTTTGTTTGGACTCATTTCTCAGTGATTAGTGTGATCTAATCTTCTCCCCATCCCAGTGATTATGAATTCCAGATGCTAAAGTATAAATCTTGCTTCTAGTCTCCAACTAGGCATTGAGGTGGCTCGGTGGATAGAGCTCTGGGCTTGAGTTCAAATCTGGCCTCAGACACTGATTAGCTGTGTCACCCTGAACGTGTTATTCAACCTCTATTTGCCTTAATCTACTGGAGAAGAAAATGGCAGACTACTTCAGTATCTTAGCCAAGAAAACCCCATCCAGGGTGCTGAAGAGTTGGACACGACTGAATTATAGCAATTCTCAGGAAGTCCGACTGTCGGCTGTCTTACTCCCATTCCATTCAGCCCTACCCCTCCAATGTTCCACTCCAGATCTATTCTCTCCTTCCTATGTATGCCAATGTGCCAGCTCCATAAATCTTCTTTCTCATATTCTGATGCCTTTCAGATTTCCCTACTACTGAACAGTGCATCACCATTTTCCCAGTTACCCAATCCTGTAACATACTGCGTCATCCTTGACTCTTCATTCTTTCTAACTGCCACGTCCAATCTATTGTCAAGAGCCGTTAATTCTACCTTTGCAGTGTTTCTCACATGTATCTTCCTTTTCTTCATGCATATAGCCACTGCCCTGGTATCCTTATCACCTCACAAATGGAGAACTGCAATATCCTTCTAACTGGTCTTCCTGCCTCAAGACTCCAAACCTGGCCCCTTCTGACTTTTTCCACACTTTCTATATTTTTATATCTTACTCACTTTCACATACTCTAAGATCTTCCTGGAGTCAGGAAGACCTGAGTTCAAATCCAGCCTTAGATGCTTACTAGCTGTGTGACCCTGTGCGAGTCACTTCACTTTCTTTGCCTCAGTTTCCTTATCTGTAAAATGAGCTGCACAAGGACATGGCAAACCAGTCCATCATCTTGGCCAAGAAGACCCCAAATGGGGTCACGAAGAGTCAGACGTGACTGAAAAATGATTAAACAACAACAAAGATCTGGAAACAGTGGCATTCTTGCTGCCCTTCACAAATGATACCAGATCCTCCAATTCTTTGCCTTTTAATTAGCTGCCCCCATTCCTAGAATGTTCTCTCTCTCACCTCCTCCTCCTAAGTTCCTGGCTTCCTTTGGATCTCAACTCAAAACCCACCATCTACAGGAAGACTTTCTTGGTCCTCTCCAAAGCTAGTCCTTCCTCTGTTATTGCCTTTCACTTGGCCTGGATATAGCTGTATGTCCAGCTATTTGCCCATTGTCCCCTCCCTGTGTTAGAATGTATTCTTCTTGAGGGCAGAGACCATGTTTTTCCCTTTTCTTTTTATGCCCAGAGCTTAGCCCAGGGCCTGGCACATATTAAGTACTCAATAAATACTCGCTGGTTGGTTGGCTGTGTTCCTTTGTCCTCAAAGAGAACTAAAATGTCAGGATCGAGGTACAGTGTGTCTGACTGTGTCTGATCAGACCGATACAAGCTCAGAATGCTCCACCACAGGTCGGGCACAAATAATCCATGTGAACATTTCAGGTAGATTTCCTAAAGTTGCACATCTTCATTTCCTTTGAGCTACTTCAATTCTGCTTTGCTCATAGAGCACAGCCCCCTCTCTGATGAGGGCACAGCCCCTCCTCTGATGAGGAAATGCCATTCTGAGTGGTACTGTGCCAGTGTCCCTCATCTCATACAATCAATCCCAAAGTTCTTCAGAGAGACCTGGAGAGTGTCCTTGTATTGCTCCTTCTGACCACCCTTTGAGAGCCTGCCTTGTGTGAACTCTCCATAAAATAGTTTTTTTAAGAAAGCATGCATTTGGCATTCGAACAACATGGCCAGCCCATCAGAGTTTCAACGCAGTAGACTTTGAATGCTTGACAGTTCAGCTCAAGAAAGGACCTCAGGGTCTGGTACCTTATCCTGCCAGGTGATCTTCAGAATCTTCCTAAGACAATTCAATGCTTGTTGGCTGACTTACCGAAAGATGTAGAGGATCAAAGATCCTGCCATTTTTATTTGTGGATTAGTTAGTTGTCGTTTTTTTTTAAGCAGCATAACTCATGTGTCATTTCACTCCCAGTCCCGTCTCTGTTCCTACCCAGGGGAACCCTGGGAATGTCATAGGTGACTCACCCTGTTTCCCCCCAAGCAGCCCTTCTTTTCTCTGTAAGCATTCAGGCCAATAAAAAAGCAAATAAAAGAAAATACGTTTGCCCGTCTGGATTAAACAACCTTCCCATCTGGTGAAGTCCACCTTTTCTCGGTACAGTTGATTCACTTATAGCACAGATCAATTTTCAGGGCTAAGTCTAGGTTCTCTTAATTTATAATAATAATAATATAATAATAATAATAATAATAATAATAATAATAGATTTGATCCTCTCAATCACTCTGAGTGTTATTATCACCCCATTTTATAGATGAGGAAACTGAGGCAGAGGTAAGTGACTTGCCCAGCATCACACAGCTAGTAAGTGTCTGAGGTTGGATTTGACCCTAGGCCTTCTGGAGTACCTTTAGGTTGGACAGTCTCTTCATTGACACCCAGTTGCCTGTATTTATATACAGTTCTGGTCCCTCTTTTGATTGTGTCTCCTAGCAGCAGCTCAGACCCTTACTCACGCTGAGGCTACATCTTACTACAGATCCCACAGTCCCTCTCTGAAGCTGTCTGATTCACTGCAGACGACAACGTTGCCTGGCAGGTAGAGCACGAGGCGGGGAGGCAGGAAGACCTGTGATTCTTCCTCACTCCACCATACACAAGTCTTTGAACCTTTTTCTTCATCCAATAAGATGAGGATGATAATAAGGCCTATTTCACAGGATTTTTGTGAGGACTGAGTGAAGCGACATGTATACTGTGCTTTGCAAACCTTTAAACCCCACGCCAATTAAAAATCAAGCCCATTTGGAGCAGTTCCTCAGTGACCCGTTGCTACATAAGAGCATCCACGGCCTGGATGAAGGTTGTCGCTCCAATCTTATCTTCTAGAGGTCCCTCTGGGCCTCTGTGAAGGAAGGAGGAGGGGGGATAGCAGCCTCTGTGAAGGAAGGAAGAGGGGGAAAAGCCAGCCTCTGTGAAAGAAGGAGGAGGGGGGATGGTAGCCTCTGTGAAGGAAGGAGGAGGGGGAAAAGCCAGCCTCTGTGAAGGAAGAAGGGGGGGGAAGGCAGGTCTCTGTGAAGGAAAAGGGGGGATGGCAGCCTCTATGAAGGAAGGAGGAGGGAGGGAAGCCAGCCTTTGTGAAGGAAGAAGGGGGGGGGAAGGCAGGCCTCTGTGAAGGAAGGTTCACCATAAACCTTGACAGCAGCTTCTAGCTCAGCCCAGCCCTAAACCTTCCTCAACAAGGCACCTCCCACACATATGTGAAGATTGCACAACATGCAGCTGTAGCAGCCACAGAGATAATTTTGTCCCGTTATTCTCAGATTATCAATATCAGACAAGGTATATACTATTTAGGGTTGAAAGGTAGCTGAATGGGGAGAGCGCTGGATTTGGAACCAGAAAGACCTGAGTTCAAATCCAGCCTAAGACACTTACTAGCTCAGTAAACTTGGGCAAGGCACTTAAAAAAACCTGTTTGCCTCAGTTTCCTCATCTGTAAAGTGGGGATAGTAATAGCACCTACCTCCCAGGGTTGTGAGGATAGAAGGAAATAATATCTGCAGAGCACTTAAGGCATTATACAATTGTTAGCTATTCCTACGACTGCTTCTGTTATTACCAATGCAGCCTTGTCTCCAGAAGACCCACTTCTTGAGGAGGAGATGATGGAGCTAAGATGCTAATAAGACACACATCTTTGGATAGGGCTATGAGGTCATTTGTTTAGCTTGATTCTACGTACCTATTTGGGGCAGCTAGGGGGCACCATAGTACACAGAGCACCAAGCCTGGAGTCAAGAAGACCTGCATTGGAGTCAGGCTTCTTAGCTGTGTGACCCTGGGCAAGTCACTTCACCCTGTTTGCCTCAGTCTCCTCATTTGTAAAATGAGCAGAAGGAAATAGCAAACCACACCAGTATCTCTGCCAAGAAAATCCAAAATAAGACCACGAAGAGTTGGACACGACTGAATGGCAAAGAACATGAAGAGGTTGGAGGATGTGGCAGAATTGAGATTCGAACTCAGGTCCTTTGAACCCAAATCCAGTGCTCTGGACATTGCACTGCACTGGCTTCAGTAGCAGAGCCTGAATTCGAACCCAGGTCCTCTGACTTAGACCCTAGAGTCCTTCCCCCCACATCTGCAGCAGCCAGGTCTCCACCTATCCCACAGTAGACAGGCAGCTGCCTGCAGCAGGTGTTGGCTCAGTTTTTTCCCGCTTCTAGACAGCGATTCTGACTAAGAACATGACCGAGCAGGGTCACTGAGGCTGGCATTGGGCCTCTGCATCATCAGAGTTTTCTCAACAGCCAGGGCTGGGGCCAGCGCTGTGTAAACACAGAGTGAGCTCATTGGCCAGGCTGCTGACATTTAGAAGCTGCCTGCCTATCCTCCAGGGGTTGAGTAGCTGGCCCTGGGCCATGGGCCGAGTGTCATAGGAGGTGATGAAATCAGTGCAGCCACGGCAGGGAAAGCAGGGGAGAAGAGCTGCCTCTACCTCCAGGCCTCTGAAGGGACCAGCCCTTTCCTGACATTCTGGGCTCCAAAGTCCATCCCAGCTCTGTTCATTTCTGGCCTGAGCTTCCTCCCAGCTCTCACATTCCTCATCCTAAAGCCCCTCCCAGCCCTGACCTTCCCTGCTCTGAGGGCCCTCCCAGCCCTGACATTCCCTGCTCTGAGGCCCTTCCCAGCCCTGACATCCCCTTGCTCTGAGGGCCCTCCCAGCCCTGACCTTCCCTGCTCTGAGGGCCCTCCCAGCCCTGACCTTCCCTGCTCTGAGGGCCCTCCCAGCCCTGACCTTCCCTGCTCTGAGGGCCCTCCCAGCCCTGACCTTCCCTCTTCTGAGGGCCCTCCCAGCCCTGACCTTCCCTCTTCTGAGGGCTGAGGGCCCTCCCAGCCCTGACATTCCAAGAGAAGACTCAAGTGGGATAAATATTTATTGAGTGCCTATCCTGTACCAAGGAGCAGCAAGGCGGTGCAGTGGACAGAGTGCCGGTCCTGCAGTCAGGAAGACTCCTCTCCCTGAGTTCAAATCTGTCCTCAGACACTTCCTAGCTGCGTGACCCTGGGCAAGTCACTCAACCCTGTTTGCCTCAGTTTCCCTCATCTGTAAAATGAGCTGGACAAGGAAATGGCAAACCACTCCAGTGTCTCTGCCAAGAAAACCCTAAATGGGGACAAAAAACTGGGACAGAACCGAAAGGACTGAACAACAGGAACAAAAATATATGCATATATATGTATGTCCGTGTGAGCTTTCAGTTGTTTGCAAGGGGACATGTATGTGTGGTTGTGTTTGTTTACACGTATAGGTGTGCACATGAATGTGTGCATGCTTACATTTATGGCTGATTAGAGTGGCCTCATTATGCAGTGGAAATAGGATTAGAATGAAAGTCACAAAACCTGAGGTCCAGTCCCAGTCTTGCTGCTAACTGGATGTGTGACTTTGGACAAGTCACTCTGGGCCTCAGTTTCCCCCTCTGCAAAATGGGGGGCTTGGGCCAGGTGAGTTCCTGACTCCTAACCCAATGCTCCCTCTCCCATGCCCACACACCCTCTATCTCGTCAGGTTTGTTGTCCTCTCCCCCCCGCCCCCAACCCCCGTGTTTTTTTTCAGGCTCCTCTCCTGATTTCTCCCCTGTCCTGCATTCATCTGGAGATGCTGGGGGTGATGGGTGGTTGGCACTTCTAGGGTCACGGACCAGCCTCCTCCAAGCGGAAAGGGAACATACCCCTCATCCCATCCCAAACCGAATCGATTCTCCGAAGAGGAATAAACTTGCCCCCAGCAGTCCTGGCATGTGCCAGGGTGAGGGAGGGCAGGCGCAGACAGACACCCAGGGTAAAAATAGCGCAGGAGGACGTGCACTCTCAGCTTTCTCCTGGAGCCTCTGGTTGCCCAAGCTGGGTGACGCTGGTACCCCAGGGCTTGGACCTGACGCAGGGAGATAGAGCGGGAGATACAGAGGAAAATGAAAGAACAAGAATGGCCTTGTCAGCTCCTTGGTTCCTACCAGAGAGACACGGCATCCTTCCCCTACTGCCTTGGGCACAAGGCTCTGGAGTGAAGAGGAAGGAGGCAGGAGGGAGTCAGGGGCACTCACCTCTTACAGCCTGGAAGATCATTAGCAATAGTAAGGACGGTGGCTTTTCTTTTTTTTTTCTTTTTTTAAATTCTTTTTTTAAAATATAAATTTATTTATTTTTAGTTTTCAACATTCCCTTCCACAAGTTTTTGAGCTCCAAATTTTCACCCCATCTTGCCCCTCTCCCCACCCCAAGATGGCATGCATTCTGAATATCCCTTCCCCTAGTCTGCCCTCTCTTCTATCTCTCCCCCCGTTCTCTTATCCCCTTCCTCTTCTATTTTCCTGTAGGGCAGGACAGACTTCTGAGGAAAGTGGCTTTTGTCTGTTTGGGTTTTTCAGTTGTGTCCAACTTTTCATGACCCCGTTGGAGGTTTTCTTGGCAAAAATACAGAAGTGGTTTGTCATTTTCTTCTCCAGCTCATTTTACAGATGAGGAAACTGAGGCAGACAGAGGTAAAGTGACTTGCCCAGGGTCACACAGCTAGGAAGTGTCTGAGGCTATATTTGAACTCAGATCTTCCTGACTCTAGGCCCAGTGCTCTATTCACCTAGCTGCCCCTAGCAGGAGTAGTAGGAATCCATATTCATGAAAGCTACATTTATGTACACAGGATGGCCCCAGAGTGTCAAAGCTGCACTAAAATTTTTGGGCCTCTTGCTATATCACTTTTAGGCTTGCAAAGTACTCTATATGTATTATTTCATTTACACCTCTAGTGAGGTACATTTTTCAGATGAGAAAACTGAGGCTCCAAGAAGTTATGTCTTACCTGAGGTCTCCCAGCCAAAAGGTGTCAGAGGTGAAATTCGAATGCAGGTCTTCCTGCTCTAGGCACCACCCCCATCAAGCCTGGGGGGACTTACCTCTTGGTTCCTTTTTTTTTTTTTTAGCATGGGTTGAGAAGCAGGGGTGCAATGGGAAGGAAGGCCAGCTTGGAGTCTGAGAACCCATTTCAGCCTGTTCTCTGTTATTCTCCATATCACCTATTCCCATAGGTAAAAGAAGCAGGTCTGGTTTTTTGGTTTGTTTGTTTTTTGGAGGCAATGGGGTTAAATGACTTGCCCAGGGTCACACAGCGAGCAGATTTGAACTCAAGTCCTCCTGATTCCAGGGCTGGTGCTCAATCCACTGCCCACCTCACTGCCCTTCCGCTTAGTTGATTTCTAACAATCTCTTCCATCAATGATCTCCTTCAAGTCACCTTCTGGATCTGCTGAAGGTTCTAAGGTACCTTCTAGATTTTATGTTCTATCCTCTGAATTCCCTGAAAGCTTTCCCATCCCATGTTCTATGTTCTAATTCTCCTTCCAGCTCTAACATTCTGTGCCCTTAGGTCATTCAGGGTATGAGGTCTGGTCTAGCTCTTACTTTCTTTTATGTTATAAGGCTCTTTCTGGAGCTTACATCCTAGCTTGGACATTCCCTGTCCTAAGGCTCCCTCCCAACTTGGATATCCTCTGTTCTGAGCACCCTCCCAGCTCTGTCATTCCACATACTAAGGGCCCTCTCAGCTCTGATATTTTAAGTTCCAAGACTCCCTGAAACTCCTACATTTTGTATTCTGTGTTGCAAGGTCACCCCCAACTTAGACATTTCCTATTCTATGGTAGACAAAGTCTTTTAATTCTACTGTCCCAGCACCTCCTATTTCTCCGAAGCCAGGGCAAGGCCAGGCTCAATTTTAACAGGAGGAATAAACCTGTGTCCTCTTGTCGCTCCATATGGTTGTCAAATGCCATGGTGTCTCCTGTTCTGGGCCAGTCCCCCCTCTTGTTGAATCATCCTGATATCTATTCTTTCTCCTTGAGTTTCACTGGCTCCTGTTCCCATAGGATCCCATCATTTATGGCCATTTCACCTCATCTGAGGACATACAGGCCGAGGACTTAGTAGCTACCTGGCATTTGAAAAGCCTCTCTCCCCTCCAACCCTCACCAAGACCCAGATTCAGCTTCTGAGAAACATCACCCATTTCACACCCTGCTCCACCTCTCTCTTTCAACTTTTCTTTCTTTCTTTCTTTCTTTCTTTCTTTCTTTCTTTCTTTCTTTCTTTCTTTCTTTCTTTCTTTCTGTCTGTCTGTCTGTCTGTCTTTCTGTCTGTCTTTCTTTCTTTCTCTTTCCTTCTTTCTTTTTTCTTCCTTCTTCCCTCCCTCTTTTCTTTCTTTCTTTCTTTCTTTCTTTCTTTCTTTCTTTCTTTCTTTCTTTCTTTCTGTCTGTCTGTCTGTCTTTCTTTCTTTCTCTTTCCTTCCTTCTTTCTTTCTTTCTTTCTTTCCTTCTTTCTTTCTTTTTCCTTCTTTCTTTCTTCTTTTCCTTCCTTCCTTCCTTCCTTCCTTCCTTCCCCTTCCTTCCTTCCTTCCTTCCTTCCTTCCTTCCTTCCTTCCTCCCTCCCTCCCTCCCTCCCTCCCTCCCTTCTTTCTTTCTTTCTTTCTTTCTTTCTTTCTTTCTTTCTTTTTCTTTCTTTCTTTCTTTCTTTCTTTCTTTCTTTCTTTCTTTCTTCTTTCTTTCTTTCCTTTCTTCTTTCTTTCTTTCTTTCTGTCTGTCTATCTGTCTGTCTGTCTGTCTTCCTTCCTTCCTTTCTTTCTTTCTTTCTTTCTCTTTCTTTCTTTCTTTCTTTCTGTCTGTCTGTCTGTCTGTCTGTCTTTCTGTCTGTCTTTCTTTCTTTCTTTCTTTCTTTCTTTCTTTCTTCTTTCTTTCTTTCTTTCTTTCTTTCTTCTTTCTTTCTTTCTTTCTTTCTTTCTGTCTGTCTTCTTTCTTTCTTTCTTTCTGTCTGTCTTTCTTTCTTTCTTTCTTTCTCTTCCTTCTTTCTTTCTTTCTTTCTTTCTTTCCTTCTTTCTTTCTTTTTCCTTCTTTCTTTCTTCCTTCCTTCCTTCCTTCCTTCCTTCCTTCCTTCCTTCCTTCCTTCCTTCCTTCCTTCCTCCTCCCTCCTCCCTCCCTCCCCCCTCCTTTCTTCTTTCTTTCTTTCTTTCTTTCTTTCTTTCTTTCTTTCTTTCTTTCTTTCTTTCTTTCTTTCTTTCTTCTTCTTTCTTTCTTCTTTCTTTCTTCTTTCTTTCTTTCTTTCTTTCTTTTCTTCTTCCTTTCTTCTTCTTCCTGTCTTTCTTTCTTTCTTTCTGTCTGTCTATCTGTCTGTCTTCCTTCCTTCCTTCCTTCCTTCCTCCCTCCCTCCTTTCTTTCTTTCTGTCTTCTTTCTTTCTTTCTTTCTTTCTTTCTTTCTTTCTTTCTTTCTTTCTTTCTTCTTTCTTTCTTTCTTTCTTCTTTCTTTCTTTCTTTCTTTCCTTCCTTCTTTCTTTCTTTCTTTTTTCTTTCTTTCTTTCTTTCTTTCTTTCTTTCTTTCTTTCTTTCTTTCTTTCTTTCTTTCTTTCTTTCTTTCTTTCTTCTTCCTTCCTTCCTTCCTTCCTTCCTTCCTTCCTTCCTTCCTTCCTTCCTCCCTCCCTCCCTCCCTCCCTCCCTCCCTCCCTTCTTTCTTTCTGTCTGTCTGTCTGTCTGTCTTTCTTTCTTTCTTTCTTTCTCTCTGTCTCTCTGTCTGTCTGTCTGTCTGTCTTTCTTTTTTCCTTTCTTTCACAGGAGCAGGAAGGGAGGGATCTGTAGGCACCTGGGGAGACAAAAGGTGGGCATGGATGAAACCAGGACTTCTGGATTTGGATTGCAGTGGCTCAGACTCTCTCTCTTACCTTATGTTCCCAGAGAGAGATGATGAAACTGAAAGATGCCAAAATCCTTCCAGGAAAGGTCAGGAAAGGCCACTTGCTCCAGACACTTACTAGAAGTGTTACTGGGCAATTCCTTTCAATTCTGCCTGCCTCAGTTTCCTCAGCTGGAAAATAAGGATAATAATATCACATCCCCCAGGGTTATTACAAGCAAAGTTTAAAGTGTTACATAAGTGCTAGCTATTGTTTTTAGTTGCCGTTGTAAGTGTGGTGCAGGGTGTCCATCCATCGTGCTTGGTTGCTGCCTCCCTCCTAGCACAGTCCTAGTGCCTTTGGTCCCTAGTCCCAGGGTCCCAGGGGCGCTCTGGTTGTCCCATTCCTCAGCCTTGCCATTGGACCAATCACCATCTATCAAATGTGTGCTGTGCCCTAGACACTGCGTTCATCTGTTTTTCTGGGGATATAAAGAAAGGCAAAAACACAGTCCCTGCCCTCAAGGAGCTTATATTCTCATGGGGGAGGCAACATGCCAACAAAGAGGTGCACCTAGGATACAGGGATTAGAGGGAAGCTGATCTCAGAGGGCAAAGGGGTAGATGGGAAAGACCTGCTGCAGGAGGTGCTGGTCAGTTGTGTCCAACTCTTCATGACCCTGCTGAGCGCAGCACCCCAGGCCCTTCTGTCCTCCACTGTCTCCCAAAGTCTGCCCAAGGTCATGTTCATTGTTCCGTGACTCCATCCATCCCTCTCATCCTCTGCCGTCCCTTTTTCTTTTTGCCTCAACCTTTCCCAACATTAGGGTCTTTTCCAATGAGTCCTGTCGTCTCAGTATGTGGCCAAAGTATTTCAACTTCTGCTTCAGTATTTGGCCTTCCAGTGACCAGCCTGAGTCAATTTCTTTAAACATTGGCTGATTTAATCTCCTTGCTGTCCAAGAAACTCTCAAAAGTCTTCTCCATCCCCGCAATCCGAAAGCATCGATTCTACGGTGCTCAGTTTTCCTTATTGTCCGACACTCACAACCATACATTGCTGCTGGAAAAACCAGAGCTTTGACTATATAGACCCTTGTCAGTAAGGTGATGCCTCTGCTTTTTAGTATGCAGAAGGTAGGCTTTAAGGGAAATCTTGAAAGAGGTCAGGGAGGTGGAAGTGAAAGGGGCAGAGCCTTCCAGACATGGAGGACAGCCAGCAGGAGAGCCAGGCCTGAATTGCTGGATCCTTGGGTTATGTGGAGGGGAGTAAGGTGTATGAATAATGGAAAAGTAGTGTTGAGATTTAGGGGTGCTGGGACCCCCAAATAGCAACACAGGTCTTGCCTGCAATGAATTTGACCCAAGCCTTCTTTCAGCCAAAGACAAGGTGTATTAGAACACTGGTGAGGGCAGGTGTGATTTTAAGAATCTGCCTTATTGGCCAGACTCTTAAGGAATCAGAGCATTTGTGACACTTGTCAATACAAGCAGGTCAGATTGAACTGGAGCCCTTTAATGGAGGCAAGATGGACCTTTTATACAGTGATGTAGCAGTGGCCAAGTAGTCTGGGGTGACTGTCAGAGGGGGTATAGTTAGAATTAAGGGTGGTAAGTGGCCAGGGAGATCCAGAGATAACAGACAATGAAGGGCTGGGCTGAGTTAGACCTAACAGAGAATTGGGAGATTTGGCATAGGCCACCAAGAAAGGCCAGTTGACAGGATTATAGCCTCAGGCAAATGCCAGAGACTTGGCCATGTGGGAAAGTTCAAGAAAAATTCGGCCGGGGGGGGGGGGGGCGGGGAGGGAGCAGTTTCCAGGGCCCATACTCTGTCATTCCACACTCAAACAAATGGGACCCAAATTCTTTTGGTGTAAGGAGCGAAGGTCATGGCTTCTGAATCTGCTTCCTGCCATTAAGGGGCATAGAGCTGTCCCTGCCTCACTGGGTCCAGTTCAAGGGGTATATAGCCTGAGCAGTGATCTGGAAGTTGATGGCTCGGACCCTGGAGGAGACAAATCTGGCAAGGAGGTTAAGTACGCAAGGACCAAACAGGCACAGAAGGAAAAGAGCAAAGGCAATTTCCCTGGAGCGAATTAAAGATGACTGTGGCAAGGCCAAAACAGAAAAGGAAAAGGGCATGCATGATTTCACTTCTCTTTATCCACCGGCCTGCTGGCGGGGGCCGGGCCTTTCTGAACAGCAGCTTGAGGTCTTCCAAGAGTTTGAGGATATATTCCAGAGTCTCTGGGTACAAGTAGAAGAAGCCCAGCAGACTTGTCAGGTATTTCTCCTAGTTTACTGCCAGTTGGACGGATGGCTTTTGGACAGAATGGCTGTAGCAGCCCCTGCAGCTACAGCATCGAATTGTTTTGAAAAATAGGCAGTTGGCCTGGGGTCAGGTCCTAAGGACTGATTTAGGACTCCCAAAGCCTGTCCTCTCCTTTCATCCACATACAGAGTGAAAGGTTTCTCCAGACTGGGTAGAGCTAATGCTGGTGTGGCGTTCAGTTTACAGAGTCTCAAAAGCTTTAAGCCTGGTCGGGGCTCCACTCTAGAGGGAGTGAGTCAGAGCTTTGAATGGAGTCATAAAGGGGTTTAGGAATAAGACCAAAATTAAGGATCCAGAGTCCACAAAATCCAGCCATGCCTAGAAAAGTTCGAAGCTGTTTCTTAGTGGCTGGGACAGGGATAGACAGGGCTGTCCTTTTCCTCTAGGAGGTTAAGGAGCGAGAGGTGAGTGGTAGTGTGTGGCCCAGACACTTAAGAGACTGGCATGCTTTCTGGACTTTGTTCAAAGAGACACTATGGCCTCTAGTGCCCAAGAAATTAAGAGCTTCTGTGGCAGAAGCCAAAGACGCCTCCCAGGTGGGGCTAAAAGTAAGAATATCATCGGCATCTGAATTAGGCTACTATCTGCTGGTTCCAGGTCCTTGAAATCCCTTCCCAAAGCCATTTAGGTTTTTTTACAGGAAGGATAGGGGTGTTATTGGAGACTGGCAAAGGACAAGGATTTTATACTTAAGGAATTTTTCAATCAATGGCTGCAGTCCCTCCCAGGCCTCCAGCTTAATTGTATATTGACATCGATGGGGGAGCACATTAGGGTCTTGGAGGTGGACAATGGTTGCAGTGGCATGAGTAGCTGGTCCAGGAATTCCCTGATCCCAAACAATTGCTCAACTGTCTCCCACACTTCCGGGGGAACATGGGGAGGTCTGGTGCACAGAGGGAAAAGGGAGATGGGAGGCTTAACTAGAGAAAATTGGGTCCCCAATTTTCCCATCAGGGCCCTTCCCAACGAGCGGTTGGAGCAAGAGGAGAGGATAAAGAAGGAATGTTCAGACAACAGATCCTCAAATAGGCAGGGGAGGAGATAGGTCTCTCAACGTCCCTTAGTTTTTCCTTTGATGCCCATGACACAACATGCCACCAGCCTGAGAAAAATAAAAACTTGACTGGACACAACCTATTCATTTGTGTTTCTTAGGATAAACTCTGAGGTTGACACTGTGTTATCCTGAGCAAGTTGCTGGAGAAGACTTATGTGAACTTATCTGTTTGTTTGTGTTTTTAGGCAATTGGGGTTAAGTGACTTGCCCAGGGTCACACAGCTAGTAAGTGTCAAGTGTTTGGTCTGAGGTTGGATTTGAATTCAGGGCCTCCTGACTTCAGGGCCAGTGCTGTATCCACTGCACCACCTAGCTGCCCCTTTTACATGAACTTATCTGAAGTAAACAGAGACAAGGGAGCACTTTGTCCAAGTATGACAACATGATCTAAAAAGATAATTTGGAAAGACTTCAGAACTCTGGCCAACGAAGTGACCCCCCCAGATTCCAGAGGTCTGGGGAGGAAGCGTCATCTACCATCTGACAAAGAGGTGAGAGTCTCGAGGGGCAGACTGAGACATCGTCAAGGTGTGGATGATTGCACTTACTTGCTATGGCTTTTTAAATCGAGAGGCAGGAATTTGGAAGGGAGAGAGGAGAACACTAATGATGGGAACAAAAGAGGATCAAAGCAGCCGGAAAAGAAAAAAGGACAGCAGAGAACAGAAAGGAGACACCAAGCAGCAGAGCAGCTTTGAGACTAGCGTGATGGATTTCTTATTTCTTATTTTATTATGTAATTTTTTATATGTAATATATCTTGTTATATAACAGTGAAATGAAATGCAAACAATATAGAAAAGGAGATGTGGCTGAATTTTAGGCATCATTCTTTCTTCTGTAACTTCTTTGTTTATGGAAATGCTCATGTTTATTAATGTTTGCTGGATTTGGAATAACCTCAAAAATTATTTTAAAAAAGAAAAAAGAAAAACGAAAAACAGACATCCAAGGAAAACTTGGCAGCTAGCCCAACAATGAACCTCATTACTATTTATAGCTGCTGCTATTTTAGTGAAATTGTACTTAATTACAGTGGTTACCTGGTCCGGCTGCCTCAAGACACATACAATGCCAACCCTGTGAGGGGGCTTAGAACACAAAATATGAGAGCCAGGAAAGTCTTTTGAACAGAGAATGTCAGAGCTGGGAGGGGCCTTAGAACAGGGGATGTCAGGGCTGGGAGGGGCCTTAGAACAAGGAATGTCAGAGCTGGGAGGGGCTTTATAATAGGGGATGTCAGGGGTAGGAGGAGTCTTAGAACAGGGAATGTCAGAGCTGGGAGGGCCCTCAGACCAAATCATTCTCAAAAATCTTCAGAGGTTCCCTGTTGCCTCTAGGATAAATACAAATTCTTTCTCCCGACATTTTGGGTCCTTCCATGCTGACTCAGTCCGCGTTCCCAGCCTTATTTCCCTTTTTTTTTTTTAATTTTATTAATTTATTTTGACTTATCAATGATCACTTCTACATGCTTAGCTGCCCAGCCTTATTTCCAATTGTTGCCACTCATGCTCTTGGAGTTCCAGCCACCTGGGATGACCAGCTCCCATTGAGGGCATTACCGAGGTCTGGTCAGGCCTGAGTGTCCTCCTCCTCGTCTTCTGGCTCCATCCAGACTGTTTCTCTTCTGTGAAGTCTTCCCTGATTCCCTCAACTGAAAGCGTTCTCTTGCCCCTTTGAGTTTTTCCAGAATGTCTTGGGAAGGTCTTCCTTTCCCTTGGCCCCTCCATGCTCAGCCCCACATGGCTCTGGTCTGTGCACATGGTCAGTCCATCCCTCTCCATCCCCAGCAGGACAGGGCTTCCCTGCTGACTGGCATGGGGTTCATGTTTACCTTTGCATCCCTGGTCACCAAGACAGTGTCTTACACATACTAGGCACTTAATCAATGTTGAATTAGAGTCTACTTAGCTCCAACTTCCCAATTTTACATCCAGTTTAAATGAATCACCAAGAAAGGAAGTGGTTCAAACATGAAGCTGCCAACCAAGTGGGCCTCCTCCCCAGGCCAGCCTCTCAGCTCCCTGATCCCATTGGCTTTTTTCATGGGGCTTGCCAGCTTGCTCTGATTCCACTTCTGGGCTAGGACCCATTGCCTTAAGGCACTGTCTCTCCAACCAGCATCTATCCTCGGTTTCCCCTTCTGATCCAGGACCCCATATTCTTCTCCTTCCAGTGACTGACCCTGTCATCCCTGAATCCCATGCTTGTGGTCTTCCTATCCCCCAGAGCAGGGTTCAGCCTGGAATCACAGAATTTGGAAAGATTGTGGCTTAAGGGGCCATGGAGGATTAGGCTGGATGAGAAGGGATTGGAAGAAAAAAAGTTTAGGGGCATGTGTAGTAGGTCTTGCTGGGGGGTAGGGAGAGGGTCATGGCTCTTCTCTCTTTCTTGAGGCTACTAGCCAGCTCATGGTGGTGGGTGGGTAAGGGAAACATTAGCATAGAACAGGTTTCCTCTCCTCCCCTCCCCACTTCTCCCTTCCTTTCTCTTCCCCTCCCTTCCCCTCCCTTCCTCTCCCCTTTCCTCCCTTCTTTCCCCTTCTCTCCTCTCTCCTTTTTCTCTCTTCCTAGCTTCTCCCCACCTCCACTACTCTATGCCTAGCTCCAGGGCCTGACTAGTCTCTACTAGTGAGAGGAGGACTCCACCTACCTCCAACACTAATAAAAGCCCAGGATCCCAGGGATAAGAGCACCTCTGCTATCACACTCTCAGGCAGGTGGCAGTTGTGGCGCTGGCACCAAGTCCTCCGGACCCAACTGAGACAGGACTCATGGCATCAAGAACTTACATCACGGGTAAGAGGGCTCAGGGGATCCTTTACCTCCTGGGCTCCTGGGCTCCAGCCCCATTATGTCCCCACCAGCTCCCCAGCCCTCACCTTGGTCCTAACCTCAGTGTTAATTCTACCCTTGCTACTTCCCAGCTGGCATCTCAATCTTATCAGCCCCCTAACCTCAGCCCTGACCTACAACCTCTAACATTCATCTCAATTCCAACCCCATCCCAAAGAGGACCTTGTTGCCTTTCCAATTCAACCCAAACCTGCGCCCTGATCATCACACCTGCTCACCATCTGTGTGACCTCTCTGGGACTCACTCCTCACTTGTAAAATCAGAGGGTTAGACTAGATAACCCTTGTGCTGCCTTCTAACCGTGATCCTATGACAATCCCCCAAATGTCATTCTAGCCCTTATCATCTTCCATTCTGACTATAGCCTAACCCTCACTCTGATTCTGATCTCAGAACACTGAGCCTAAAGCTGTCTCTGGTCCTAATCCATAACCTTCTGCCACCTTTACTTCTGATTTACACTCTGATCTCACTCTGACCCAGGTTTTCCCAAAAGCTTTCTCCCAGCTCCTCATAGAATCCTTCTGAGAAACAAAGAGGAAGGGATCCCATAGACCTGCTTATTCCAGGGACCAAACATCTCCATCCCACACCTTCCACATTCATAGGCTCATGGATTTATGGGAGAAACCTGGCAGGTCATCTATTCTAACTTACTCATTTGACAAGATGAAATTGAGAACCAGGGCAATTAGGTCATTTGTCCAAAGTCTTTTTTAAAAGTCCTAAGAACTAGACAATGAACCTAGATTCCCAAATTCCAGATTTGGAGCCCACAGAGAAGCACCTGCATTTGTGAATGGGGTGAGCTATGGACCTGACCTGAGTCCCAACCCCAAATCTGCTTAGTCCCAAACCCAACTCCACCTTACAAAGCCAAGAGTGTCAATTACACCTAGCCCTAAGAGAATCATGGACCCAGCACATAGCAGTGCTAGCTCCCAAACATTTCTAATTGCCGGGCCCCAGAAGACAGGAGAGCACAGCAGCAAATGCCCTGGAGTTGAAGTCTTGGGGTTCAGTTCTGGTCCTTCCAGTTCCCAGAAAGTCCCTTCTCTGGGCTTCATCATTTCTGCAAAATGAAGGGGTTGGACCCTTCCCATTTGGAGAGTCATGAAAAGACCTTACTGCCACCAAGGGCCACCTTCCTTCCTTTTGTCATTTTACAGCTGGGGTAACTGAGGTTTAAAGAGAGGCAAAGACTTTCCTAGGGGAGAGTCAGCCTCCCAAGCCTTTGGCCCCATTTCCCCAGCCTAAGGCTGTCTCTCCTATATGTACCCTGCCACCTCCTCTCAGTCTCCTGATGTAGCCAACCCTGACACCCACAGGTCACCACAATTGCCTAGAGCCCTAGACCTTCTGCCTCCTGACCTCAAACCTAACCTGAATGAATCCTAACCCTAGCCATCCAAGAGAGATAGAGATGCAAAGTTCAGCCCCAATCCTCTCTCCACGCTGGGCCCAAAGCACCACCATCCAAAGGTCCAGGCTCCCCTCATCTCTTTCTCTTTCTCCTCAGCAGTCATTGTCTCCATCTTCTTCATGGTTATCCTGTCCTGCTCAAGTGCTCCAGGTAAGGAAGGGAAGGCAAAGCAGGGAGGAAGGTTGTGGAGGAGAGGGAAAGAGCCATGGGGGAAAGATGGAGGAGCAGGCATTGGGCCACTTCTGGGGGCCTTTCTTCTTGAGCCTGTGGAGCTAACAGTCTATCATTCACACAGTGACCCCCACAGATTCCCAAGTGATCGTGTGCCAGCCCTGGCTCCTATGTGGGACTGTGGCCTACAACCCCCAGGAGAATCAATGCTGTGAGGATGGCAGTGTCCAGCCCTTCCGCCTGAGCTGTGGTCCTACATTCACCTATGACCCCTGCTTTCAGCATTGCTGCCCCGACTCTTACCGGGGAAAGTACATTGTGGTTAATAAGACAAGGGGAGGGACCGAGAGAAGCGATTGTGAAATGGCACGCTCCCATTAGGAGCTGACATCTGGTAAGGATCCCCTTTCTCACCCCTTGAGTCTCTTGTCTGCTCTCCCAGAACACTAAGGAGCCTGGGAGGATCGCGAGGGGGACATATCTGTGCTCTGTCCCTTGGGGTCATACTTGGCTATGTAGAGTATCAAGCTGGCAGAGAATCCTGAAACCTGGGTTCGAGACTCAATTCTTCCACTGACTCCCTGTGGGATCCTGGGCAAGGTTTTCCCTTCATGGGACCTCAGGTTCTTCATTGGTAAAAAAAAAAACCCAGTGATCTCTAAGGAGCTTCCCACCTTTGACATTCCATGTTCCAGGTTCTGAGATTTCTTTTTATTCTGTGTTCAATGATGCTATTTTCTCTCTCCAGGTGAAAGTTGGCCAGAAGACCCCTGTCTCCAGAGGCAGTTTCCAGATCTCAAAAGACCCAAAGCCTGGGGTTTCTTCAGCGGATGGGCCTTGGGGCGCAGGGGGAGGGAGAGGGGAGGGAGAAGCCTCTTGGGCAGGGACTCCTGGCTTCACTGTTCTCCTCCTCCATTGTGGATCTGCCTATAGGGAGGTCATTCTTATACCTTTGCTGGACATTGGCATAGGGACTTGGAGGTGGGGTAAGTGTGCCTTCAGGGATCCTCACTTTCTATCTCATTCCTATTTAGGTTGGGAAGGCCAGTATCAGTCACACACAATCCACTGGGTGCTGGGCTCCCTCTTTCTTATTATAAGAGTATTAATAAATGATAATAGTCACCTCCTTATATAAAGCCAATGTCACCCATTGCCTTTACACTTTCATTAGGGGCTCTCACAAACAGCCTTGTGAAGGAAATAATGCAGTGTTGGCCCCCTTTTTACAGATAAGGAAACTGAGGCTCAGAAAGGGATCCGGACTTGCCCAAAGTCACACAGTGGGTCAAGACTGGGATTGCAGATCTCTTTAGGCCTAGCCACTTAAATGCACAGATATGGAATCACAAACACTCGCTTTCACCTGCAGACCTTCCTGGTTTCTCTCCCTCTTTGCACCCTGGTTCACAGCTTGGTGAATGCCAAGGCCTGGATTTGGCAGTGGGGTAGCAAGTTGAGCTGTGAAGACAGAGACCCCAGGCAGTACTGGACAGGCACAATGAGAAAGGAATGGAGGAGCAGGGAGCCTGAAGAGCCTAGCCTGCTTCCGCTCTGGGCAGGGAGGGAAGGGTGCTTATTTGAGGGGCAGAAGGAAGACAGAAATAAAACTACTGCCTTGGGTTTTCAAATTTGGTCTGCTTGTGTCACCTTTGTTGCCACGGATGAGGAGGAACTGGAGCCATGCCACTGAGGGGAAAGGATTTCCCTTATTTACCTGAACCCCATCCAACAGCCGGGTGCAACATTAGCCCGTGTAGAGTGAGCACACAGCTCCCTCTTGCGGACGTGGGGGGAAGCAGCAATCCCTGCTCACTCAGGGCTGCTGAAAGAGACCTAGGAAATTCTTGGAGTCATTGGAAATAAGAGTTGACAGTAAGAGCTAACATTTAATTAAAGCTTTCATATTTGCAAGTGTGTTCAATAATAAATCGTATCTTTTTCTGCTAGACCTAGGGCTAGAAGGCACCTTAGAGGTTGTCCAGCCCAGCTCCTTTACAGATAAGAAAAAACTGAGGTTCAGAGGTAGGGAAGAGCAGAGGGGGGATTTGAATCCGTGATCTCTAAAGCTAGCTCTCCTACTGCATCACACCACCTTTCTCCAGGGAAAATGAGGCTCAGGAATAGGAAGGGGCTTGCCCAAGCTACCAAGTGCATCAGTAGCAGAACCAGGACCTAAGCCCTGGTCTCCTGCTGCAAATGACTAGACAGCCTTACTTGCTGAATCACTGACACATGGCCAGGAAAGATAAAGCCAGGAGGGCTGGTAGGGTTCCCAGGAAGGCCACAGAAGTGGACGGACAGAGGAGAAGTGCTCTTCTTTATGACTACCAGCCACTCTTTGTCTCTAGTGCTGGCTCCAGAAGCCAGGTAGTCAGTCAATAAACATTTAAAGGTCTACTCTGTGTCAGGCACTGTGCTAAATCCTGGGGCTACAAAGAAACAAAAAAACCATCCCTGATCTCCAGGAGTTCACAATCTAATGGAGGAGAAAGCATGCAAATAACTCTGGAGATCGCTTGTTAGCAAGGAATAGGATAAATTGAAAATAATCAATAGAGGCACGAAAATTATCAGGGATTGGGTAAGACTTCCTGTAGAAGGTGGGATTTTAGGGGAAACTTGATGGGAGCCAAGGAAGCAGGTGGAGATGAGGAGGAAAAGCATTCCAGGAATGAGGAACATCCAGAGAAAATACCTGAAGTCTGGAGATGGAGTGTCTTGTGGGAGGAGAAGGGAGGGGTCTTGATTTTATATTTGATCCTGAAAGCGATAGGAAGTCACTGGAGCTGAGTAGAAGTGACATGACCACATCATACTTTAAGAAAATTGCTTTGGTGGTCTAATGCAGGATGGACTGGAGTGGGGAGAAACTTGTGGAGGAGACCATCCTGTAGGCTATAGCAAAAGTCCAGGTGTGAAATGATGAGGGCTTGCAGCAGTGTGGGGGCAATGTAAGAGGAGAGAAGGGGGCTGCAAAGGTGAAATCACAGGCCTTGGCAATAGATTGGATATGAGGGAATGGGGAGAGGGTGGCAGGAAAGGAAAGAGACAGAGAGAGACAGAGAGAGAGACAGAGAGAGAAGATGACACCTACACTGTGAGCCTGGGAGACTAGGAGGATAGTGATGCCCTTAGCAGTAATAGGGGAAGTTCAGAAGGTGGGAGGATTTGTGGGGAAAGAGACTGAGTTCAGTTTAAGGAATGTTGAGTTTAAGATGTCTACAGGACATTCAAGATATAAAATAGGCAGTTGGAGACATGAGGAAGCAGCTAGGTGGCTCAATGCATAGATTGCCCACCCTGGAGTCAGGAGGACCTGAATTCAAATCTGGCCTCAGACTAGCTGTTTGACCCTGAGCAAGTTACTTAAACTTATCTGTCTCAGTTTCCTCATCTGTCAAATCAGCCAGAGAAGAAAATAGCAAACCACTCCAATATCTTCGCCAAGAAAACCCCAAATGGGGTCATGAAGAGTCAGACATGATTCGAAGGACAATAGTGGAGATATGAGACTGATGGTCAGCAGAGAGTTTAAGGCTGGATAAGTAGTTTTGAGAATCATCGACACAGATGAGCTAATAAGATCATCAAGTGAATATTATAGAGGGAAAAGAGAAGAAGAAAAAATTCCATTCTCTCTTCCACATGACAGCCTTTGGAATACAGTCAGCTCACCTCTACCACCTCCTCTACAGGCCAAGGGTACTCTAGTTTCCCCAACTGATCCTCATATGGCATGATCCTGAGGCTTTCCACCATCTTGGTTGCCCATCCTTGGCCTATCTCCAGCTTCCCCAATGCCTTCCTAAAATGTAGTGTTAAGAACTGATAGGGACGTTCCAGCTGTGGTCTGAACAGAACTCAACTTCCTTCCTTCTGGACTCTACCCTTTTCCTAATATAGCCTAAGATCACATTTTTTTTTTAACTTGCCATATGGTCTGGTCAACTCTGTTGACCTGTTTGGAGCTTGCAGTTCACTAACACTCCCAGATCCTTCTTTGATGTCTCACCATGACACCTCTACCTTTTACTTGAGAAGCTGATCTTTTTTAACCCTAGCTGAAGACTTTCTATAATCTGCTAAGTCTTCTTGGATGGGCGGTTGACTGATGAGGAGGAATGTGAGGGTTGTCAAGGGCTGGCAGTTCATTTTTGTCCCCTAGGTCTCTCTAGTTGTAGTAAGGGAGGCAAAAGGTCATGAAGTCCAACTGAAGCTGGGTCATCTACTCAGGAAAGAAAACACCAAGCACAGAAGGCAGCAAGGGGCCCAGGTACAGGCTTAATTCCTTAGGTCCTTCTTCCCTGTGACCAGAAGCCCATCCCCCATCCTCCCATGGGGGTCTAGGGACAGCTCACCATTTTCTGGCATGATTCAAATCCAGAATGAAAGAGGAAAATGGGGGCTCTTGCTCTTCAATCTGGTGAATGCACTGAGTCATGAACTCTTCTAGCTGAGCAGCCAATCTCAAAGGTCAGGGCCTTTGGCCATGAGTCATGTATGGTGTGGAAAATGAGATTCAGAGTTCCCCCAACCCCCTTCTTCCAAAGTTCAGTTTCTTCTTCACAAGGACATTGCTGATAAAGAGATTGCCTTATTCTTATCCTGGTCAACACCCAACCCGAGCTACTTCCTTGTCCAGAAGTCAACAAGTGTGGAAAATCTTACTTAAAGACTTACCCAGGCCAAGATATGATCAGACAGTAAAAGAAACTCTTAAGTTTGGGCTAATGGGTGTATTCCTGCTCATTGGGTTTGCTCAGACAGGTCTGGGAAAATGTTGATTGTCCCTATTGTCAAGGCAGGTGATATAGACATTGATGTCTATTTGACCAAGATTTAGGTGACCTAAGTCACATGCTCCAAGACTTTCATTGTAATATAGCCCACCTCCCAGCATGTTAACCAGAGAAGACTGGTACCCCTTGGGCACACCTACTCTTTGAAAGACATATAAACTGTGTAACCCAACCCCAAAGAGAGCTCAGCTCCAACTCTGCAGCTCCATGTGTATGCATGCTGCCAACCTGAGAGAAATAAAATACAGACTCAGGCACAACCTAATTAATTTGTATTTCTTAAACCAAACTCTCGAAGGTTGACGATGGCCAGAGGCTGGCCCCTTTAGGGATCTGAAGAAACCAGGAAGGGCAGTTCTGAGCACGCTCCATGTCAATAGTTCTCAAATTTACTGGCTTCAGGACATCTTCCCACTTAAAAATTATTGAGGACTCCCAAAAAGTTTGTTTATGTGAGTTATATCCATTGATATTTACCTCAATAGAAATCAGAATGTCTTAGTCTTATTATGAAAATCATTCTGATGTTATGGAGCCCCTGAGAGGGTCTTGGGGGGCCCTAGGGGCCCCTAGACCACACTTTGAGAATCGTTGCCCTATGGGATGGCCTCCTTACACCTGGGAGCAGCCCCAGACACTGAATTAAATGTTACCTGGCACAAAGAGAAAACACTTAAGCAAAACACAATAGGGAAAGTGAGCAAGTCTGATAATCCATGAAATATTTTGGCCCCATAGTGCCTGACTACCTTTAAGATGCTATCTCTGAGGACATAATTCCTCCCCAGACTTGGGCTTTGATTTGAGATTGCTAAAGGTTTTCAAGCTTTGCTCCAGATACTGGTATCCTGGTGGATTTAGAAACTTAGCAGGTGTCAACCTAGAGATTTGAACAATCTTAATTCTGGATTTATTTGGGGTTTGATAAACTCATTGGGGACAATTATTCTTTGTGGCATAATTGGTCTGTGCTCTGGATATGCCACCCTGGTAGCTATGAAATTAAAAGTGGCCTCTACTCTATTCTCATTTCTAGTGTAGGAACTTGCATAGAATGTTTTCACTTTCTGTGTGGATGACTTTGAGACCCACTCAAGGGAATCTTTGTTATTAGATCAGCAATTAGAGTTCTGTTTCATGTTTTATATTTTAAGTTCAGAAGATTGTATTTTACATTAGTACTATGCTTGTAAGTTGTTTGTATTATGATTTTAGAAAATTTTATAGGCATATAGCAGTGCTGTTATTCTTTGGGAATAAACACTCCAGTGTGTTGCATTTATAATATCAAGACCTTCAATTCTTTCTGATCTGAATGTTGTGATTGATTGATAAATTAGTGCTATCACAAAATAGGCACATTTGTCTGGGAAACAGTGCTTTCTGTCTGGTTAATGGTTGTATTAAGTATGACACTGTATATATTTCAGTATGTCAAGAATTTGTCAAGGGTTTATAAACAGCGCAACAAACATTGGCAAGTTAGAAATCTTATTCTTAAGCGGAGTTGAAAATATTATTGTTCCCAGCCAGGTAGCTCAGGGGCAGCTAGGTGGCACAGTGGGTAGAATGCTGAGCCTAGAGTCAAGAAGACTCCTCTCCCTGAGTTCAAATCTGGCCTCAGACACTTACCAGCTGTGTGACCCTGGGCAAATCACTTGACTCTGTTTGCCTCAGTTTGCCAAGAAAACCCCAAATGAGTCACAGAGAGTCTAACATGATTGAACAGCACAAACAAAAATGTTCCCAAAGACAAGGAATATGCAGAATGTAACTAAATGTGGAATAGGCTGTCTCTGCTGTATTTAAATGATAAATTTGGTGATTCCTAGAAATCTGAACCACACTTCTATCACCTAGCCAAGTGACTTTTCTACATTGTCTTTATGTAACATTTACAAACTCTCAAAGCCCACAAGGTCACAGCCTACTCTGATCCTCCTTCACTTAGGAGCAGTAGGGAACAAACCAAAACAGAGACCCAAATCCACAGGCTATATCTCAGTCTGGGTGTAGATTGTAAGGTACAAGACCCTGTCCCAATGCTGACAGTGTATCTTTCTCACTCAAATCATCTAGGAGAGAGAATCGAGTTATGCACATTGGAGTCTTTACCTGCCTCTTATTCTTCATCATGCCTTCCCAGAAGCAGGCTCTCTGGTCTTTTTCATGCATCACTCTCATTTCTCTTCCAGGTTTTTCCTCTACTTCTCTTACTTGCTTCTCAAAATCCTTTTTGAGCTCTTCCATGGCCTGGGACCAATTTGTATTTTTCTTGGAGACTTCGGATATAGGAGCTTTGCCTTTGTTGTCTTCTTCTGGTTGTATGTTTTGATCTTCTTTGTCATCAAAGTAAGATTCTCTGTCTGACTATTTTTGTGCTGTTTGCTCATGTTCCCATCCAATTATTTGACTTTTAAACTCTTTGTTAAGGTAGGGGTCTGCTTCCAGTGTGGAGAATGTACTGTCCCAAGCTTCAGGGGTTTTGTGCAGCTGTTTTCAGAGATACTTCTTGGGACCTGTTAAGTTTTCAGTTCCTCCAACATGGTATGATCAAAGGCGAGGTGTTTATTCCTTTCCTGGCCTGTGCTCTGGTCTATGAGTGACCACAAGCACTCTTTTCTGCCCTGGAACTGTGAGGAGGATTCTCTCTTCACTGCCACCATGAGCTCCACCATGCCAGCGCTCCTCCTTGCCCCAGGACCACCTTCCAGAACTGTGACCCAGATCCAAGCGTGGGCAAAGCAAGAGAATCCCCACTCAGCACCAGCAAAGAGATCCCTGCAATCTCTGTCTGATCAGCCACTGGATCCCCCTTCTGTCTGTGAGCCAAAAGATCCAGAAGCAGCCTCCACCCCAGGGCCATGCTGGGACTGGGGCCCGAGAAAGCTCCTCTCTCACCACTGTCCGACAGACCTTTCCTATTGACCTGCTAAGTTGTCTTTGGCATTTGTGGGTTGAGAAGTCTGGAAACTGCCACAGCTGCCTGTGATTCAGTCCCCTGAGGCCTGCTCCAGGTTCGCTGAGGCCTGGTCTTTGTTTGCAGGGCCCACACTGAACTGTACTCCTCTCCCAGCCCCTACAACAGACCTTTCCAATCAACCATCCGGGTTGTCTTGGGCTGGGAATTTGTCTTCTTGTGGGTTCTGCTGCTCTAGAATTTTTTACATTTTTTACAGATATTTGGAGGGGTGTGGGGGAGAGCTCAAGAAAGTCATCGCTTTTACTCTGCCATCTTGGCTCTGCCCCCAAACCAGCTGGTCTTTTCCATGAAGGTTGGCAACAAGCAGATCAATAGGTTCTGAGGACAAGACTTACCCATGGCCATTTCCCTATTTCTATTTGAGTGTGCCTCATTGTATCAATTGATTTTAATTGAGGCAGTTTTATGGAGCAATGGATAGAGCATCAGACTTGAAAGTCAGGAAGACCTGAGTTTGAATCCTTGCTCAGATTCTTACTAGTTGCATGACCCTGGCCCAGCTACAACCTTTCAGCCTTAGTTTTCTCATATGTAAAATACAGATAACAATAACACTTAAGCTCCTAAGGCTGTTTCAAAGATATGATAATGCTTGTACAATATGATAATGTTGATAAAAACTCTTTGCAAACTTCATGGTGCTATACAAGTATTAATTTTTATTATTATTATAGGGCTGTCCAAGGCAATTGGCTACAGGTCTTTCACCTAAATGTGGGACATACCAGCATATGAACTGACTGTTGTTGTTGTGTGTCCTTCGTTCTGGAAGAAGACCATGACATCAGGAAGATGATGCCACCACTGGCAAGTGAATTGGATTTAAGTGAGGGAGGGAAAGCCTTGCTTTCTCCTCCAGAGCCATCTGGGTCCAGTGGTAAGATACAGATCAGCATGACTGGAGATGCCCCATATGAACTGGTACTGAAAATGTCATGAGTGAGTGTGGACAGCTTTCCCATGAAGAGATGTGTTTAAGAGGGTAAACAGAGCTATATCAGAATGTCAGCCTAGGATTGACTATGTCATCTTTACTGTGTAGGCTGTATGTAGACTGTGCAAAAGAGGTTTTCACCCCCTCAGAAGTAAGATCCAGGACCATCCTGGAAATATTCAGGCAATTTAGAAATAGAAAGCCTAGGCTGACTCCATATCCAGGGCTGCCATCTTTCTCTTTTTTACTCCCTTAAGCAGAACAATTCTTACCTAACCTCATTTCTTCCTCATCTTCTATTGACGGACTTTTCTACAAGACCAACCCATTGGTGCCAAAGGAGACCCTTCTTAACCTTGCACCTGGGCCTGGTGAAACACACATGAGCAAGGAAGGGAGTTGGGGTTGCCATTCCAAAAGCTCACTGGCAAGCTCAACATTTTCCTTTGTTGGCCCAACAGTATTGCTGTGTCTGCCTCATCTGCCAGACACAGGACATTGGGAAACCAATCATGATGGAGACCAGCATCCATGACAGTTCTTTGTTTGTTATTAACACTCAGGTTGATTTTATCCAAATGGCTAAATGCTAAAATGATGACTATGATCTTGCTTCAGTGTCTGTTTCCAGAAAGAGTTTGTGATTACCATACTTTAGCTAAAGCAGACTCCAAAGTAGTCACATTCAATTCAATTCAATTAACATTTATTAAGTGCCTACTATGTGGCAGGTACTCTGTTAGCTAACTGCTAGAGATACAAATAAGAAAAAGGAAGACAGTCCTTGTCCTCAGGAGCTTACAATCTAGTGGGGGAAGATAGCACACAAAGAAAATGAAAAGTAGAGGTGGGCACTGGAGTGCGGGGGAGATCATGTTGCATGGAGTTTGAACCAAGCAGAGCTGCTGATGGAAAGTCGAGTTACCTAAAAAGACTCTTGTAACCAGATACGCTTAAACAATTCACTAAAACTGCTGCTCTAAACCAAGGTCTTCAGTCATGATTTCATGTGTCCCACTGAAGAGGAATGTTCCTATGGAGTTTGGAGCAAAAGCATAAGGTGATTGTGCTAGGATCCTTTCCCCTGTCTAAAAGAAGATGTGATATTCCAGGGCAAAAAGACTGCCTTTTGGTCATGTTTTTAGCTCCTCTGGGACAAAAAAACCCAGATAATCCATTAATTCCTGATGAGTGCTTTTTTGGAAAAACTGGGAAACCGGGAAAAGCTTAGCTAGGAATGTGAGATTTATTGTTACCCATGCCTTAGAACAGGCAGTTGCCCTTACTCTCATGTGCCTTCATCTGTTACTCCTTACCTTGGTTGGCACAACTTAGTTGTAGGTTTGGTCTATGAAATATTCCTGTGGGCTTGCCCTGGTTGGAATTCCCAGTAGACTGTTCTGGAATCAGTTACTGATTCCACAAGGGTACAACTGTATCCTGTATTCTGTGGTAGGCATAAGGATACAACTTGAATCCTTGAAGACGGTATTTCATAGAGTTTTCATGCTGATATACATGCATTTTGTAAAGGAATAGATGTAGCCATGGTTCCGGGTGCTGATGATGTGAGTGGGCTAGGAGCATACTGCATTCTAATTTCAGAATGCAAAACTGGGAAAGAAGGTGGATATTTGTAAATGCGATGCTAGGGATTCTTTAACAATCTGTTGTTTTCCAAGACTCTTAGTGCTCTAAGGGCATAGCTGCCTGATTGACAGCTATGGAAGAGTCCTTACTGCCTAGGAGACGTAAGCAAGATTGAATGGGGTACCTGGATTAGTGGAAGGAGCCCAGATAGATAAGTATCAAGAAGAAATACAGCAGAGCTCCCCAATATACTGACTCCAGAATGATCTAGAAAATGCATCAGATCAAGTAAGGAAAAAAATCACAGCGGATTATATTTTCAGCCCATGTCAGTATAAGGAAATAGACAGGCTTGCAGACACTGCAGATGACATCTGGCCAGGGATGTACCTCAGAGCATTCTAACACACAGTAACTTTTTTTTTCTTAATAGTATTTTATTTTATCTTCCAATTAGACATATAGATAAATTTCAACATTCATTCTTGTAAGATTTTGAGTTCTAATTTTTTCCCTTCCCTCCTTCCCCTCTTTCCTCCCCAAGACAGCAAGCAATCTGATATAGGTTATACATATACAATTATGTGAAACGTATTTCCATATTAGTTATGTTGAGAAAGAAGAATCAGAACAAAAGGGGAGAACCACAAGATAAAAAACCAAAAAAAACAACAAAAAAGTGAAAATAATATGCTTCAATATACGTTCAGACTCCACAGTCCTTTTTCTGGATGCTAACACATAAGAACTCAAAGAGGATTGAGACTGTACCAGGGCAAGGAGAGGTCCCAGACCCATACAGGAGGACCCTGATTTTGTGTAGGATGCAAAAATGGTGTCAACTGGCAGCTGTGTCCCACTTTTTATAGATGGAGAAACTGAGGCCCAGAAAGGGAACAGGACTTGTCCAAGGTCACACAATGAGTAAAGACTGAGACTGGAACCCAGGTCTCCTTATGCAAAGCCACATATCCTCACACATACAGATATGGAACCACAAACACATACTGTCACTCAGAGATCCTTCCTGCTTGACCCTGGTTAAGAGCTTGGTAAATACCTGCTCCTGTTATTGGGAGTGGGGTGAGAAGAAGTAGAAATAAAACTCCTGCTCTGGGTTTTCAGATTCGGGCTTCTTTTTTTAACCCTATTGCCTGGGCTGAGAGGGAAGTGGAGCCCTGACACTGGTTGAGAGGAAGCACCCTGAGGTTCCTTTCTCTACTTGAATGTTACCCTGTAGCCTAATGACCCTAACCCAGGCTGAGAGCCTGTTTGGAGGGCTGGGATAGAGTGAGCACAGAGCTCCCTCTTGTGGCCCAGAGGGGAGGAGCAATCCTGACAGCTGTTGCAATCGCAGGAAATCATAATTAATAACAAGAACTAACATTTAAACAGTTAAAGTTCGCAAGGAGCTTGATATTTGTTATTTTATGTGATCACAGAGCTAGAGCTGGGAGAAACCAAAGAAGTTGTCATTTGTGCAGACCGGACAGGAGTAAAAAGCATTCATTTTGAGAAAGCACCCTGGCCAGCCCACCTGATTCATTTCCCACCTGGTTGCACTCCTCTGGATTAAACTATTCATCCCTTTCTCCTTCCTATTCTCTAGAATGCTGCATTCAGCTGGGCATATCTTTCCCTTTATCCTTTCCCTTTCCCTTTCCTTCTTTTCTCAGCTATTTGCAAAGCCTCATCAGATAGACATTCTGTTTTTTTGGTCTTTTTCTTCGGAATGTTTTTGTTGCTGCTGCCTCTGGTACAATATTGCAAACCTCTGTCTATAGTTCTTGAGGCACTCTATCTATCCAATATTTCCTTAATCTGTTCATCATCTCCACTTGATATTCATAAGGGATGTTGTTAAGGTTGTACCTACATGGTCTGATGGTTTTCCCTACTTTCTCCAAATTAAGTCTGAATTTTGCAATAAGAAGCTCATGATCCGAGCCACAATCAGCTCCAGGTCTTGTTTGAACTGATTGTATAGAACTTCTCCACATCTGGCTCAAAGTATATAATCAATCTGATTTCCATATTAACCATCTGGTGACGTTCACATGTAGAGTCACCTTTTGGGTTGTTGAAAAAATGGTTTGTTATGACCCTTGAGTTATCTTGACAAAACCCTATTAGTCTCTGCCCTGCCTGTTATTCCAATTATTTTTTGATTTCCACTTTAACATTCCAATCCCCAATGATGAATGACATCTTTTTTTGGTGTTATTTCTAGAAGCTGTTCTAGAACTTCGTAGAAGTGATCAATTTTGGCCTCTTCGCCATCAATGGTTAGAGCATAGACTTGTGTTACTGTGATGTTTTGAATGGTTTGCCTTGGATTCTAACAGGTATCATCTGGTCATTTTTGAGATGGTACCCCCAGTACTGCTTTTCTCACCCTTTTATTGACTAGGAGAGCTACTCCATTTCTTCTAAGGGATTCGTGCCCACAGTAGTATAGGTAGTGATCATCTGAATTAAATTCACCCATTCCCATCCATTTAAGTTCACTGATACTCAAGATGTTGATGTTTAATAGTTTCATCTCCTGTTTGACCACATCCAACTTACCTTGGGTCAGAGATATCACATTCCAGGTTCCTATGCAATACAGATCTTTATAGCATCGGATTTTCCTTTCGTCACCAGATGTGTCTGTGGCTGAGCTTCCTTTTGGCTTTTACCCAGCCACTTCATTAGTACTACAGCTACTTATAGTTGTCGTCTGCTCTTCCCCAAGAGTGATCACACACCTTCTGACTTGAGAGGTTCATCTTCTGATGTCACCTCTTTTATCATTTTAGTACTGTCCATGGGGGTTTCTCTTGGCAAAGACAATGGCTCAGTTTGCCATTTCCTTCTCCAGTGGAGAAGGGAGAAAAGAAAGGAGAAATAGAATGGGAGAGACAAGAGATGTCTTCAAGAAAATTAGAGCTATCAAGGGGAAGTTTCATGCAAAAATGGGCATGATAAAAGACAAAAATGGTAAGGATTTAACAAAAGCAGAAGTGATTAAGAGGTGGCAAGAATACATAAAAGAGCTATACAAGAAAGATCTTAACACCACCAATAACCAGGATGGTGTGGCTACTGATAGAGGGCCAGACATCTTAGAGAATGAAGTCAAGTGGGCCTGGGGAAGCTTTGCTAACAATAAGGGTAGTGGAGGTGATAGAATTCCCGCTAAGTTATTCAAAATTCTGAAAAATGATGCTGCTAAAGTGCTATACTCAATATGCTAGCCAATTTGGAAAACACAAGTGACCACTAGATTAAAAAAAGATCCATTTATGTCCCAATCTTAAAGAAGGGCGATGCCAAGGAATGCAAATTACAGAACAATTCGGCTCATTTCACATGCCAGCAGGGTTATGCTTAAGATTCTGCAAGCTAAGCTTCAGCAATATGTGAACTGAGAATTACCAGAAGAGCAGACTAGTTTCCAAACAGGCAGAGGAACTAGAAACCAAGCTGCCAGTATTTGCTGAATTATGGAGAAAGCAAGGGAGTTACAGAAAAACATCTACTTCTGCTTCATTGATTTCACTAAAGCCTTTGACTGGGTGGATCAAAGAAAAATGTGGCAAATCTTCAAAGAGATGGGAGTACCAGATCATCTTACTCGTCTCCTGTGGAATCTGTATGAGGGCCAAGAAACAACAGTTAGAATGTGAACATGGAACAACTAATTGGTTTAAGATTGAAAAAGGAGTACAACAAGGCTGTATATTGTCACATTATTTATTTAACTTATATACAGAGTACATCACGCAAGATGCCAGACCGGATGAATTAAAAGCTGGAATTAAGGTTGCCAGGAGAAATATCAACAATCTCAGATGTGGAGACAATATCACTCTGATGGCAGAAAATGAAGAGGAATTAAGAAATCCCATGATGAGGGTGGAAGAGGAGAGTGTACAAGCTGTCTTGACGCTTAACATCAAAAAATCTAAGGTCTTGGCAACTGGTCCCATCACTTCCTGGTAACAGAGGAAGAAGAAATGGAATCAGTGTCAGATTTTATATTCTTGTGTTCAAAGATCACTGCAGATGGTGACTGCAGCCATGAAATTTTAAAAATGTTTGTCTCTTGGAAGGAAAGCTACGGCAGATCTGGGCAGCATACTAAAAACCTAGCCAACAAAGGTCCGTATAGTAAAAGCCATGGTTTTTTCAGTAGTGTAAGGCTGTTAAGAGTCGGACTATAAGGAAAGTGTAGCACCACAGAATTGATGCTTTTGAATTGTGATGCTGGAGAAGACTTTTAAGAGTTCCTTGGACAGCAAGGAGATCAAAGCACTCAATACTTAAAAAAATTAATTCAGGCTATTCACTGGAAGGTCAAATACTGAAGCTGAAATGTAAATACTTCGACTACATAACAAGAAGATAGGACTCATTGGAAAAGACCCTGATGTTGGGAAAGATTGAAGGCAAAAGGAAAGGGGGATGGCAGAGGAAGAGATGGATGTATTGATAGTGTCAAGGAAATGACGTACATGAACTTAGACTTTGAGAGACAGAAAAGCCTGGTATGTTATGGTCCATGGGGTCATGGAGTCAGACATGGCTGAATGACTGAACAGCAACAAATCTCCTTCTTGTCACTGTTGTTGTCATTATTATTATTATCATTATTATTATATCAACTGAAATACTATTTGTAAAACATTTAGCATAAAGCCTAGCACATAGTAGTAGCTTACTTATTCCCTTCTCCTTCCTATTGTTGTTATTGTTATCATGGTTATGATTATTATACCAAATGAGATGCTGTTTATAAAACATATAGCATAATATCTGGCACGTAGTAGGTGCTTAATAAATGTGTTCCCTTCCTGTTGTTGTTATCTCTCCTGATCTTTAATCCACAGCACTGGTACTATCCTTGACTTCTCACTCCACTCATTACCTTCTTATCCAAGCAGTTTCCAACCTTTGTTGCTTCTACCTCTCCAACATCTGTTGAGAATGCCCCCTTTCCCTCATTCACACAGGCAACATCCTAGTTCATGCCCTCTCCAGTTTTCAGTTGGCGTCTCACAATAAACATCCTAATTGGTCTCATGCCCTTCTGGAACTCTCCTCCACTCAGCTGCCAAAGTGATTTTCCCAAACTATAGGTCTGACCATATCATTCCCTATCTCAAGAAGCTTCAATGACTCCAACTCCTTTCCAGGGGATAGAAATATTTATGTTTTGCATTTGCAGCCCATCACAACCCAACTCTTTAAAGCACTTCTGGTCACGATGGTACCTGAATGGAGGCAGACCACATAGCTCTCATATACCTACTTTAGTAAAAACCTAGAAATCACACAAGCCCAACTAATGATCAAAAAGTCAATGAGAAACTACAATAAATGACTTCTTCAACCCTAGAACTACACCAAAAATGTCCATTAGAGCCTAAAGGCAAAGGAAAGGGTCACCAGAAAAACCAGCACCAGTACAGGAGTACAATCCCACAATCGTGGCTATGGAGAAACCAGAGGCATCCATAGCCTGCAAAGCTGTGTCTGGAGGCAACAAGGGCAGAGGGCTTTCCCAAGAAAACTCCGCTGGGCTCAGAAACCTATCCTGGAGACCCTAGAGGGGCCTGGGAGCAGGCCTAGGTACTTTGAGATCCTCAGTAGTTTGTCCTGAGATGATATGGAGGACCCTGAAGGTCCAGGGCTCTGGGTACAAACCTCAGGAGGTTAAGGTCAGCATAGAAATCCAGTGACCCAGGCTGAAAGGATACACAGCTAACTATGCCTCTTAAAAGCCCATAGGGGGACAAAGATAAGCCTCAATTTAGAAACTGACTGGAAAGATGATTAAACAGAAGAATGGCCTGACTGCTATGAAAATGAACCATGGGTGGAATCCTCTCAAGCATTCCAAGCATTTTTTTCCCTCATTGTACTTTTCATCTTTATTAGTTGAGCTCTCCCAAAGACAGCGGTCCTTTACAATGTTGTAACTAGTTGATCATCTTCCTCAAAGAATATAAAAACATATTACTTTCAAGTGTCCTGCCCCAATTGTTTTTACAAAATTCTAAATCAGAGACCTCAATAAAGAGATCATTTATCTCCTTTTCTCACATTACTCCTATCATCTTCCCACCAGCAGAGAGACCCATATCACAGCACTTAGATCATCAAAAACACTTTGACACCTTTGATTGTCACAAAAGAGGAAACTGGGTAAAATCAGTGCAAATATTAAAGACCAAATCAGAGTAGGAACGTTGAAAGTCAAACATATAAGTCAAGAAAATCCTAGTCAGGTAAACTATTTGTATGCTTGGAAGGGGCTGTACGATGATGTAGTGCTAACATTCTAAAAGGGAGACTTATTTCCATTTTATAGATGAGGACACTGAGGTTCAGAAAAAGGAAGTTGCTGAGGTTTCTAAGATTTCTAGGATTTGTCACTTTAGGAAGGAGAACCTGGGGGACAGGAAGTATGTACAAACACATGGTGGCAAAGAATGGAGAATTTCTAATAACCTATTTTGACTTTGAATATAGATTATGTCAGAAGGAATAATATGAAATTGGCCTGGAAATACGGGAAGGAGCAAGGATGTGCTGGATTTTCATGCTTAAGAGTGCTTTGGTACACTGGTGGCAGGACTTAAAGAGCACTAGGCCTGGAGTCAGGAAGACTCATCTTCCTGAGTTTAAATCTGGCCTCAGACACTTACTAGCTGTATGACCCTGGGCAAGTCACTTAACCCTGTTTGCCTCAGTTTCCTCATCTGCAAAATGAGCTGGAGAAGGAAATGGCAAACCACTCCAGGATCTCTGCCAAGAAAACCCCAAATGGGGTCAAGAAGAATAGTACACAACTGGAAAAACAACAACAATAACTAGCTGGGTGACCCTGAAAAGCCACTTAACCTCATTTTTCCTCAGTTCTCTCTACTGTAAGATAAAGATAATAATAATAATAACACTTACTTTACAAGGTTGTTGTAAGGATAATGAGGTAATATTTGTTTAAAATAAAAAAAGGACATTGCTTGGCACATAGTAAAGGTGTTATATAAATGTTTATTCCCCTTCCACAGGATGCTTAAGCAACAGAGTGATATGGTCAGAACTGGGCTTTAGAAATATCAATTTGGAGGCAATATGGAAGATAAACTTGAGAGGAGAGAACTTGGCCGCAGGAATTCCCAGTGGGATGTGAGAGATAATGAGACACTGAATTGGTTGTTTGTGATATAAGAAGATAGCAGATTAATGGGAGAAATGTTGAAAAGGTAGAATGGAGAAGACTTAGCAAGAGATTGCAGGTTGGGGTGGGGGCAGCTAGTGAGGCCCAAGGAGTTGAAGATGATACCAAAGTTGGTAACCTAGATAATTAGAAGGATGGTGGATACATTTTTTTTTGCTGTTACCTTTAAACAATTTTTAAATAATATTTTATTTTTCCCCAATTGCAAGTAAAAACAATTTTTAACATTTGGTTTTCTTATAGTTTTGAGTTTTAAATTCTATCCCTTCCTCTCTCCCTCCCCACTCTCTGAGATGGTAAGCAATCTTATATAGGATATACATAAGTTATACAAAGAAAGAAAGAAAGAAAGAAAGAAAGAAAGAAAGAGAAAGAAAGAAAGAGAGAGAGAGGAGAGAGAGAGAGAGAAAGAAAGAAAGAAAGAAAGAAAGAAGAAAGAAAGAAAGAAAGAAAGAAAGAAAGAAAGAGAAAGGAAGGAAGAAAGAAAGAAAGAAAGAAAGAAAGAAAGAAGAAGGAGGAAAGAAAGAAAGGAAGAAAGAAAGAAAGAAAGAAAGAAAGAAAGAAAGAGAGAAGGAAGGAAGAAAGAAAGAAAGAAAGAAAGAAAGAAAGAAAGAAAGAAAGAAAGAAGGGAGGAAAGAAAGAAAGAAAGAAAGAAAGAAAGAAAGAAGGGAGGAAAGAAAGAAAGAAAGAAAGAAAGAAGGGAGGAAAGAAAGAAAGAAAGAAAGAAAGAAAGAAAGAAAGAAAGAAAGAAAGAAAGAAAGAAAGAAAGAAAGGAAGAAAGGAAGGAAAGGAAGGAAGGAAGGAAGGAAGGAAGGAAGAAAGGAAGAAAGAAAGAAAGAAAGAAAGAAAGAAAGAAAGAAAGAAAGAAAGAAAGAAAGCAAGCTTCAGTCTCTAGTCAGACAACATCCGTTGTCTGTTCTCTGGAAACAGATAGCATTTTTCACCACGAGTCTTTTGGGACTATCTTGGATCATTGTATTGCTGAGAATAGCCAAATCATTCACAGTTGATCATTGGACGATATTGCTGTTACTGTGTGCAAAGCTCTTCTGGTTCTACTCACTTCACTTTGTATCACTTCATGTAAATCTTTCTAGGTTTTTGTGAAATCATCCTGCTTGTAATTCCTTATAGAACAATAATATTTTGTTACATTCATATACCCCACCTTGTTCAGCCATTTCCCAATTGATGGGCATCCCCTCAATTTCCAATTCTTAGCCAGCACAAAAAGAGCTGCTATAGATATTTTTGTACATGTAGGTCCTTTCCCCTTTTCTTTGATCTCTTTGGGATATAGACCTAGTAGTGATATTGCTGGGACAAAAGGTATGCACAGTTTAATAGCCCTTTGGGCATAGTTCCAAATTGTTCTCCAGAGTGGTTGGATCAGTTCACAGCTTCAGATGGTGGGAACACTTGATGAAAACAGAAAAGTTCTCAGAAGGGGTGAGTTTGAGGAGGGGATAATGAGTTCTGCTTTGGACATGTTGAATTTGTGATGCCTAGAATATGAAAGTCCTGGACATTCAGGACTGGGAGTTCTGGGGAGAAAGAAGGACTCTATCTCTAGATCTGGGAGTCATTTGCATAAGCATAGTCCTAGTATCCGTGTGAGCCAAGATTATCAGGAGAGAGAAAGAGGAGTGAGGGAAGTGAAGATGAAAAGGACAGGACCCTGGAGGACACTCATGCTTAGAGGGATGGCCATGCTTATGAAGAATGATCCAGGCAAAAAGACTGAGAAATGGCCCAAGAGATAAAAGGAAAAACAGGGCTAGAGTATTTTGTTGGTTATGTTAAGTGGGCTGGCCAGGGCTAATTTATTTTTTGATTCAATCCATCCTTCCATTCCCATTTGTTCATGAGGAAAAGATTTGGCAAACTTTCTTATTGGGTTATGAGCCATTCTTTGTCAAAAGCCAGAATGGTAGAGGGCAGAGGTGTCAAACTGGCCACATATTACTGAGAAAACCACAAGTTCACATTATCTATGTCACATTATATTTTTACTTCTTTTGATAACATTTCCCAATTACATTTTAATCTAGTTTGGTCTGCTCTTATGGTGCTACTTGCCCCAGTGATGGGTAGGGGAAGGAACCCTGCACTTCCCACCTCACCAAGGGAAGAAAACCATTCTCAGTGGGCCAGTAGGGGCACCTAGGGTTTTGTATCTTGTTCAAGAGGTAACCTGGTCAGTGGAAGGTCATACCTCTGGAAAGAGGCAGCAGAAAGATTCAACAGAACCCAACAGGCCCCTCTTAGACCCAGGGCATTGAGAAGGTGGAAAAGGAACAGTCATCTTCCAGCCCCTTTTCTTTCTCTTTCAGGAGAGAGAAGAGCTACCCTTTGGGTCCCCTGGCCATGGCAGAAAGAGGCACAGACCCAGGATGAATCCTCAGACATCCATCCAATCCAACCCACCTGACCAACCATGCTCTACAATGTCTGCCACAAGGTCCCTGTCTAGCTAACCTTTGTCTGGAGATGCCCGGTTAGGAACAGCTCCTCCTTCCTGAGGCTGCCCAGGCACTCAGAGGCAGCTCTCCTCATAAGGATTTTTCCTTGCACGAAGATGAAATCTGCTTCTTACTGCTTAGAGGGCTCTTTGCTGTAAAGCACTATTTCCATGGCTCAGATGGACCACAAGGAAGGCAGCCTGAGAGTGAGAGAAGGAGGGAGTGAAGATATTCATTCACAACCTCTTATTAAGTGCTTACAGTCCAGGCCATTTTCTTACAGCTGGAATTATAGGAAAAAAGAGGAATAAAAAAGATCTCAGACCCCTAGCCAAGAAACAAAAACCCCAGTATAAAGGGTGGGTGAGCCAATCATTTGCATAAAGCTGTCCTCATTGGTGGAGACGGATGACTCGACGCACGGTGCCCCTGCCGGCCACTTGCGGGGGGGGGGGGGCGGTGCTGGTCCCATGCTTTGCATCTGTGGCACACACTGAAGAAGGCCTGGGGCCCCGCTGAGGCTGAGCTCTTTGTATCGTATTGGGCCCTGAAATTGAGGAACACCTGTCTCCCCCTCACACGTTGTTGACCACGGTTTCTGACCCTGCGTAGCCGCGATGATTTCGGATGCATCGCGTACCAAGCCCCGGCTCAGTCTCCGCCCGTAAAGGCAGTTCTACCTATGCAGTCTCGGGCCTCAGCGCCCCTCTCTGTATCTGTCTCCAAGGAGATGACATTTTAATGGAGGCGAAGACAGTATGTAAATATCTAGGCGGAGTTCCTCAATCCCACCTCCATCCTCGCAAACTGCAAGGGCTGTAGCCTCTCCATCCATCCCTGGGCTCCCCACCCTGAGCTGCTGGGAACCACCCCTGGCGGAAGGGAGCTGGACCACAAAAACCTGGATGTCTCGGGAAGAAGCCGCCGGGGCTGTGAGCAGGCTGAGCGTGGGCGCGAAGTGACAGGCGGCTGCTGACCACAGCTTCCCTGGAAGCTGGGCCTGGAAGACAGCAGCGGCGGCGGCGGCGGCGGCGGCGGGGGCAGCAGCCCAGGAGAGAAAGTGAGGTTCGGCAGCCAGAGAAACCTGATGGAGAATCCCAGGAGCCTCAGCAGTGATGGTGAGTCCCTTTTTTATTATCCCCTGTCCTGGGTTGGCCTCAGTTTCCTCAACTGTAAAAAGAGCACATATAATATATATGTGTGTGTGTGTGTGTGCATATATGTATAAGATCACCTACCTGTCAGGGTTTCTGTGATTATGAAATGAGATTTTCTGTGTGTGTGTGTGTGTGTGTGTGTGTTATACACACATATGTAAGTATAAATAAAATGTGTGTGTGTATGTGTATATATATATATATATATATATATATATATATATATATATATATATATATATAATAATTTAGCACAGTGAGTGGTACATAGTAGGAGCTTTATGAATGCTTGTTTCCTTCCCTTTGCTCTCTGTTCTTGGAAGATTTTTTTTTAAAATTTAACTTATCTGTATTGGTTCTAACAGGTGGCTAGGTTGGGGCCTTTCTCAGGACAGGGTGAGCTGATCCAGGGCTCAGACAACCAGACAATAAACATTTTTTGAAGGGCTTACTATGTGCCAGGCACCGTGCTAAACTCTAGGGGTATAAAGAAAGGTAAAAAACACACCCTGCCATCAGCTCACATCCTAATGGGGGAGACGGGGAACAGCGTGCAATAACTATGTACAATTGAGCTATATACAGGATAAACAGGAAAAATTAACAGAGAGAAGGCACTAGAATTGAGAGGCTGGGAAAGGCTTCCTGTAGCAGGTGGGATTTTATCTGGGATTTATATGATGCCAGGGAAGGCAGGAGGTGGAGATGAGGGGGATGGTCAGTGGAAATACAGGGAGCTGGAAATGGAATGTGTTATCTGAGGGACAGCAAGGAAGCCAATGTCCTAGGACTGAGGAATGCATGGGAGCAGGGGGAGTGTTGGTACATAGAAGACTGAAAAGGAAGGGAGTGGGGTGGGAAAGGTTACAAAGGGCTCTGAATGCCAAACTGAGGGTATTCTATTTGACCCTGACAGTGATCCTCCCCCAGAGGGAGCCATTGGAATTTATTGAAATGGTGGATGGGGAAGTGACATGATTGTACCTGGGCTTTAGGAAGATCCCTTTGACAGCTGAGCAGAGGATGGATGGAAGTGGGGAGAGATTTGTGACTATTGCAATAGCCCAGGCACGAAGCTCATGGCTCTGTACACTGCAGGTATTTAATCCTTGTTTGTGGAATTAACATGAAGGCTTAGGAATGAAGACTTTTTGGGCACTGACTCTTGCCCCTGTGAGCCCAGTGGCACACCTAACAGGGATACCCTTCTGCCTGTATGCTCTGGTGACTGGCCCTTTGAACTTTTCCTGGGTCTTTACCTTCTGAAGGCTGTCTCCCCTACTGGCCCTTCTTCATTCCACATTCCTCTCCCTCAGGAGCCGTAGCTCTTCCCCAGCTTGTATTACTAGGTCCTTATCTTATGGCTAAAGTCCTCCTCCAGAGAAAGCTCCCTGGACTCTAGTGTTGAGGCCAACCCTGCTTTCAGAGGGAAGGTCCTTTCCTTTAGAGCCTTCAATTTGCAAATGGGATTTGGCAATTTAACCAACTTTTTCCCTTTAAGTGCATAAAAAACTCAACAGGTAACTTTCAGAACTATCCTCCTTGTCTAGACTCCCTTCTGTTCCTTTTTGTGTTCTAATTTTTTAGAGCTTCAATGACTCACTTTTCCTTCTCTTCTTTTTTCAAAAAGCAGTGATACATCTTCCCCTTCTCCCATCCACTCTATCTACCTGACTGCCCTCTCTATCATCCTCCCTCCCCATCTTCCTTCTTTTCCTTATTCTAAACTCTCCCAAGGTCCCATCATCCCCTTTCATCCCCACTGTCTCCTCCTGATTCCTCTTTTCCTTCTTAGATAAACTCCTTGCAAAAAGCCATCTATACTCTATACCATTACTTCTTTCCTTCTCACTGCAGTATATCCTGAAAAATCGTTACTACACAGAGTAGTCACAGAGAAGGTGGATGCAGAATAGTGCTGAAACCCCAACATTCACAGGTGACAAAATCCAAGGTTAGAAGGGGAACAAGCATTTATAAAGTGCCTATTATGGGCTAGGCACTGTGCTTTACAGATGTCATCACAACAGCCCTGTGAGGTAGGTGCTATCATTTTCTCCATTTTACAGATGAGGAAACTGAGGTTAAGTGACTTGCTTAAGACAGTAAGTATCTGAGGCTGGATTTGAACTCAGGTCTTCCTGATTCCAGGCCAAGCATTCTATCCACTGTGCCACTTAGCTGCAGAAATCAAACGTCTTGCCTCAAATGTATCTACAAGAGTTCAAAGCTTAGACAACACACATAGTTCTAATGCAATGAGGTAAATTTTGCAGCATCGTTATTACAGAGACTTGATGGCATAGTGGAATTTTTCTTTTTTGGAGGGGGGTACCTAATAGGGTTGTCACTCACCAATCTGTGTTCTTGAGGTTGGGGTCGGATAACAGAAGTAAGTAGGAAATTAAAAGTAAAGAAAGAGTAAAGAAAGTAGCTTTTCATTCCAGCCTGGGGCAGATCGCAAGATAGAGGACAAGTCACACCAAGCCCTACCTTATATGCAGATTTTTACATATTCATATGTATGTCCATATTTATCTCCTTATATATAATTTTTAGGGTAGCATTCATAAGCTAAATATTATTCATAATAATATCATGTGAAACAAAGAATAGAAAGTTGGATTGTCATAAAATATGAGTGGGTTATACCAAAAGAATAGTGTGTGTTGGAGAAAAATACTTCTTCTTCTCTATGAGAGATAGATAAAGGATTTATTGTCTGAATATAGTTGGTCTCACTAAGTCAAAGAAATCTCCCCATTGAGCCAGACAGGGAGGAGAACTTTCCAAGACTCTGGAATCCTCCACCTTCAGCAGCTAAGTCTTTTGGTACCCATGAGAGGCAAGAATGAGACGCTGAAGGATGCTAGCTGCTACAGCTGAATCCTTCAGGTCACTGAAAACAAAATGGTTGAAGTCCATGTGCCTTGAAATAGGGCTATTGCTAAGGATGAGAGGGGATGGATAGTCTATGTGTTACACAAACATGTCAGGAAAATTCATGGTTCTGGTAAAGGATGTTAAGGCAAGGCTTTGAGGGGGTTCTCTAGAAGTGCCAACCTCGGGAAACTTGGCAAAATCAGTTTGGGGGGTTTGTGGGGAAGGGGCATAATTTTGTTCACTTCTACAATGGGATGAACCCCAAGACTGAATCACTGCTTGGTTTGGGTCTGGGTTTGCCTTATTTAAAATCAACAGGGTAGAAACACAGTACATGGGGTAGCATTGCATATTCAGAGGAGATGCTTTTAGAAGAAAATCATGTTCTGCTTTACACTTAACTTTCTGGCCACCTCCTCCATAGCCTCCCCATCCCGCTCTTATGATCTTGTCTTCCCCAATTTTGGAACAAGAATCAAATCAATTCTACTACCCACCCCCCCATCCCTCTAAATGTCTGGAACAAAGTGCTGCTCCCTTGCCATGGCTCCTTCTTGTGTGTTGGCTCCCCCATTAGAATGTAAGTTTCCTGGGGAAGCTAGGTGGTGCAGTGGATGGAGCTCTGGCCTTGGAGTCAGAAGGACCCGAGTTCAAATCCAGCCTCAGACACTTAACACTTACTCGCTGTGTGACCTTGGGTAAGTGTGCCTCACACACAAAAAAATGTAAGCTTCCTGAGGGCCAGGACTATCTTTGCTTTTATATTTGAATCTCTAGCTCTTAGCAGAGTCCTTGGCACATAGTAAATGGAGAAGTAAATGGCAACCACTCCAGTATCTTTACCAAGAAAACCCCAAATGATCTCGCCAAGAGTTGGACACAACTGAATAACAGCACCAACACTTAATAGGTGCTTTTCCATTTGTTTATTTATTGGTATGGTCACAGGGTGGAATAGATAGAGAACTGGCCTGGGAGCTGAGCCCCACCCTTCACAAATACTATTCTTGAGACTCTGGGTAAATCACTCAATTAGGTTCATTGCTCATCCAGTGTTCTCCTTTCCGGCCATCTCTTCACCATGCTGCCTACAACCCAGAGGTTATTCTCACTCCCTTCTCCCTGCCATGTATCCTAGACTGTGCCCCAGGAAGGTACTAGGGCTTTACAAGGGGCCAGAGACAAAGGTCAAAGGTACTCATTTTCCAAGGTTGATCTACCACATTGATGAGGTCAAGAACCACTCCAGGGGATGGCCAGAGCTTGAGTTCCTCCCTTGGGTTCCTGTTAGGTTCTTGCTCCTGGAAGGGTTGGTTGAGGGATCTGGGACTCATTTAGAAGCCTGCCAGGGCTAGGACTGTCCAGTTTGGGGTTACTGGGGAAAGAGACACCCAGCAAAGGAGGTGTCTGAAACACTCTTCAAGGCTCTCCTTGTGTTTTACCTTCAATCTGCAAGCAGCCATTCCTTCCAGGGTGGGGCCCGGGCTCCACACAGTCCCTGTCTCCCCAACCACTAGAAGTCTGAGAGGGGCTGTTGTGGGCAAGTGGAAGCTTTCTCCGTTTTTAGGTGTTCCAACTGATAGAACAACTGCTGAAACTACGGTACACGTGCCTCTGCCCTCAGTTTCAGAAAGGAACGCTCTCCACCCCTGGGTAGGCTCACACACTTGGCAGATATGATGGGGTGTTCACAAAAGGAATGCTGCTTAGCCATGGCAGGGAAAGGGTGTTCCATAAGGATATTCATGGAGGACTCTTCACTGATTCTGTTGAGGGCAGCTTCGTTACCTGAAGTGCTTCCCTGTTCTGGCCTTGGGGAGAAGCTGGAGCTCCTCTGTACAACCAGTAATAATAGTTCAATCCTGAGCCTCCTGAACCAATCAGGTCCCTAAGATAGCTTCAATAAGCTTTACGTCCACATGACTGGGGATACTAGAATATATTTCTGTAATTACATCCTGCCTCACTCAGTCAGCATTAATTAAGCACCTACTATATTCCAAGCCCTTTATTAAGTGCTGGGGATATGAAGAAAGGCAAAAGACAATCCCTGCCCTCAAGGAACTTTTAGTCTAATCAGGGAGACAACAGAAAATAACTCTGTATGAACAACATACAGGCAGGATAAATTGGAGATAATCAAGAGAGGGAAGGCACTAGCATTAAAAGATGATGTAGTGGAAAGAACACTGGGCTTGGAATCAGGAAGACTCAACTTTCTGAGTTCAAATCTGGCCCAAGACATTTAGTAGGTGTGTGATCCTAGGCAGTCATTTAACTCTCTTTACCTCAGTTTCCTCATCTGTAAAATGAGCTGGAGAAGAAAATGCCAAACTACTCCCACATCTTTGGCAAGAAAATCCCAAATGGGGTCATGAAGAGTCAGATGTGACTGAAAAATGACTGAACACCATACTAGAATTAAAGGGGGTTCGGGAAACTCTTCTTGTAGAAGGAAGGATTTTAGCTGGGACTTGAAGGAAGCCTTGGAAACCAGGAGTCAGAGATGAGGAGGGAGGGCATTATGGACATGAGGAACAGTCAGAGACATGTCCAGAGTGCAGAGATGGGATATTTTGTTGGAAAAAAAGGAGCCGGTATCTTGGGATAGCAGAGTATATGGAAGGGAATAAGGTGCAAGGAAGAGGAAGTGGCCTGGTTATGAAGGGCTTTGAATGCCAAACAGATGATTTTATATTTTATCTTAGAGGTGATAAGGTGCCACTGGAGTTTATTGAATAAGGAACCAGCATGGCCAGATCTGCACTTTAGGAAATTACTTTGATAGCTGAGTGGAGTGGAGAGAGACTTGAGGCAGGCAGACCCCCCCAGCAGCTACTGCAGTAGTCCAGCTGTGAGGTGATGGGGGCCTGCCCCAGGGGAGTAGCAGTGTCAGAGGAGAGAAGGGGGCATATGAGAGATTCTTGCAAAGGGAGAATCAACAGGCCTTGGTACCATATTGGATATGAGGGTGAGAGAGAGAGAGAGAGTCCAGGATGACTCCTGAGTTGTGAGCCTGAGGCATTGACATCTATGGTAATAGGGAAGGGGAGGGGGTTTAGGGGGAAAGATAGTGAGTTCTGTTTTAGACACATTGAATTACCATCCTCTATCCTCCAGCAGGGTGGTGGCAGTGTCAGAAGAGATAAGGAGGCTTATGCCAGAGGTGTTATGAAGGTAGAATTGAGAGGCAGATTGGATGGGGGATGAGAAAAAAGTGAGGAGTCAGGGTCTAAGACGGTGATGTCCTCAATAGTAACAGGAAAATGAGGAAGAGAGAGGGTTTGGGGTGGCAGAGCGGGGGAAGAGAGGAGTTCAGTTGTGGACGTGTGAAGTTCAAGATGTCCAAGGGATATAAAGTTTGAGATGTTAATAGTCAGATAGAGATATAAGACTGATGGTCAGGAGAGAGGGTAGGGCTCTATAAGTAGATCTGAGAATCATCAGCGTAGAGAAGATAAATGAATCAATGGGAACTGGTGAGATCACCAAGTGAAGTAATATAGAGAGGGAAGAGATAAGCACCCAGGACAAAACCCTGAGGGACACCTACAGTTAGAGGGTGTGATTTGTAGGAGGATCCAGTAAGACACTGAGAAGTAGTGTTCAGATAGGTAGGAAGAGACCCAGGAGAAAGTGGTATCCTGAAAACTGAGAGAAAAGAGTTATTGACAGTGACAGAGAGGTCAAGGATGAAGACCGAAGAAAAGCCATTATATTCAGCAGCTAAGAGATCATTGGTCATTTTGAAGAGAGCAGTTTTGGCTGAATGATGAGGACAGAAGCAAGTCTGTAAAGAGTTAAAAAAGAAAGTGAGGTGAGAAGTGGACTCGAAGATTGTAGATGGCCTCAAAGAGTTCAGTCACAAAAAGGAGGAAAGATATGGGGTGATAGCTAGAGGGGGTGGATGGATCAAGGAAGTTTTGGGGGGATAGAGGAGACATGAGCATGTTTGTGGGCATAGGGAAGCAACCAATGGACAGGAGGACATTGAAGATTAGGGAGAATGGGGATGATAATGGAGGAGATCTGGAGAGGATAAGATGGAATGGAATCATTTGTGCACATAGAGGGGTTAGCCTTGGTAAGAAGGACTATCTCTTCATATGGGAATGGGGTGAAGGAGGAGATAGTGGCAGAAGGCATCTAGGTGATGAGGTGAGATGAGATGAGAAGGGGGAAAAGGGAGATCTCAGCAGATGGCCTCCATTTATTTCAAATATGAGGCAAGAGTCTCAGCTAAGAGGGTGGTGGGAGGGAGAGTCATGGGAAGTTGAGGAGGGATGAAAATATTTGGAAGAGCAGTTGTGTAGGGAATGGGATAATGAGTTAATTTTTGTTGTTGTTCAGTCATTCCAATCATGTCTGACCCTTTGTAACCCCATTTGGGGTTTGCTAGGCGAAGACACTGCAGTGGTTTGCCATTTCCTTCTCCAGCTCACTTAACAGATAAGAAAACTGAGATAAACAGGGTTAAGTGACTTGCCCAGGAACACCCTATTTGAACTCAGGTCTTCCTGACTCCAGGCCCTGAAATGAGTCAGTTAAAGAAGTGTAAAAGCATCTCCTTGCCACAGGGAGGGCACAGTTGAGGGTGTTACAAAAATTTGTAGGTCAGCACAGTTTTGTAATTTTGCTCCAGTTTCGATTATCTGTACCAAAATCTCTTCTCTTCCCAACCCCCCATGCGACGCTATATTTTATTCTCTCAGTAGAGGATCTCACTCAATACTTCACTGAAAAAACTAAGGTCATTTCCTATGAGTTTCTCCCCTTATAATCTCCTACCCTCCTGATATCATCCGCTTCATCCTGGCCTCTAAAGGAGAAGTCACCTTTCTCCTGTGCAGGACCAACCCTGACATCCTCGATCACTTCCTTTCCTCTGTGTCTCATCATGCCGCCCTCACTATTATATTCTCTCAGTGTTCTTCACTCTTTCTCTATCTATTGGCTCCTTCCTTGATGCTTAAGACAAGCTCAGGTCTCCTTCCATCTTTAAATGCTCTCATTTGGTCTTTCTGCACCTCACCCTCACGTGATACATTTCCTCCCCATCTCAGTTAAACTCCTCCAATTATCCCTCTATATTTGATGTCTCCCCTTCTCCTCTCTTCCTCATCAGAAACTTCTGCAAATCGGGCTTCTAATCCTGGCACTCAGCTTCTCTCTCCAAACTTCTTTTAATGGTCAAATGGAATGGCCTCATCTTGCTTCTCTTCGAACTGAGTCTCTGTAACATTTGGCACTCTTGATCACCATTTGTGTGTTCCTGGGCACCCTTCTCTCTTGGTTCTCCTGCTGTTTGGCTGACCTCTCCTTCTCAGGCTCTTTTGGTGGGTCTTCACTGAAGCATTGCCCATTCACTGTGAGTACTGCCCAAAGCTCTGTCCCAGGCATGTTCAGTCTATTCTTTTTCAATTGGTGATTTCATCAGCTCCTGTGGGTTCATTTATAATCTCGATGTAGAGGATTCCCATAGTTGTATATCCAGTCTCCTTCCCAACCTTCAAACTCACATCACTGCCTCCTGGTTGTTTCGGTTGGGTGTTCTATAAGCATCTCAAACTTAATATGTACAAAATGGAACATAGTGCCTGCCCCCACCAAACTTGCTCCTCTTCCCAACTTTCCTATTAATATCTGGGGCACTGCAATCCTCCCAGACAACCCATTTTCTTACCTTGGTCTTATTCTGGATTCCTTACTCTCAACCTTATTTTTCCAATGTCCCCAAATCTTGTTATGTTTGCCTTCGTAAATCCCTCTCCTAAAGCCCAACCCTGTACTGCTCCCCATGACCTCAAACCTGGTCTGCTTCTACTTGGTCTTCCTGACTCAGTCTCCTCCCACTGCAGTCCATCCTCCATTCAGCTGTCAAATCGGTCTTCTAAAGTCACAGATCTGACCCTGTAACCGCCCAACCCCCAACCCCCACCCCCTTGGGGCAAATTCCAATGGTTCCTTTTTTGTCTCTAGGGTCAAATAGAAAGCCATCTCCTTGTCACCTAGCACCCTTTGTAAGCATGCTCCTTCCTACTTTTTCATTCTTCTTATGCTTCTTCCTATTGAAGAAAAAAATATTAATATGACCCTGTACTCTATTTTAGGTTCAGAAACTAGCTTGGTGGCACAGTGGACAGAGCACTGGACCTGGAATCAGGAAGATCTGAGTTCAAATCCAACCTCAGACACTTACCGTTGTGTGACCCTGGTCCAGTCACTTAAATTCTATATTTTTCTCAAAGTGGGGATAATAATAGTATTTACAGGGTTATTGTGAGGATCAAATGAGACATTTGTAAAAAGCACTTCATACTGCACCTGGCACATAGTAAGAATTATTAAGTGCTCGTTCCACTATTCCTTTATTTATCATGAATCTGTATTTAAGCCATTTCTGGCTTGGAGAGAGAGACTACCAGACAGGCATAACCCCCATGCATTGGACATGATTCTCTCTGTCTCAAAGTTCCAGGTAACATTTGTAGAAATCTTGAACAGGAAAAAGCTACCTTAAAATACAATCTGGGTTAATATCCAAGAATAGTTAATTAACAAAGTTGCCTGGACACTCCTTCTTCCCCAAAATTAACAAAGCGGGATCTTTCCTTTCCTTGGTTCTTAATCTGTTCTTAGTGGAGAATGATGGTTCTCAGGCTTCACCAGGACAACAATAATGTGAACAGTAAAAGACTTAAATTTGGTTATCACCTTTGATTCATTCCCACAATGAAAGGTCTTCCCCTACCTCCTTTTGCCCTGACCCAGCTTTCCAAGGGCGCTTTACCAGGGACTTTAGAAAGGGCTTTAGAGAAAAACATTTCTTAATAGTTTTAGTTTTATTGTAAATGAAGTTTTAAATATGTTTCTACATGTCTCTCCATGCCCCCTAGGATGCAGTTTCACTTCCATCTCCAGACTGTTCTTGTGCCTCAGTTAACATTTTTGCTCACCTTTTCCTCTTAGCTTCCCTGGCTGCCTTCAGGACTCAGCTCCTCCACCTTCTGTAAGAGCTTTTTCTGGTATATACTCCCATATGTGGTTAGGGCCTTCCCTCTGAGATCACCTTCCAGGTATTCTATATATATCATATATATATATATATGTATGTGTATACATATATATGTGCGTGCATGTGTATATATATATGTAATTAATATATCATATTGAGGGCAGCCAGGTGGCACAGTGGATAGAGTGCTGAGCTTGGAATCAGGAAGCTTCATCTTCCTGAGTTCAAATCTGGCCTTAGACACTTATTAACCATGTGACTCTGAGCAAGTCACTTTACCTCATTTGCCTCAGTTTCCTCATCTGTAAAAGGAGCTGGAGGAGGAAATGACAAACCACTCCAGTATCTTTGCCAAGAAAACCCCAAAAGGGGTCATGGAGAATTAGACATGCCTGAAAATTTCCGTATTGTCTCCCTCATTAGAATGTGAGCTTCTTAAGAGTTTAATCCAATTAAAAAACATTATCTTAATAATAGTAAGCACTTATGCCTACCATGTGCCAGGCACTGTGCCAGGAATATAAAGAAAGGCCAAACAGTCCCTCCCCCCATGGAGCTTTCATTCTAATGGGGGCCAACAGCTTCATACAAATGAGATATCTCCAGGGTAAGGGAAAAGGAAGGGGAAGGAACAAGCACTTATATAGTGTCTACTATGTGCTGGGCACTGGCCTAAGTGTTTTTTTTGTAATATCATCTCATTTTATCCGAGTAATAACCCTGGGAGGTGGGTGCTGTTATTCTTTCCATTTTACAGTTGAGGAAACTGAGATAAGTAGAGGTTAAGTGCTTTGCTCAGAATCACACAGTTAGTAATTGTCTGAGATTGGATTTGAACTGAAGTCTTCCTGACTCCAGACTTAGCCGCTATGGATAAAATTGGGTAATCTCAGGAGAAAATGGAGATAATCTCAGGAAAGGCACTAATATTAGTGGGGATCCAGAAAGACTTCTTGCGGAAGGCAGGATCTGATGTTAGACCCTGGGAAGCCTGGGAAATCAGGTGGCAAAGACAAGCAGGAAGCACATTCCAATTCTGGGCAGTAAGGATCCTTAGGTTTCTGAAAGTAAGGTGTAAGAAGTCTGGGAAGGTAGGAAGGGGCTGGGCTCTGAAGGACTTTAAAAGTCAAACAGAATTTACACTTGATCCTGGAGGTCATAGGGAGCATTTCACTAGTGAGCCTGTTCACTAGTCAGGATGGCATGGCTGGACTGGTGCTTTAGAGAGATCACTTTGACGGCTGAGTGGAGGACGGACTGAGTCAGGGAGGGAGGACAACCAGCAGGCTAGTGCCCCCATCCAGGTGGGAATGAATGGAGCAAAGGCGTGCCTGGCACAGAGTGAAAAGCTTCATTAACGCTTCTTGATTGGCGACCTGCCCACTCTAATCCATGGTCCACCCAGATACCCGAGTGATTGTCCTCAAGTACTGGTCAATTCATATAATATTGCTCATGAAGCTTCATTGACTCCCACTTATTTATAAGATAAGATATAAGTATGCCTCTGTTTGGCATGTAAAGTCTTTTATAATTGGACTCTTTGACAGGTGGGCAATGTTATTGGCCTTCCTGGGTTCTTTTGGATCTCTTAGTTCATTTAGAGACTTACAACTCAAGAATAGAGATTATAATCTCCCTGAATCAAATGAGATTATATTTACAAAGAGCTTAGCACGGTGCCTGGTGTGTAGTAGACATTTACTAAATGCTTATTCCCTTCCTTTCCCTTCTGTGCCCTGGTCAGACCTTATCTGGATTATTGTATTCAGGTCAGGGTGCCATGGTTCAGGAAGGACATTTACACGCTAGATAGAGTCCAGAATACAGCACCTGAGTGGTCTGAAGGGCCAGATAGATGAGGATTTAGTTGGAGTAATTTAGAATGTTTAGATGAAAAAAAGAAGTATATGGGAGGGGTGGGAAAGCATCATGGCTGTGTAATTTGAAGGCCCATGGAAGACAGATTAGACCTGGTCTGTTTTTCACCAGTCAGCTTACCTAGGAACTATGAGCAAAAGAACTTTAGAGATCAGCTGAGGCTTGAAGTCTGGGAAAGCTTGCTAACAAGGAAATTGGCAAAAAGCAGAGTGTGTCACCTGTGGAAGTCCTATGTTCCTCCTTATTGGAAGGACACCTTTGGGCAGAAGCTGTGTGGTCACAGGTCCTTTAGCCTATAGAGGGGCTTCCTTGTTGGCATCCAGTTTGGTATCCAAGATGGTGTCCAAGTTCCCAACTCTCCCAGTTTTTTGGTTTTTGCACTTCTGGGACTCAGAGTGCAAGTGGAGGGTGATGAAAGACGGTTTCTTGAATGGAGTCCTTGAAAGATGAGAAGCTGAGGGAGAGAAGAGTTGAGAGAATGGGGGAAGAGACACTGTAGGAATCATAGGTCTTCATGCCAAACGGAAAACTAGAGATCTAGTGCAGTCCTTTCGTTGGAATGGAGGGGGGCCAGAGGACCAGACAGGAAAAGGGATTTAGCTAAGGTCAAAGATCTCAGATTCTCAGAAATCAAATCTCAACGTGGGGAGATGGGAGGACAGAGGAACTCTAAGGAATGGAGTGAGGAGAGCTCCTGTATGCTGTGGGGAGTCCAGGGAGGTTTGGTGGAAGATGAATGAATGACAGGCAGACTTCATACCCTCTCATCTAAGTGGAAGTGACTAACAGAAGTTCTCTGATTCTAAGATGTCTCTCTCTCCACTCCCAACTTCAACAAACTAACAAACAAACTAGGGCTCCCTCCTTTCCTCTTTCCACACACAGAGCCTGCCCTGTCTTTCTGGTATTGCCAGACACTTGGATTTCCCACCTCTTCATCCTCTCCAGGAGTCTCTACAGATATGAGGGGACTAGTTTTATCCCAGAGGAGGCTCTCAGCCTCACTCTCCTGGAGCAAGAAGTGCTACATCAACCCCAGAGGGTTCAGTGGGGACTGCTGGGGGAATGGGGTAACTCTCATCTGTTGTCTTGAGTCCTCATTCTGGTATAGCCCCCACCCATGATCAGCTACCAGTGATTAGCACCCCAGTTCCCTTTAACTCCTTACTGTTAGTTAGCTTTCACAAAGGAATATTTATATTGGAGATATAGCAAGAATAGAAATACCAAAATTCTCCCCATATATATGTATGTGTGTATACACACACACTCATATGTATTTGTATATGTGTATGTGTATATACACACTGGCTCAGACTCAACACAGTTTCTATATAGCACTGTCCCACCAAGCTCTGATCCAAATTCAGGCATTCCTGGTGGATGAACCCGTCTCAGCTGCTGTTGGAGCCAAGTCCTGAAGGTTGCTTCTCACTCCTCAAAGTCCCAAATCAAGACCAGCTGGCTGCAAACATCGGCATAGCCTCCACTCCTTGACTTCACTTTCCTGACTTCAAAATCCACAAGGTTCATATAAAATGAAAGAACAAATACCCAGACCAAGAACCGAACCTCACAGTCATGGGCCACATGTTGGTTTCATATGGGGTAGACCCATGTTCTTCTCTCAGCCGAATGATGACAAGCAGGAAGAAGTCAGGGAAGAGAAGGGACCAGTTAGGTTGGATTGGTGCCTTTTCATTCATTTCCAGTTTGAGCTATATAGGATGCAGAATGGCCCCTCTTCATAACATGTTTAGCAGACCCGACCAGTTATAAAATATTAACTCACATATTAAAGTCTCCCAAAGGTGCATTTTCATTACCCTTCAACATGACATTCTAGTAGCAGACTCCCCAGCCTCTTCCAGGTAAAGAATTGTATCAGCCAAGCAAACCACACCTGCCAGCAACAGTTGAACTCCTTGGCTGGTTCCCCATTATACTCCTTTTGGGGAAAATCCTGTAACTACAGGATCTAGACAAAGTGAAAATACATTGTTTTTGGGGTGGGCATTCACAAGGTAGGTGATCAGGAAGAATCTCTTGAAAGAGATGGCATTTGAGCTGACATTTGAAAGGAGTTGCAGGTTCCAAGAAATTCAGATGAAGAGAGATCATTCCAGGCATAAAATAAGACATTATGAAGTAAGATTTATAGGAATCTTGAACAAGCCAAATCTCACAAAATGAAAACAAACAAACAAACCACTGATTCAGGTTAACATTCTATTGCATCTAACAGAAGAGTTTTCATTTCTTTTTTTAAATCCACTCAGTTCCTCTTTTTGCCCTTTCTTTTTAGGGGTACTGTACAGCTGGCCACAGGTGATCTTAAAGGGATCTTCTCCCTCACATCCCTTCAGCACAAGGGGAGAAAGAATAGGGAAGGGGAAGGAAAGGGAATGAGCCTTCAATGAGTGTTTACTATGTGCCAAGCACTGTGCTAAATGCTTTACGAATATCTCATTGGATCTATCAATGCTTATTCCTCTTATACTATTTTATATTATTTCATAGCTCTAATCCATCCAGCACCAATCAAGGGACCCTCACCATTTTCCTTGTTTCTTATCGCCTCAATTATTTCAAGGATAGAGAACTTATATCTGGCCTGGAGAGAGGAGAGAAAGACGTTGTTTCACAATGGATAGTGAAATACATTCGAGAGTTTCTGTTTCAGATCATTCCAAAGACTTTAGACCAGGGGAGTTTTAAAATACCTTCTCAATAATAGGTTTCCCAAAAGAGTTTTGGAATACTGTATTTCTAGAAGGGAGAGCTGGGGCTTTGTCTGTTTGCACTGCAAGGAGGAGGGTGGGACATGGAATGGCTGGGGAAGAAGGCTACTGTGACTGTCTGATGATGTCCCTGAGGAATGGTCATCTCAGTAGTGCTCAGCCTGGAACAATCAGACAGAATTAGATGATGAATGGTGGCTAATTTTCAGTGTGTTTGCTTATACCCCAGAAACTGACAAATGGTACGAACTGGGGCTCGGTGTATTGTTTTGTTGATTATCTAGAAAGTATTAATGATGCTGATAAAACTTGTGTTCATCGCCACACTTTATTTTTGGAAGTACCAGTTGTTCAAAGCTTACCAGCACAGCCTGGCTTCATGTAGGGAGCTTTAGGTGACAAATAGATGAGACACCATTTCATCCTAAAGGGAATGAAGCTTCTTAGACAGGGGGATGAAACCGATCAAATGAATTGAAATTTATTTTTTAAGTTATAGTTGAAATAAATTGGTCTTAGAAACATCACTTTATCAGCCAGGTGGAGGAAGAATTGAAGAGGGAAGGGACTGGATGGTGGGAAAGCCATTGGAGAAGTTATTGCAATAGTCCAGGTAAGAGGTGATAAGGGTTTGAATGAAGGGGATTTTCATGAGAATGGAGAAAAGGAGAAAGGTAGGAGAGGTATTGAGGAGGTAAAGGACATAAGACTTAGCAACTGATTATATATAAAATGAAAGAGGGAGGGAAGGAGCTAAAACTTACACTGAGGTTGGAAGGAAACCTATGTGACCGGAGGGATGGTGGTGCCTTCAAGTTAGGAGGAGGTTGTGGGTTTAGATCATGAGCTTTGTCTTCAATGTGTTGGGTTTTTGATGCCCAGAGGACATTTACTTCAAAACATCCAATTGGCAATTGGTAATTTGGCACTGGACCTCAGGACAAAGACCGGGGCTGGATATGGTGATCTTCTCAGAGATGATAAATGAAGCCACGACAGCTAATTAGAATGAAGAAAGAGAAAAAAGAAAGAAGATGACTTTGGACAATTCCTTGAAGGAAAATCACAATTGGTAGGTGATACATAGATATGAGGGATAAAAGGATACTGAGAAGCAATGGACACACAGGTAGTAGAAACAACAGAGGAGGGCAGTGTTGTCAAAACTGAACAAGAATGATGGGTAGAACAGAAGAGGGCAATCAGAATTGGTCAAAGATAAAAAAAAGTCCCAGCAGAACGAGGCCTGGGAAGAGGCTTTTGGATTTTGAAAAACAATTGATCTTTGGTGATCTAAAGAAAGCAGTTTCAATTGTGTTGGGTATGAAGCCAAATTGCAAGATACTGAGAAGTAAGGGATAGGTGAAAAACTGGAGGCAATGAGTATGGACAGTTTTTTTCCCAAAAGAATTTGGCAAGAAAAAGGAGGAGAGATGAAAGATTGTGAGGCCACCCTTAATGTGGTGGTAAGGTCAAGTTTTGGAGAATGTGAGGTCAAGTTTTGGAGAATATGAGAGATCAGGGCATATCTGCAGGGAGAGAGCCAGTGGATAGAGGGTGAGTTGAACCTTGCTGACATGTGTCCTCTTTCCTGTTCCTCAACCTCTCCTTCATTCTCTCCTTTCTTAAACATTTCTGTTAAATCATTCCCCATCATCAATGTTTCCTTCCTGGGTTCTAGGTGCATTAAAGTCCCTCTCCCCTTCCCCCATCCTAACCTTCCTAAGCAGGGCACTCATGAAACCCCTCAATGCCAGTGATTCAGGGATCTCCTCTCTGTGAACCCCAGCACCTCCATCCTGGAGCCACAGTTGGATAAAGTTCTTTTCCCTAGAAGATGTTCTGGTGAAGCTTGGGCATCCTGGATCTCTGGACTCAGGCAGAAAGGGGTAGGAGAAGAAGGGAGTGAAGGAGATTATCTCCCATGATCTCTGAGTCTCTTGACCCAGATTCCCAGAGGGAGCAAATGCCATCTTGAGAATCTGGACAATCTACCATCAACAAGAGTCAATGGAACAAGGAGAAGGGCCCTGAAAGAGGACCTCAGCTGCTGCAGAGAAGGCAGCTTCATCAAAGAAAGAAATAGGGGAACTAGGGCTTTGCACTTTGCTCAGGAATTAATCTGATCAGTGAAAGTTCACTCCTCCTGAAAGAGATAGCTGAGAGGTTAAACAATCAGTCAATAAACATTTATTAAGCACCTTTGGTGAGCTAGGCTCTGTGTCAAACATTAGGGGATGCAAGGAAAGGAAAGGCAGTCCCTGCTCTCAAGGGGCTCACAGTCTAATGCGGAGAGCACATACGTAAGCAACAATGTATAAACAAGACATATATGAGATGAATCAGAAATTTATCTTAACAGCGTCTTCTCAAGCTCCCTCTGGGTACAGGGCTGCACTGAAAAAAGAGAAAAGGTAGAAACCATCCTTTAGCCCCTTTTCTTTCTCTTTCAGGAGGGAGCAAGGCTGTCCTTTGAGCACAGCTAACAGTTCCTGGCCATGGCAGAAAGAGGTACAGACCCAGAATCTCCCAGCTGAACCTGACCTCAGAAGCATCTAGTCCAACCCATCCCTACCCCAGAATGCCCTCCACTATGTTTCCATGTGGTTGTCATGCAGCCTTGGTGTGAAGACCTCCAGTTAGAGAGAGTCTCTCCCTCTTGGCACTGCCCCAGGCACTTTGGCACGGTCCAAATCGTGAGGAAGTTTTCCTTGCAAAGAGAGGAAATCTGCATCCTACTCTTTCTCCAAAGGGCCTCTTTCTGATAAAGCCCCACTCCCAAGACTAATTGCAGACAAGATAAGAGAGAGGTTGGGGATGCGAAGCTCCATTAGGTAATCACTCAGTCAGTATATAAGTCTTTATGTGTTTTTTACCTGCACAGCCCCATGCTAAGAGCTGGGATTACAGAGAAAGGAAAAAAGAAAGCAGGGAGGAAAAATAAGCATTTCTATAGAGGTTACTATATGCCAGGCACTGTGCTAAGTGCTTTTAATAAATATCTCATTTGACCCCCATTTTACAGTTGAGGAAACTGAGGTAGACAGAGGTTGAGTGACTTGCCCAGGATAGCTAGTAAGTATCTGTGGTGGCATTTGAATTCAGCTCTTCCTGCCTCCAGACCTAGCACTCCATCCACTCCCACCAGCTGCCTCTGGTGAGCTATCCCAGGCCTGACGGAGAATACATTCTCATGGAGAAGACAATTTGTAAATATCTAGGCCAGGTTCTTAACCCCACCTTGACTATTTAATTAGATCCAGACCGTGTAGATCTCTGAGAGCATGGACCCTCCCACCGTGGCCTCTTAGCTGCTGTGAACCAGATTCGGGGGAAGAGAATGTGAACCTGGGTGTCTGGGGGAGGAGTTGGGGCTGGGAACCCTCAGGGTGGAAATTTAGAGGCAATTTGAGCCTGAAGACTAGCTTCCCAAACCCAAAAGGCAACAGCCCAGGAGAGAACTGAGGGTCAGAGGCACAAGAATCCCAGTGGAGAAGCCAGGAAGTCCTGACCATGATGGTGAGTCCCCTTCAGGGAGAAGTGACATTCCATTCTTGAGTTTATTTGCTTTGAGTCCAAGGATGGTGAGGTGTGAGCTCCTGGAGGGCAGGTTCTCTGCTGTTCCTAGATCTGCAGAAAATAGATCCTCAATCCTTGAGTGAGGAATTGACTTGAAAGAATTGGCAATAGGAACTCTGAACACCCGCTCCTAGTGAGGGCTGGAGGAACCAGGAGGCACCCAGGCTCTGAGACTTCTACAGGATCCCCAAGTCCTGAGGGCTCTCTCCCCATCTGGCTTGTCAGGGGTCATCATCTCCCATAGGACATTGCTCTTGCCTCAATGGCACCCTTTACCTAGGAACCTGGAAATCACAAAGTGTTGACAAAAGGAGACAAGAGGAGATCTGGGGAAGGATGTTCAACAGGAACATTCAGTGAGGACCCCTCATTACCATAGCATTAACTGCATGCATCTTTGCCTGAGTCCCCCAGTCAAGCCTCAGAGAGAAGCTGGAGCTTCTCCTGATTTCTTGTACTTAGGCAACCAGGAATGCCTTCCTTACTTCCTTGAGTCAGTCTGAGCCAAGGACAGTTTTAATACCTTTTAAGGAAAAGAATTAGTGTAGTCTACATGGGAGAGGGAATAGAGTAGAAGGGGACCCTGGTAGATATTTCTCCCATAGCATCCTCCCTAGCCTGTTTTCTATTTCCCTTACCTTGGCTACTGGTCCAAACCTGCTTTCTCCTCTGCACCCCACCTCCAACACCCTCAGTGGAGGACCTCACCTCACACTTCTCCCCCCAAATTGAGGTTCTTTGCCAAGAGTTCCTTCTCCTATCTTTTGTTCATCTCCCACTCCCTTGATTTCATCTCCTAGGATCTCTCCCTGACCTCCAGTCTCAGAAGAATTAGGTCTCCTTGACCTTTTACGAGCAACTTTCATGTGTTGCCCTCAGATTGACCTTTCTACCATTGCCACTCCTGAATCTTACAAACAAGCCCATGCTTCCCTCATCCTTTAAACAAACAAAAACCATCTCACTTGATGCTACCATCCCACTGCTTATCACCTTATATGTCTCCTTCCCTTATCAGTTGAATTCCTTGAATATGCCTCTATACTTGGAGTCTCTACTTCCTTTCCTCACTCTTCTGAAGCCCCTGAAATTTGTCTTCTATTCTTATGGCTCAAGTGAAGCTCATTTCAGTTGCTGGTAACTTTGTTGGTAACTTTCCAATGTGACCAATTATCTCTTAACTGCCAAATCTAATGGTCTTTCCTCAGTCTTCATTCTTTTCTCATGTCTCTGCAGCATTTGCCATAGTTGACTTTTATCTCTTCATAGATATAATTTCCCTGGGACCCAAGAAATGAATGTTGTTCTCCTGCTACTTGTCTCTTCACTTCTTCTCAGTCTTTTATATGATCTTAATTGATGTTACTACAACCAACCCACATTATCCCATAGGGTTCTACCCTGGACCATCTCTTTTCTCCCTGTACTCTCCCTTTTGGAACTCCATTAGGCAGCCTATCAAAAACATTGCTGTATTCCTTGCTGCTCCAGAATGGTTCTCCCTATTTTATCACCCAAGTCATAGGGATGTTCCTTCTGGAAGAACCCACAGAGACAGAATGATTCATGGGAAATATTCTGTTTCATATATCTTTGGGGGCAGTATTTTCATATTCTTTTTGTATATTACCCACAGATCCATAAATTGATTGGTGAAAACAGTTATAGGCTAGAGCAGATGTCTCTTTTATATGTATATACACATTTATTCAACATCAGAAGATTCACATTGGAAAGAAGCCTTATAAATGTAAGGAATGTGGGAAAACATTCATTTAGAGCTCAAATCTTGCTTGGCATCAGGCAATATGCTATCAACATATATATGTCTCTGTGTGTATGTGTGTGTTGTGTATATATATATATATATATATATATATATACACACACACATCTATATGTATATACATATGTATGTAAAGAGGAGGGTAACAAAGACCTACCTACCCCAAGACTGGTGTAGGGGAATTGCTTTGTACGTAGAAAGTACCACATAAGTATTTATTTATTTTTTTTTACTGTGGGAAAGACACAACTCTGCACATCTCACTCAGTTCCTCATGTATAAAATGGATATAAAATGCAAAAGTACCTTCATCATAGGGTTGTAATGATCAAATAATGGTAAAAAATGGGAAAACCTTAAAGACCCATAAACCTGTCCCATATATTTATTATAATGAATTAGGATCAATAGGTCAAACCTGCAAAGAAGCATATTAAAAGATTCTGGTCTAATAATGTGATTTTGCTCATGAGAAAACTTAAGCCAAGAAAAAGCAAGTGATTTACCCAAGGTGATATGCCCAAAGTAGGAAATAATGGGTCTGAGATTTGAATCCAGACCTTCTGATTCAAAATCCAAGTGACTTTCTTTTACACAATGCTGCCCTTAGTCTTGAGGTGATGAAGACCTGGGTACTGTTGCCAGATGATTTTCCTCATCCTTAGTCTTCTTTGGATATTTCCTCTTCTCATCTTTTGTGCTTTAACTATTTTCTTACCTCCTATTAATCAAAGGCCAAGGTACTTATCTTATTCTAATCTGCTGTTCTGAATATTCCAGTCTTCTTCAGTGGTTTATCTTCACCCTCTATGCTCAGTGTATGCATAGGGAATCCCCATCTCAAGTCTTTAGTTCTTTCCTGACTATTTCTCCAAATTTTTGACCATTTTCTCCACAGACATCAAGATAAATATGAGATTGCTTAACATCATGTGCTTCCTTTCTGTCAGCAATATCTACAGTTGTATGCATCAACTCATCACCCAGTTTCCTTTCTCCAAGCTCAGAGAAATGGGAACATTCACATTTTATATTAATTTTTTTTTTCCAGATATTGAGTTGAGGAATGAGACCACAAAGGCAACTCCAAAAGAAAACATTACAGGAGAAGAATCATCCCATGGGGTAAAAGTAGAAAGACTCATATGGGCTGATCTTTGCTATTCTACTTTTAGGGAAATTGGGAAAAGTGAGAGACAGAAAAAAAGGCAGCAGATAAAGCTGGGAAGTAATGTGAGAAAAATGACTAAAGCTCAGCAGATTCATACTGGAGACAACTGTCATAAATATAGTGAATGTGGTAAAGCCTTCAGTCAACACTCAAACCTTACAGAACATAAGAAGATCCCTACTGGAGAGAAGCCTTTTAAATGTAAGGAATGTGAGAGAGCATTCACTTGCATCTCAAGACTTAATCGACATCGGAAGATTCATACCGGAGAGAAGCCTTATAAATGTAATGAATGTGGGAAAACCTTCATTCAGAGCTCAAATCTTATTCGACACCAGATGGTTCATACTGGAGAGAAGCTTTTTAAATGTAATAAATGTGGAAAAGCATTCACCCGCAATTCAAGACTTATTCGACATCAAAAGATTCATGTGGAAGAGAAGCCTTACATATGTGATGAGTGTGGGAAAGCTTTCATTCAGAGCTCAAATCTTACTCGACATCAAAAGATTCATACTGGAGAGAAGCCTTATAAATGTAGTGAATGCGGGAAAATATTCACTCGCAAGTCAAGACTTATTAGACATCAGAAGATTCATACTGGGGAGAAGCCTTACAAATGTAATGAATGTGGGAAAACATTCATTCAGAGCTCAAATCTTATTCGACATCAGGTGATTCATACTGGAGAGAAGCCTTATACATGTAACGAATGTGGGAAAGCCTTCATTCAGAGCTCAAAGCTTGTTAGGCATAAGATGGTTCATACTCGAGAAAAGCATTATAAGTGGAACAAATGTGGGAAAGCCTTCATTCAGAGCTCAAACCGAGTTATGCATCAGATGATTCATATCACAGAGACGTCTTATAAATGTGGTGAATTTGGGAAAACCTTCAGTCAATGCTCAAAACTTACAGAACATAAGAAGATCCCTACTGGAGAGAAACTTTTTAAATGTAATGAATGTGAGAGAGCATTTACTTGCATCTCAAGACTTAATCGACATCAAAAGATTCATACTGGAGAGAAGCCTTATAAATGTAATGAATGTGGGAAAACCTTCAATCAGAGTTCTAATCTTATTCGACACCAGATGATTCATACTGGAGAGAAGCTTTATAAATGTAACGAATGTGGGAAAGCCTTCACTCGCAAGTCAAGACTTATTCGACATCAGAAGAATCACACTGGAGAGAAACCTTACAAATGTGATGAGTGTGGGAAAACTTTCATTCAGAGTTCAAATCTTATTCGACATCAGATGATTCATATTGGAGAAAAGCCTTATAAATGTAACGAATGTGGGAAAGCCTTCATTCGAAAGTCTCACATGATCCTACATCAGAGGACACATATTAGAGAAAAGCCTTATAAATGTAATGAATGTGGGAAAGCGTTCATTCAAAGCTCAGACCTTGATAAGCACCAGAAAATTCATACTGGAGAGACACCTTATAAATGTAATGAATGTGGGAAACCTTTCTTCACAAACTCTTCCCTGGTTCGGCACCAGCGGATTCACACTGGAGAGAAGTCTTAGAAATGCAATCAGTGTGGCAAAGTGTTCTATAACTCCTCACATGTTATCTAATAATATCCTTTCAGAAAGGAATAAATGTGGGGAAACATTCTTTCAGAGGTAAAGTCTTATTCTATAGCAGAGGATTCATATTGGAGAGTATAGTTACCAAATTCCCAACAGTTATTAATTTTAGGGATTTCAGAATGAGAAATCTGAATACTGGGGAATTCATGGAATCATAAGTTATTTGGTATTTTCCATAACATTTCATGTTTTAAAATAATGAATGATCATAGTAATAAAGTGAATCATTTTTCTTTGATATGGTTATACTAAAAGTTTCAGATTTTTTTTCCTATAAAAACCTGATATAATAAATTGCATAGGTAATTACTATTATGAACCAATATATTGGGACCATGATTTAAAATATCTGGCTATGAGTTTACTGATTTTATTTATCTTTCTTGAAATACATTCAACATTCTTCATTCTCTTTATTCATCATTATGAATCTTAAAACTGCTTCATAAATTAGAAATGTTAAGTTTAATATTTATGAAAGATCTCTGGCTTGTAGAAAATATTAAAAACCTAGATAATATCAGTGAACATTATTGGATAATATTGGGATAATGTAACATTCAGATCGTCTACCCCAGATGTGTGTCATATGTCAAAATTCCCAATGTAAGGACTTACTTTCACTTCCAAAAGTGATTTCTTGGAACACCACTCACAAGAGTTGCATAAAATATAATATAGATAGAAAGTTATTCATTTTTATTTTTCTATTCAAGAGTGACTTACTATTAGCATCAGACAGGGCCATAGACACACATTTTCATACGGCAAGAGTTACGAGCAAGACTGAGTCATTAGATCATGAAAGCTTCTCTCCTGCATACGTGCTTCTGTTCTACTTCCCAGAAATTTCTACATTAACATTCAGTCATTGGGTTCCTCAGCACTAGGTACCTTCATGTTATTCTTGAAGGAGAATCACAATACCTCTCCCCCCACTTTCTGAAGTGATTTTTCATGGGATTCTGAAAAAAAAAAGATATACAAATTTCATCAGAAATGCCTGGAAGGAATTCCTGCATGGAAATACTATTGGAGATAAGGAACTGGAAAAAGATTCACTCAGAACACAAGATTTGACAGCAAAAGATTCATAAGAGAGAGTTTTATAAATATATTATATTTGGGAAAAGATTTCAGTCTCAGCTCATAACTGTAAAGATTCATATAGAGATGTTTTATAAATAAAATGAATGTGGGAAAGTATCTGGTCAAGACTTAGTACTTATAAAGCACTGGAGAATAAAACTTTATTGGAAAACAGCCACATTCATTCATTTGTGTGTTGTCTATGGCTGCATTTGCTGTAACATGACAGAATTGAGTAGTTGTGACAGACTGTATATGGCATTCCCATTACTTCCCACTGTTGCTCAGTGCACCAGAAATCTCAGTGACAGTTATAACTTGACAGTATTTTGAGTGTCATGGATATCACCATACTATGAGGTTTTTTTTTTTATTGCTAGTGCATACTTATCATGTCAAAACAAGAAAAGAAGAAAAGAGAAAAGTTTTATTGTAATTTTTTGAGCTTGGGACCAAGATAGAAATTTTTCTGTACAAAAAGAACCTCCCTCAACTACTATTATAAAACACTGGATGGCTTTGGGAAATAGCTTTTACCTCAGACTTGATAATGTTTTCAGCCTAAAATTGCAAGGCAAAACAGTGCTTACATGTGAAACATGCTGTGATAAAGTCAGTTCAATGATATTGTTTGAATCTCAAATGATGTCAAGCTTCTTTTTATACTTTCCATGCTATCAGAAGTTAAAGTAAGGAGCAAGGTCTTTATTCCCACACAAATTTGCAGTGGATATATTTTTTTTGAGCTCAAACTATGGTTCTAGCAGTATTTTTCAGATCTTAAAGCAAGTGCAAAAAACAATTTCTTATTTCAAAATCCATTTAACTGGACAATTGAGCTTCTACCTGCCCTTCAATTAGAAGTGATTAATCTGCAAAAAAAATGGTATGATGACAGGCATATATCAAGAGAAGAATCTAAAAGAATTCAATAAAGGCCTTCCAAGCAGTGTATATGTTCAATTAAAGTCATGTGCTCGTGGGTTGATAGTGGTATTTGGTAAAAACCTATCTGTGTGAAAGAACATTTTTAAAGATGAAATTCCATAAGTCTCATGACAGATAAGCATTAACAGATAAAAATGTGAAATTGATTTCGATGACAGGGAATACTATCTTTGAACCCCTATTAAGCAAAATGTTATACTGAAAAAAATAAAAGAATTAAATTCTCATTAGTGGGCCTACAAAAAAAATGTACCTATTGTTACATTTTGAATTTCATCAATAAAAATTTGTGGAAATTTTTTTCTGTCTTGTTATATAAATACATACATAATATCCTTGATTTCACCTTTTGCTTCACAAAGTATCTAGCCCTTGACAGAAAGTGTTTGCCAAACCCTGTTATAGAGAATTTGTAGAAGTATGAAAAATGTCAATAAGCTTTCTCAGACAATTCAAATCTTAACCTCACAGGATTAATAGTGAGAAAGCCAAGCCCTGTCTAATTAAGGTCACATGATTCTAGAACTGAAAGAGACCATGATCGTTCAACCTCACATTATAGAAAAGAAAACAGGATGAGAGAGGTTAATTGACTTTTCCAGGTCACAGTTAGCAAATATGTGAGGCAGGATTTGAATTCAGGCCTTAATGATTCCAACCCCAGTGTGCTATACACTGTACTAACTAGCTGTTCAGAGATTTATGTTTGCATTAAATGTGTTTCCTGTAATTAACAATGATTTTTTAAAATGCTTTTTGAGCCATTCTGTAACTATTCATTGAGTGTTAGAATTCAAATCGTTCATATTTATTGATTTAATTTATGCATTTGAATTGGCTTCTGATATTTTCTTCTTTGTTGTGGCACTTGGAGAAAGTGAAATCAATTTTCCATGTAATCCAAAATTTTCATCTGATAAAAATATTTTATCATTCCGTCTTTCTCATTGCCTGAAAACCCAAGACTCTCTTGTTTATCCTCACTCTGACTTTCCTTTCTTCCACCATCTTTCTTATGTACTAGCTATACTCTTCTCAGTCATTACTTATTGGAAAAGTTCTGTTCTTTTCTTGAATCACTTGTCCCACCTTGTCCTTGGTCAATCACACTCCAATTAAACTGTTCTGGTTCTTCTATGTACTCAGTGTTGCATCTCCACCCAGCTTGTATTTGGTACTCCCCAAAATGCCATCACTTCCTACTTTTTCAGCTTGTTCATTTCCCATGACCTTCTCTACACCACTTGAGCTACACACAGAGATGGTCACACCTTTGATCTTGTGTATTCCACTTTTATGTTTCTGAACTCTGAAATTCCTTTATCTGATCCCAGTCTGTTGTCATTCCACCTCTCCCTCTGCCTTACAATCCCCAACCCTTTCCTTGATGCTCACTGCCAATTCCTCCACCCCTGAACTCTTTCTCAGACCATCACCCCTGCACTGCCGCACTCTCCTCAATTTCTCATCTTGACTCCTTGGTGAGTCAGCTCAACTCAACAATGTCCTCTTCTCTCAAGTCTCTTGCTTCTTTATTATATTGCTGATCTAGCCCTGCTAAGCTTCATCCTTAGATTAGTCCCAACATCTGCTATGTTCATGCCTATTCATGTACAGCTGAATGAAACTGGAGCATATCATCAAACTGCTGACTGGGTCCCACAGCACCTTTTCCAAACCTTTTCTTCCTTGTTCAAGCCTCCAGTGGCTCTCCCTACCCCCTATCCTCCCAGCAAAGAATCTTGCCTCATATTTCATTTTCTAAAATTGAGTCCATTTGCCAAGAGCTTTCCCTTATCATCCCTCTTCTTTATGTCACTTCACTCTCTGATGCCAATTTTCCTCTTTCATCCCTCACACAAGGAATTCACCCTTCTCCTTGCCAAGGCTAGCTCCTTGTATGCACAATTGATCCCATTTCATCCTGTCTTCTACAGAAGATTGCCCCTTCCATCATCTCTACTATCATTAATCTTTGGGGGCAATCAGTGGATTCTTGTAATCGGCACTTCGTTTTCCGTGCTAAGAAATTCTGGGCGATTTTCTTGGATTACTTCTGACATCACGGCATGCAGGATTATTTATCTCGTGATGTTCTTCTGGAAAACCTATAAAGCTTTTCCCACTTTAAATATTTTAATTTTCTTTCAATTATATGAAAAAAACATTTTAACATTTGTTTTTTTAAAAAGTCAAGTTCCTAATTCTTCCCTCCTTCTCTTCCCTTCCCCCTCCTTGAGAGTTTAAGTAACTTGACATAGGTTAGGTATGTTTTTCATATTTTTCATATTAGTTATGTTGTGAAAGAAAACACATAACAAAAACAAACCAAAAAAAATAAAGTTTGAAAAAGTATGCTTCAATCTGCATTCAGGCTCCATCAGTTCTTTCTCTGGAGGCAGATAGCATTTTTCATCATGAGTCTTTCACAATTGTCTTGGATCATTGTATTGCTGAGAATAGCCAAAGCATTCACAGTTGATGACCGTACAATATTGCTGTTACTGTGTACAGTGTTCTCCTTCTGCTCACTCCATTTTGCATCAGTTCATGTAAGTCTTTCCCAGTTTTTCTGAAATCATCCTGCCCCTCATTTCTTATAGCACAGTAATTTTCCAACAGAATCATATACCACAACTTGTTCAGTCATTCCCTAATCAATGGGCATCTCCTCAACTTCCAATTCTTTGCCACCACAAAAAGAGCTGCTATAAGTATTTTTGTACATGTGGGTCCTTTTTAAAAAAAAAATCTCTTTGGGATACAGTCCTGGTAGTGATATTGTTGGGGCAAAGGGTATGCAGAGTTTTGCACCCGGGTGTGCCTTTTGGGCATAGTTCCAGATTGCTCTCTGGAATGAAACCTGCAATTTTAAGTTGTCTCTACTCATTGTGTCTAAAAGATAATTAGGTTTTACTTGTGTGAAAATCATGTTTTCTTTCAATGTTACTGCTTTTTGCTTCTCCCTTTTTTAAAAAAAATTTCCTTCATTTCTTTCTATTTTCATTCCCATTCATTTATCTTCTCTTTAGCTTCTTTGGTGAGATTTGCCATCATGGAATGAATTCTAATCTGTGTGTGTATACATGTGTGTATGTGTGTGCATGCGTGTGTGCATGTGTATGTGAATGTATGTGTGCTCATGTGCGTGTGTGTGTGTGTGTGCGCGCGCGCGTGCACGCCAGCAGGCTCTTAGAAGTTAAATACAGCCAGTAGCGCTGACTTTTCCACTGGCCTCCAGGCATTCTGTCAACCAGCTTTCCATACATGCTTACTGTGTGTCAGGTATTCTACTAGTCACTGGGGATACCAAGAAGCACAAAAGTTAACCCTGCCCTCACACTGGGGAGACACTGTAGAAATCATTCTCATACATACAAGATTGAGGGAGACTAGAAGAAAGGCAATGTGAAAGGGGAAGGCATCAGGAGCTAGAAGAACCATGAAAGGCTTCCTGCAGAAGGTAGGATTGGAACTGAAGAAATAAGGGAGATTTTGAGGTGAGAAAGGTGAATAATTTCCAGATTGAGATATTATTATTTCTAGCTTCAGTGAGAGAAGGTTGAAGGAAAAAGAATGAGATGAAAAGGGGCAAGGAGTAAGGAGGCCAGGAGTGATCCCCAGGAGAGGGGAGATGACAAGGCAAGGTAAATAAGAAATGGTGAAGGGAACCAGCTGGCAGGTAAAGAAAGTATAAGAGTGCATAGAAAAGAGGGAGAAAGAGGGAGGAATGGAAGTGGGGAGAGAGAAACAGAGCCGGAACAGAGCCAGTGACATAGAGAAATTAATTGAGGGAGAAGGGAGGGAAGGAGGGAGTGTGGGAGGGGAAAGGGCATCAATACAGCCGCTCCAATATAAGCATGTGGACCTCCAAGAGCCCAGTGATTTATCCCAGTGACAGCAGGGCATACACTATGGGTCCACTCTGTCCCTAGGAACCACTGGTCTGGTTACCCCAAAGATGGTTGCTTACAATTTTGAGGAAGAACTCCCTTGTTAGAGAGATGTTTTTTCCTCAAGCATTCCCTGCTCTAGCTAGGATTGGGACCATACTGGAACAGCTGGCACCTATCTGGGTCCTGAGCCACCTCCAGGCCTTGGGGCGGGTGGTAGAGAGCATGAGCCCCCCAGGTAGTTTCCAGCTCTTTACCAAACACCCTAGCATCATAGCCCACCTCAGCATCATCAACTTCCTAACCTCTCTGGCCACCCCACAAAAGGTCACAGAGGACATTCTCACTCCACAAGACTCCAGTAGCTCCTCCAATCCGTCCTCATGACAAGGTTGGACCCAGCACCTTAGCTTTGCACAGACTCCAGATCCATGGGCTGCCATGCTTCCTGAGCTCACTAGTGCTCTCACTTCCATCTGCCTCAACTTCCCCCACTGTACTTCTGCCCCAGCATACACAAAATCCCAGCTCCCACCGTACTGGAAGATGGCTTACTCTTCTTCATTGGTCCTCTTGCCAAGCCAATAGGAGTCAAGTGCCAAAGACCGGGTGAGGAAAGTGAGAGGCTAGTACATTCAAGTGCCCTCAACTCCAAATTCCCACTGGCACTCTGTGTCCCTGGAGGTCAAGCTTCTAATGCTCTTTTGTCCTGCTTCTTAAAAGTACTTTGATTTGAACAAACCAATAACTTCATTGGTTTCTTCTAAATCAATTAATTTTTTCTTCATTTTGATAGATGTATTTGTTTATTTTTCCATTAAACAAATGTATTTATTGTTATAAATAAATAAAATTCTACAAATAACATATTAAATGATTTATTAATTATAAATATAAGTATAAATAAATTTATAATGTAAAATTTATAAAATATAAGTATGATTTTATATAATTTAAATATAAATTTAATAAAACTTAAATTTAATATAATTTAAATATTTATAAAATAAATTTATTTTTATAATAATTTTTTCTTATTTTTGTCACTGAAATAAAATCTGCCCCGTTTATTATCCCCTCCCCCATTGAACAGAAAAAAAAGAAAAAACCCAAACCCTTCCCAAAGTGAAAACCAAGCTATCATCACAAATCTGCACAGACCAGAATGAATGCATTCCTTGTGTTCCCTTTGCATTTTAAGTTCATTGTGTTTCTGTCAGGAGGTGAATGTGAATCTCCTTTAATCCTTTGGATTCCTGGTTTTTTATAGCATTGCTGCATCAGCTTTTCAAGTTATTTTTCTATGTCATGTTTGTTTTTGTTCAAATATTTTTCAGTCATGTCTGACTCTTCATGATCCCATTTGGGGTTTTCTTGGCAAAGATACTAGAGTGGTTTGCCATTTCCTTCTCCAGCTCATTTTACAGATGAGGAAACTGAGGCAAATAGGGTTAAGTGACTTGCCCAGTCACATAGCTTGTAAGTGTCTGAGGCTGGATTGAACTCATGTCTCCCCAACTCCAGGCCTGGAGTTCTTTCAGCTGCACCTCCTAGCAGCCCTCTCTATCCACATACGTGATAATATATTTGGATGCTTTGTTATGTAAATGTCTCCAGTAAATTGTATCTTGCCTCCATCACAAAGAAGTCAGAGGTTAATTAGAGAATGATGCAAATGTAAGAGTAGGCAGAGAGCACAACCTTTGCCAACACAATGGGAATTTTTTTTTTTGTAATTGGGAGCTCAGAAGGAATGTGACTTTACTCAGAACTTTTCATCTAAAAGAAATTCCCTAAAATCCAACAGAACCCAGAAGCCTTTCTATTGTTCCGCAGGCTAGTTATTGCAAGAGCACGTTGAACATATAACATAAGCTATGGACGTGGTGATTTATAGTTAAAAATAGTAGTAAGGGGCAGATTTCACCTCCATCCTAGGATAATTTCCTCATAATTACAGCTGTACCAAAGGGCAGAAAGGCAGCCTAAAGAGAAAGAAACTCTCATTTACTGGAGGTCTAAATTTTTTTCAGAGGAAGGAGGTAATTGGGGTTAAGTGACTTATCCAGGGTCATATAACTAATAAATATCTGAGAACAGATTTGAACTCAGGTCTATCCTGACTCCAGGGCCTGTGCTTTATCCACTATGCCACTGGAGGTCTTTAAACAAAGTCTGGATGGGGATGTCATTGGAGGCCTGTGGGGGGGAGGGTATCAGAGAGAACATTCTTGGGCAGGGATGGGTTGCACTGGATTCCTCTGTGGTTCTGTCCAGGTCAGATATTCCTCTTTCTGCCACGGCCATTGGACCATTAGCTGTGCTTAAAGAACAGTTAGTATCCTCTTGGAAGAGAAACAAACATGCCTCCCCTCTTGCCACCTTCTTGGTATAGTCATGTGCTCAAAAGAGGCCAAGAAGTCTCACCTGAAACTGTCCACTGTCTCTGTAGAGGTGTATCACATTCAAATTCTACCAGACATTTAAAGAACAATTAATTCCAATACTACATAAACTATTTGGAAAAATAGGCAAAGAAGGAGTCCTACCAAATTCTTTTTATGATACAAATATGGTGCTGATACCTAAACCAGGAAGAGCCAAAACAGAGAAAGAAAATTATAGACCAATTTCCCTAGTGAATATTGATGCAAAAAATTTAAATAAAATATTAGCAAAGATATTACAGCAATTTATCAGGAGGATAATATGCTATGATCAGGTGGGATTTATACCAGCAATGCAGGGCTGGTTCAATATTAGGAAAACAATCAGCATAATTCACCATGTTAATAACAAAATTAACAAATCATATGATTATCTCAATAGATACAGAAAAAGCTTTTGACAAAATACAGCACCCATTCCTATGAAAAACACTAGAGAGTGTAGGAGAGGTAGCACATTCCAGGTTAAGTTCTGAACAAGGTGGGAATTCTTAGGGGCCCTCATTATTTAGGCCTGTAGTAGTCCTTGATAAAGTGTTCTCTGCGAGGTGGGAATTCCACGATTTTTCAGCATCCCTTTTGCTCCCACTTACTTTCATTGATGGTGAAGCTTCCTCAAAATACTGTTTGCCTCTTTGGGGAACTTGAGGATTTCTATAGGCTTCAAGGCATGAGAGATGACGACACTGGATTCTTCTCCACACTTTCCTCTCCTACCTGCTTTCCTCTTTGATCCAGAACTTCAGGCAATCGTTAAGTTCTAGAAGTGTCCAGTCTTTTCTATAACCATTGTTGGGAGACAACAACTTTATCCTGAGGTCTGCTGGTAAATATTTAATAACCAGCTCTGCCCCTGCACCACCACTCCCCAAAACGGACCCATGACACTTTTAAGCTTAATCTGCATTGTTAGCATTTATCATCAGTAAACCGAGCCCTTATTTGTAATTTCTAAGCGCTCACAATGAAAATTTAAGAATCAGCTCTCTCTCCAGTCATTTTGAGCTGTCTCAAACATACCACTAGTTTTATCCCTCTGTGGCTACAGGAGGCAGGTACTGGAGGTCAGAGGGAGGAGTAGATCCCTGAATCACTGGAATTGGGTAAGATTTCCTAAGGGCCCTTCTTGAGAAATATAGATGAACTTCTAGAGATCTACAAGGAGGCAAATCATAGGGAAATATTTGATTGAAATATTTGAGAAGAATATAGCAGATTTGTGAAGCAGGAAAGGGGTTACAGATGTCCCAAAGCTTTGGCTCAATTCCTCCTTATACTTTGACTTCCAGGTTGCCTTCAAATGCTCCCTGAACTCATACATTATCCCAGATCCTTACATTTTACTCCTCTTCCTTTCAATAAGCTATTCAATCCAAAAACATTAGGTGCCTACCATGTGCCAGGCACTGTGCTAAGCATTGGGAATACAATTAATAAAAGAATGACAGTCCCTGCTCTCAAGGAGCTTACAATCTAAAGTGGGGAGTGGGGGACCCAACACATGAAAGGAGGCAGGAAAGTAGGAGAAAGGAGGGAGACACCAGAGGGTGCCTGGCATGGGAGCATCTTGCTCCATGGAGCTGAAACCAGGCATGGCAGCAGGTACAAAGGAGAGTCAGCTAATGTCATTAAATGTCCCTTTGTTTTTATAGACAGACTCTCATTTTTAAAAAAATCAGCATATAATATCTTGACCTTTGTGTCCGGCTGTCTCCCAGAGCTCCATCCTAGGTCCTCTCTCTTTGTTTTCCATCTTGTTTCTCCTGAAAAAGTACCCTCACACAGGTCCTTCTATCATTTCTATGTTGATGGCTCCCAGTTTTCTATATGATCAATCCTTCCACCTCTCCTTTGCTCTAGTCCAACAACTCCAATATCATTCGTACTTTTCATACTTTAAGCATCTCAAACTTAACATATCCATTATGTTCCCCTGTAAACTTTACCTTTCCCCTTTGTGCCAACTTTTCTACTTCTGGTCAGGGCTCCCCCATTCTTCCAGGGACACAGGTGCCCAGCATCGGTATGTTCCTCTACTGTTCCCTCTCCTTCATCCACCATGTCCAACCAGTTGCCAAGTCTTATCCTCTGTCCTTCCTTAGAATCTTTCATGTACATTCTCTTATCTCTTCTGACAAGACAACTCTAGTTTAGCATCTCATCGCTTCTTACTTGGACTATTACAGTAGCCTCTCTTTGGTCTTTCAGGCTGGCTCTTCCCAAATCCATCCTTCTTACAGCATCCAAATCAAAGTCATGATAACTATTATGCCAGGTCCCAATTTCTCCAGCACTTTAAGGTTTACAAATCATTTTTCTCATGGGATCCCTTTGAAGGACACAGTTCCGTGCACATAGTAGGAACTTAATAAATGTTTATTGACTCACCATGCCACTTTTCTTCTCCTCATAATCATGTGGCTCAAGTTTGGTATTAGAAGCCATCACATGCTACTTCTGACTTAACAGTCCAAACTGATTCCACATTACTTTATCCCCACATACTATGGCCTCCTTGTTTCCCATCCATAGTATTTCATATGGAATGCTCTACCTCCTCAGATCCAATTCTTCAAGACTCAGCTCAAGAGCCATTTCTTCAAGGCACCTTTGCTGATTCAACAAGTTGTCATATAGTGCCTTAAGGTTTTAAAAGACATATAAGACATGTATGTATGTATGCGTGTGTATGTATATGTGTGTATGGATGGATGTATACACACACGCACACATATATTGTCATTGGATCTTCACAACAGTGTTGGAAAGTTTAGCATTGAGAATTAGAAGCTAATGACTCCATAAGACAACAACAACAAATTTTTCAAGTCAAAAGGCTGAAAAACTTGAGAAAATATAAGGTATGTCATAGAAAATACAAATGACCTGGAAAAAAGATTGAGGAGAGAAATTTAAGAATCATTGGATTACCTGAAATCATTATTTAAAAAATAGCCTAGATATTATACTTCAAGAAATCACAAAAGAAAATTGCTCAGGTGTCTTAGTACTAAGAGAAAAGGTAGAAATAGAAAGAATCCACTGGTTATCTCCTGCTAGAAACTCGAAAATAAAAGCTCCTGGGAATGTTACACGCAAGACCTAGAGCTCTCAGGGCAAAGAAAAAAATGCTGCAAGCAGCCAGAAAGAAAGAAAACTCAAGTACCAAGGAGCCGAAGTCAGCATCAGGAAAGATTACCAGCTGCCTATCTAAACAAGAGGAGAGTACACCACGATATTTAAGAAGGCAAAATACACAGGCTTACAATAAAGAATAATTTACCTGCAAAAATTGAGTATAATTCTATAGGGGGGAAACAAATCTTTAATGAAGTACAGGACTTCCAATCATTGTAGAAAAAAAGACCAGAATTGCGGAGGTAATTTGATATATAAACATGTGAGTCAAGAGAAGCATAAAAAAATTAAACATGAGCAATTAATCACCATAAGTGCTAAAGCAAGGATGAACTGTTTACATTCTTGTAAGGAGAGACAATACGTGAATCTCCTCAGAACTCTGTCCTCATCAGTGGTCCTAGAGGAAGTCTAATTTGATTGAGGGCCCTGAGTGGTGGAAATGCTTTGATGATCTTAAAATAAGATTAGAAAGGGAAGGGGAGAGGAATGCACAGCAGGGTGGGGAAGGTAAAGGGAGGAGAATGGTGAAAATTATTTCACATGATTGTAGTGCTGAAGTATAAGACTAAAAAACAGGATGAGGTAACTGGGGGGTGGGGAGTGAGTGACCTTTGAACCTCTCATCTGAACTGGAGGAAAGAAAAAAACACATTCACACAAATACACACATACTTAGGTGCAGAAGTATATGTCACCCAACAGGGAAACAGGAGGGAACACAAAATGAGGCAATAAGAGATTAAGTGATTATTGTTCAATCATGTCCAATTTTCTTGGCAAAGTCACTGGTGTGGTTTGCCATTTCCAAGCTGGAGAATGAGGAAATTGAGGCAAACAGGTTAAGTGACTTGCCCAGGGTCACACAGCTAGGAAGTGTCTGAGGCTGGATTTGAACTCAGGAAGATGAGTTTTCAGCACTCTAACCATTGTCCCACCTAGCTATCTTTCTCCTAATAAATCAGGAACCTTCCATCTCTTGCAGTGCATGTCCCTTAAGTGAATGCAGCAAGGGGCCACGCTAGAAAACTTCTATCTGCATGGCACCTTCTGCTGCTCCTGATCCCCCTGATATGGAGAACTCTAATGCAAAGAGGAGAAACCTTTCGTTTGACCTCAGTCCTTCTATCTCCTGCTGTACCTGTCCCTTGAGGGAAGAGGAAGAGGAAAGCTGGTGGGGAGCAAGAACTTCTTCTACTGTGGTGCTTTGATTTCTGTCTCTTGCTGCTGTTTCCTGCCTAGCCTCCATTCTTTGGAGGAAAGAGGAGTAGTGAAACAGGAACTCCCATCTGACAGAATACCCTCCGCCTCCTGCTTCACTTATCCCCAGATTCCTTTGGGAAGTGCAATAGTGCCTTCCACTCAATGACTATTCTCACTCTCCATCATACCTACATATCTTTGTGATTCTGAACCCCTGAACGAGACCTCATTGCCCACCCCCCCACTGGATTTCTTATTCCCAAACCTCTCAACCCTCTCATCCCAAAGTTCCAAACAAATGCCACCCTCTTCTACTGTGCCCTCTGGACTGATTTTCCAGAGGCAACAAATATCCCATCATCTGAAATCTTTTTCTCTCTCACTCCTTCCATCTTCTAGCTCTTAACAGAAATCTAGGTCCCCTAATGACGCAGCCTCCATAGCCACCCTTTTCAATACTGGCTGCACCTTTACTCACTCTTTTCAGTTCACTGATGAAGATAGGAGATTCTGTTCTGGAACAGAATCTATTATGCTTTGGCCAAAGCAAGGGAAAAAAAGGAAAGATTAGTGATCGTTATCTCAGAAAAAGCAATTGCAAAAATAGACTAATTAAAATAAATAAACAGGGAAACTACATTTTTCTGAAAGGAAGCATAGATGATGAATTAATATCAATACTAAACATATATGTACCAAATGGCATAGCATCTAAATTCATAAAGGAAAAATTAAATGAGTTATGGGGGAAAATAGACAATAAAGCTATAATAGTGGGGAGTAGGGGATCTAAATTTATCTTCCAGAGGCCTAGTTAAATCTAAACAAAAAGAAATAAAAAGAAATCAGGGACTTAAACAAAATTTCAGAAATGTTACGCATGATAGACCTCTGGAAGATGTTGAAAGGGAATAGATTAGAGTATATCTATTTCTCAACTCTGCATGGTACCTTCACAAAAAAAATTGATCATTAATAAGGGCACATAGGCTTCACAAACAAATGTAGAAAAGTCGAAATGTTAAACATATCTTTTGTGGAGCATGATGCAGGCAAAATAATATTTAATTAAGGGCTTTTGAATCAAGGATTCAAAATTGTTTGTATACTGAGCACTAAAAAAATAGGGTCAAAAGACAAATCATTTTTAAAAATATGATTTCATTAAGTAATGACAACCATGTGACAGTATATGAAAGTTTGGGGACTGCCACCAAAACAGTATGTAGGAGCAAATTTATATCTCTAAACACTTTTGTTAATAAAAGAAAGAAAAAGTAGATCAATAAATTAATCTTGCAACTAAAAAAATCTAGAAAACTGACAAAAATTCCCAATTAAACATCAAAATTTGAATACTGAAAAAAATTTAAATAGATAAGCAAAATTGAAAGAAAATGAATTAATAAATAAAACTAGGAGTTCCCTTTTTGAAAACAGTAATAATTTTTTTTTTTTAGACAATGGGGGTTAAGTGACTTGCCCAGGGTCACACAGCTAGGAAATGTCAAGTGTTTGGTCTGAGGCCAGATTTGAACTCAGGTCCTCCTGACTTCAGAGCTGGTGCTCTATCCACTACGCCACCTAGCTGCCCCCAAAACAGTAATAAAATTGACGTCATTAGTTGACTTGATGAAAAAAAATTAAGAAGAAAACGAAATTATTAGTGTCAAAAATTAAAAAGGCGAATTTACAAACAATAAAGAAGAAATAAAACAAATTATTAGGAGCTATTTCACTCAATTATATACCAATAAAACCAACAGTCTAAAATGAATATTTACAAAAGAATATTAAATGCCTAGATTGACAGAACAAGAAATGTAAATCTTAAATCTCAAATAATCTAATCCTAGAAAAAGAAACTGAAAAAGCCATAAAATGAACTTCCAAAAGAAAAAAAAAAGCAGATCCAGATGGATTTACAAGCAAGTTCTATCTGACATTTAAAGAATAATTCCAATATTATATCAGCTGTTTGAAAAAATGAGAAAAGAAGTTATACCAAATTCTTTCTGTTATAAATATAATCTTTTTATTTTTTATATTTTTAATTTAATATTTTATTTTTTCCCAATTACATGCGAAAACAATTTTCAACATTCATTTTTTAAATTGAGTTCCAAATTCTCTCTATCCCTCCCCACTCCCCTCACTGAGAAGGCAATTTGATATAGGTTATACACATGTAATCATGCAAAACATATTTCCACAGTAGTCATGTTGTAAAAGAAAACATAGAGCAAAATAAAAACCCAAGAAAATACATAAAGTAAAAGAGTATGCTTCAATCTGTACTCAGATTTCATCAGTTCTTTCTCTTTGGATGGATAACATTTTTCAGAAGTCTTCAGAGTTGTTTTAAATCATTGTATTGCTCAGAATAGCTAAGTCATTGACAGGTGATCATCTTACAAAATTGCTATTACTGTGAATAATGTTCTCCTGGTTCTACTCATTTCACTTTGCATCAGTTTGCATTTAAGTCTCTCCAGGTTTTTCTGAGATCATCTAGTTCATCATTTCTTATATCATGATAGTATTCCATCACAATCATATACCACAAATTGTTCAACCATTAGCCAATTGACGGGCATCCCCTCAATCTCCAATTCTTTGCTACCAGAAAAGAGCTGCTTTAGATATTTGAGCATAGTTCCAAATTGCTCTGTATAATGATTGAATCAATTCACAACTTCACCAATGGTGCATTAGTGTCTCAATTTTTGCACATCCCCTCCAACATTTAGCATTCTCCTTTTCTATCCTATTAGCCAATCTAATAGGTGTGAGGTAGTACTTCAGTATTGTTTTGATGTTCATTTCCCCAATCAATAGTGATTTAGAGCATTTTTTCATATGGCTATAGATAGCTTTGATTACTTCATCTGAAAACTGTTCTTATTTTTTGATCGCTTGCCAGTTGAGGAATGGCCTCTATTTTTATAAATCTGACTCATTTCTCTATATATTTGAGAGATAAGGCCTTTATCAGAGAAATTTGCTTCAAAATTTTTTTTTCACAATTATGATTGCTAACTGTATTCCCCTCTAATCTAACTCCTCCCTGTTTGTTCTATTCTCTCTTTCTTTTCAGCCTGTCCCTCCTCAAAAGTGTTTTGCCTCCCTCAATCCACCCTCCCTCCTATGAGCACTCCCCTTCTCTTATCTTCTTCCCTTCCTACTTTCCTGTTGGGTGAAATAGATTTTTATACCCAATTGAGTGTGTATGTTATTCCCTTTTTGAGACAATTCCAATGAGCATAAGGTTCAAACATTCCCCACCAACTGCCCCATCTTCCCCTTCACTGTGCTAGCTCTTTCCTACCTCTTTTATGTGAGATAATTTACCCCATTCTACCTCTCCCTTTCCCTTTCTCCCAGTGCATTCCTCTTTCTTTCCCTTTAATTTTATTTTTTAGGGATATAATCCCTTCATGTTCAACTCACCTGTGTCCTCTGTCTATATACACTCCTTCTAACTGCCCTAATAATGAGAATGTTCTTATGAGTTATAAATATCATCTTCCCATGTAAGAATGTAAATTGTTTAACCTTATTAAGTCCCTTATGATTTCCCTTTCCTGTATGCCTTTTTATGCTTCTCTTGAGTATTGTATTTGGGAGTTAAATTTTCTATTTAGCTCTGGTCTTTTCATCAGGAATGCTTGAAAGTCTTCTATTTCATTGACTATCCATATTTTTCCCCTGAAGGATTATACTCAGTTTTGCTGGGTAGGTGATCCTTGGTTGTAATTCTAGTTCCTTTACACTCCAGAATATCATATTCCAAGCCCTTTGATTCCTTAATGTAGAAGCTGCTAAATTTTGTGATATCCTGGCTGTGATTCCACAATACTTGAATTGTTTCTTCCTGGCTGTTTGCAATATTTTCTCTTTAACCTAGGAACTCTGGAATTTGGCTATAATATTCCTGGGAATTTTCATTTTGGGATCTTCAGGAGGTGATTGGTGGATTCTTTCAATTTCTATTTTACCCTGTGGTTCTAGAATATCAGGGCAGTTTTTCTTAATAATTTCTTGAAAGATGATGTCTAGGCTCAAAAGATGATGTCTCTTTTTGAGCATGGCTTTCAAGAAATCCAATAATTTTAAAGTTATCTCTCCTGAATCTGTTTTCCAGATCAGTTGTTTTTCTAATAAGAGCTTCATTAATCTCTACTCTATCCAAGAGGGTGATGGGAGTACTGAGGAAGTATGAATTTCAGTCTGGATGTTTCCTTGCAAGAAGATGAGTTTCTGGAAACAAGGATGAAGTTCAGGAAAGCATTCCCTCCCACCCAAGCTTAGCAGATAAAATTTTAAAAAGGCATAGCTAAGAGAGACATTGTGTAGTAAGAAATTCCTTTTTTCACTTTGTTACCCCTTTATCAGATGTGAAGAAGTTAACTTTAATAGAATTATCAGGCACTTTTCCATTGCTGGGCTGAAGATCATTCAGGTATCTGGTGACCTGTTAAAAAAAAATTAAGCTTGTTAGGTCTGGGACACAGTCAAAGCAGGAGAGTTCTGTGGAATACAGACAATGGCAGCATAGAAGAAAGATAGATATGAATGAAGAAATTGTTGAGATGGGGTCAGTCTTTGCTTTTTTCTTGTGTTAATACCACAATGCTCAAGGGGAGGAGGGGAGGAGTTTTTCCTCACACTTCCCATATCCATGTTGGCCAGGAAGCTTTGCAATAGAGCTAATTTCTCAATTTAAAATGAAAGAGAGCACAGAGCCAATTATGAACCCAGGAGAGAATTGTCCCTGGTGGCTGGAAGTGGTGCTTGACGGAGGACCAGGCCCAATGGCCCTAGATGAGCAAAGTCTACAAGAGAGACATTGCACTAAGGAAAGAGGAGCCTCAGGACAGAAAAATAAAGAAAGTATGGAGAGACACTATAGGGTTGAAGGTATTGGTTTCTTACTCCATGTGTTCCCTCTATATCTGAGCCTCATTGGTAGAATAACTTACATATGTGCCCACTCAGGCTAGATGTATTTATAGGAAAATGGGCTCAGGTTTTGTCAGGGAAATGTTTTGTACATACTGTTCTTGCTATACCATGTTAATAAATGTTAGTTAACTAGCATTTAGTGAATATCTACTACATAGGCATTGTGATAAACATGGAGTATACAAAGAAAAACATAAAAATAAAAAATAACCAAATAGTCCTTCTTGTTAATGAGTTTACAGTTTAATGAGAGATAATATGCAAACAATTATCTATAGACAAGAAATAAATAGGATAAATTAGGGTTAAGAGGGAAGACAATAAGGTTAAAAAGGACTGGGAAAGACTTCTTAGAAAAGGTAGGACTTTAGCTGACAATTAAAGGAAATCAGGGACTCTAAGAGATAAAGAGGAGGAGACAGAAAACTCCAGGAATAGGCAAAAAAAAAGTGCTTCATTTCTGGTCCTGCTTGTGCTTGAAGGTGTTGAAGGTGGCTTGGGTCCCTTCCAAATCTCCATTTCTGGGATGTAGTGGGTTTTCTGAACCCTCCACCCTCTCCCTTGAGTTCTCCTCAAGTGAGACTGTACCCTTCAAAGTTACCAATGATCTCGTAATTGGCAAATCTGGTGATATTTTTCTCATCCCTCATTCTTGACCTCTCTGTAGGATTTGGCAGTGGACTTCATTTCTCCTCTTGGGAATTTTATGACACCACTCTCTCTTGATTTTCCTCTGACATGGCTGACCGCTCTTGAAAAGTAACCATGAATAGAATGCTAGGCATGGAATCAAGAAGACTTGAGTTCAAATCTGACTTCAGATTTTACTAGTTGTAACCAAGTGATCATGGGCAAGTCACCTGAACACTTAATTTCCTTGGCACGTAGTGAATGCTTAATAAATACTTGTTCCTGCTTCCCTTCCCTTCTGTTAATCACTTTTTATTTAATCTTCATCCATATTATGTCCATTAGGACCATGAATGCTTCTCACGGTTCTGTCCCAGCTCCTCCTCACTTTTCTCTCTTCACTCCGTCCCCTAGGTGCCCCAGTATGTAACTGGCCCACTAGAAAAATCTGTTAATCACTTTGTTGATCCAATACCATGCTCTATCATTGAGCATGCAAGTCATTGAGATGTCTATTCTGCAAAAGCAAAAGCTCTGGGAGCCCCTAAGACAGAATGGTTGTGATAAATGTCCTATGCTATGTTTCCCTTAGGACCCTACCTGCACACTTCTATCTCTTTCTCACTTGGATATCCAGAAATTTATTGTGGGGCTGGGGTAGGGGGGATACTTACAAGCTGGAGGGGAAAAAATCAAGTACAAATAAACTGTTCTGGATAATAATAACCCTCATACCCCAATTTTCCTAGGAGGAAAGCAAAAGTGCCATATAGGTGTTATCTATTGTTCATTTACCTGTTACACTGGGTAAGACATCGAAACTCTGTGAACCTCTCTCTCCTCCTCATCTGTTAAATAGGGCTCTCTTTCTCCATAGTACCTTTATCGGTGTGTAGTTACCATGATCACATCATGGAAAACACGTGGCAAAACTGAAAGCCCTATAAAGATATCAGATATTTTTATCAGAATTAACTAAGACCAATGAGTCAAACTTCCCAAGAATCAAATACAAAACCCTTCATTTAGGATGCAAAGACAGGCCCTTCCCACCATTCCAATATTTTTATGCCTCATTCCCCCCACATACTCCTGGTCCAGTGACAACAGTCTCTTTGCTGTGCCACAGACAGAAGGATCCATCACTTTGCCTCTTGTATTTTTTCTCCCTTTCTGCCATACCTGCAATACTCTCTCTCCTCATCTGTACCCACTGGCTTCCCCCACTTTTTGAAAATCCTTACTGAAATCCCATCTTCTATAGGAATCCTTTCCCAACCCCTCTTAAATCTAGTGCCTTTCCTCTAGCAATGATTTTGAATTTGCCCTGTATGTAGCTTGTTTGTACATAATTGCGTACTTCTTGTCTCCCCCATTAGACTGTGCATTCCTTGAGTGCAAGGGCTGTCTTTTGCCTCTTTTTCTACCTAGCACTTAGCATACCTGGCACATAGTAGGCACTTAACAAATGGTTATTGACAGACTGAAAGTAAACTAAAAGCTCTTTTTTTTGCTATATAGTCATATATACATAACATGTATATAGTGTGTGCATGTGTGTACATATGTATGTACATATGTATATACACACATATGTATACCATACTCTATATTTTAGGCATGAATCTGTCAGAAATAATTTTAAAATCTAATATTGTTCAAAATTAAAGCATTTTTTTATCTGAGAGTGATCTGTACAAATTGACATGGTCTATGCTACCCCCACCTCCATACCCTCAGACATGTCCTTTCACCCACAATTATCTGGAGCAACATTTATAGAAAACTTGAATATGAATAATATTATAATATGCTAAAATACACTTTGGGGTTAAAATTCTAAAAGAGTAGTCATTAATCAGTTCTTCCCTTGATAGATAGATACACAGAGTATTTACTAAGTGTTTATGATGTGCCATGAACTGGAATACGACTAAAATTTTTTTTAAAAAGAAAGAAAGACATTCCTGGCCTTCAAAGTTCTAATGAAGAAAGTCACCATGTAAAAAACAGGCTGAAAAGTAGGAAGCGGAAGGAAGTACACAAATGGGAGCAGGGTGGAGAAGTAGAGTGGGGATAATGGGGTAGACCAGGTTTGAGGTGACCATGGCTGGTTCAGATGCTTCCTCAAATGGAGTTTCTGGGTAGGAACTCACCAGGAAGAAGAGGAGCAGGGATAGTGCTAGGAGCACACTGATACCATGAGGAGACCAGAGCTGACAAAGTTGTCCTGGAAGCTTGGTTGAGTCCAGTTTTGAAGGGACCAATCTTCTCAAGTGTTCTGTGCACTCAAGTGTTCAGGAACCATGAGGACCTGCTCTCCCTGATCAATATCTTAATCCTTTTAAATGGAGCCAAGGGCAGTGCTTCTAGGTGGGCAGTAGCCCAGTCCATTTAGAGTCTGGAGAATACAATGATTTTTAAAAGGTAACCTTTGTTGGAACTCAAAATCTTATAAAAATGAACAATGAAAACTATCTTCATATGTAATAGGAAAAATACTATTAAGTGGGGCGGGGAGGGGGAAAGGCAACCTTTGTTTAAGGATTTATTTTTACCCTTTTCTATTTTGCTAAGAAATGACTACTTGGTCTTGACAATCTATGTACTTTCTTTTTTTTTTAATGGTTTCTTTATATATATTTCTTTAACATTTTATTTTCCCCAGTTACATGTAAAAGCAATTTTTAACATTTGTTTTTAAACATTTTGAGTTCCAAGTTTTTTTCTTTCCTCCCTCTCCTACCCCCTCACAGAAGAGGCAAGCAATTTGACATAGGTTACACATTTTCAGTCATGCAAAACGTATTTCCATATTAGTCATGTTGTGGAAAAAAAAAAAAAAGAAAACCAAACCAAAAGAAAACCCACAAGAAAAAATATTTTTTTTAAAAGTATGCTTCAATCTGCATTCAGACTCCATCAGTTTTTTCTTCAGAGGTGGATAACCTTTTTCATCATTAAGTGCTTTGGAATTGCTTGGATCATTGCATTTTGCTGTTACTATACATAGTTCTCCTGGTTCTGTTCACTTCACTTTGCACCAGTTCATGTAAATCTTTCAAGGTTTTTCTAAGAGCATCCCACTTGTTATTTCTTATACCGCAACAGTACTCCATGAGAATTATATACCACGACTTGTTCAGCCATTCTCCCATTGATGGGCATACTCTCAATTTCTAATTCCTTGCCACCACATAAAGGCTTACTATAAATATTTTTGTACATGTAAGTTCTTTTCCTTTTTTTTTTTTTTTTATCTCTTTGGGCTACAGACCTACTAGTGGTATTACTATGCATACTAGGGTATGCATAGTTTTACAGACCTTTGAGCATAGTTCCAAATTGCTTTCCATAATAGTTGAATCAGTTTACATCTATGTACTTTCAAATAGGGACAAGTCTGAAAAGGATTGTTAGACTAGGGAAAATACTGTTTCTTGATATTTCTAGAGAAACTAAAAAGGAGGTTTCAAAAATTATTGCACAATATACTACTTTTTTCTGGGAACCAATTTCACATTGCATTACTTCCTCTCTAGTTTCCTTCTCAAAGTTCAGAGCACTGGTAACATTTGTATTTTATATTACTGTTTTTCAGACTTGGAACATAGAAGAACTGCCACAGACACAGCTCCAAAAGAGAATATCTCTGGGAAAGGATCATCCCATGAAGGGAAATCTGAAAATCTCAGCAGTGCTGATCATTGCTTGTCTACTTGTGGAGAAAGTGAGAGCCAGGAAAAGAGTCAGGAGGTAAAGTATGAAAGGAATTTGAGAAAAAGGAAGATTCAAACTGGAGATAACACTAATAAAAATAAAGAATGTGAGAAAGCCTTCAGTCAAGGTTCAGACTTTTATGAACATTACAAAGACCATAATGTTGAGAAGCTTTATAAATGTAAAGAATGTGGGAAAACATTCACTCGCAAGTCAAGAATTATTCGACATCAGAAGATTCATACTGGAGAGAAGCCTTATAAATGTGATGAGTGTGGGAAAGCCTTCATGGAAAGCTCAACTCTCATTTTACATCAGAGGATTCATACTAAAGAGAAGCCTTATAAATGTAATGAATGTGGGAAAGCCTTCACTCAAAATTCAACACTTGTTATGCACCAGAGAATTCATACTGGAGAGAAGCCTTATAAATGTAATGAGTGTGGGAAAGCCTTCAGTCAGAGCTCAAATCTTATTGTACATCAGAAGACTCATATTGGAGAGAAGCCTTACAAATGTAATGAATGTGGGAAAGCTTTCACTCAAAATTCAACTCTTGTTAAGCACCAGAGAATTCACACTGGAGAGAAGCCTTATAGATGTCAGGAGTGTGGGAAAGCCTTCACTCAATACTCAACCCTCCTTAAGCACCAGAGAGTTCATAATGGAGAGAAGCCTTATAAATGTTTTGAATGTGGGAAAGGCTTCAGTGAAAGCTCAACTCTTATTATACATCAGATAATTCATACTGGAGAGAAGTCTTATAAATGTAATGAGTGTGGGAAATCCTTCATTCAGAGCTCAAACCTTATTGTGCATCAGAAGATTCATACTGGAGAGAAGCCTTATAAATGTAAAGAATGTGGAAAAGCCTTCACTCAAAGCTCAGACCTTTTTAAACATCATAGAATTCATACTGGAGAGAAACCTTATAAATGTGATGAATGTGGGAAAGCTTTCATTCAGAGTTCACTGCTTATTAGGCATAAGATGATTCATACTGGAGAGAAGCCTTATAAATGTAATGAATGTGGGAAAGCCTTCAGTCGGAGTTCAAACCTCATTGTACATCAGAAGATTCATTCTGGAGAGAAACATCTTGTAAAAAGCGCAGAAAGGCCTTCTTGTGATAATAAACATGTAAATATTCATCCTGGAGAATAGCCTTTTTAATGTAACTGGTTTAGGAAAGCCTGTGGCAGATCAGCATGTAACATTAGAAACTGAAGAATGAAAAACCATTTATTAAGAATTTACTATGTGTCAGGCATTGGGCTAATTGTTGGTTTTCAAGTAATAAAAGATGTCAGTCCCTACCCTCAAGGAGTTTTTAGTCTAATCATCTATGCATTCCATCAGCTGCAAAATGGGAGGGGGGGGACACAAAATCTTAAGGGTTCAAGTATAGGATCGATGAAAATGCCCATCAGTCCTTAGCAAGTATCTGGATTTCTATCCAACAGGGGCTGTTCATCATAATTTGGGGTGGGGAAATGGTTCTCAGGGTCTGAGTGAAAAGGGAAGTATAGATTTTCTCTGGGAGGGTACTGGGATTTGGAGTCTTGTCAGAAAGGGGAAAGGGGAAGGGCCATTGACAAAAAGTAGGAGAAAGATTTATTTGGGGAAGGGAAACTTAGATCCCACTGGGCACCAGTTCCCACTGGATGTTCCAGTCAACCTTGCATGAGGTCTGAGGCTGTTTGCCAGTACAAAAAGGAACATGCCATCTTATACTAGATTGAATTCATAGAAATGTAATGAATAACTGAAGGTTTTCCAAGACTTTTCCTCTAGACATTCTCCTCCAATTTTTTCATTTGACTTTCTGGATTTCAACACCATGCCTCATTTTTAGTCTCAACATAGAAATTCCCTCAGTACCTGGAATTTCCTCAACTTGAAAGATCTCTCCTCACCCCTTTCCCTAACCCTGTCCTTCTTACCCCTGACCCCTTTCTCCCATTGGTGAGTTCCTCTCCAGGCCTTTATTTTGGTGAAGGTACCAGAATGGCCAACCTTTATTCTCCTCTTCTGACCTTCTGGATTAAAACACTAAAAACCCTTACATGGGTATCTGCATCTCTCTCCATCATCCCACTTTACAACTCCCTGTTATGTGTTGTCTTCCCAATCAGAATGCAAGCTCCTTAAGGGAAGGACTATGTTTCTGTGTGTATATATATTGTCAATTCTTTAGCACTTAGCCTGAAAAATAGTAAGTCTTTAATAAATGCTTCTTTCTTGCCTTTGTTACACAATACAAATCTTACCCAACATCAAAGGATTCATAGAAGAGAGAAAAACTAGTCATGCTTTAGCTCAGTTTAGCTATGTGTTTGTGCTTCAAATACTTTTCCTGTAATAATACTTTTCCTTGATTCGTTTTATAATTCTTTTAATGAATATATTCAAGAATATGCATTTATTGTTATGATTACTGAATCCAATTTGCTTTCTGACATTTTCTTCTTGTGTGTTACCTAGAGAGAGTGAAATCTAGCATTTTCCAGTCTCACTGGCCTCAAAAAAATTTTTCTGATGATAACCATTTATAATTTCATTTTCACCATCATTTCATTTTTATGGCTATCACACTAATCCTATTCTTCACTCTTACAGTGACTTCTCATTAGTTAAGATTTCTTGTAGAAAGTGATCCTTGAGCTGAGTTTTCAATGGAGCAAGGGTTGGAAGATTTGGACTCATGACCAGGTGGGCATGGGGGTGGGGAGGCATCCTGTGTAAAGTTTTAGAGGCAACAGATGAAATGTGGTAGGAAACCTTTTTGGCAGAAGCATTTTGGCCATTTTGGAGGGGTAATAAGGTGAAATCAATCTGGAAAAATAAGTAGGGGCAAGTGCATGATGAAGCTAATGTCAAAACAAAAAGTGATTTTATTTATTTGTCCTTTTAGCAATAGGGAGCCTTCTTGAGGAGGATATGATTAGAATTGTTCTTTAGCAATAACAACTTGGGGGGCAGCTAGGTGGTGCAGTGGATAGAGCACTGGCCCTGAAGTCAGGAGGATCTGAGTTCAAATCTGGCCTCAGATCAATCACTTGACACTTACTAGCCTGTGTGACCCTGGGCAAGTTACTTAACCCCAATTGCCTAAAAAGGAAAAAAAAAAGGAATAACAACTTGGAGGATTTATAGAAAAGAGATTTGAAAACAGAGCCTGGATGCAAGGAGATCAATCATGGGTTTATTACAGTAGTCTGCTTATAGATGAATAGAGACCAGACTGGGATTGCTGTGGTTTAAGAGATAAAAGGGGAAAGCAGAGAGAGATACTGGGAAGGTTGAATGAATTAGGCTAAACAAGGAATAGAAGATGTGAGGCAAGCTGGCAGGAGCTGCTGAAGAAGACACCAAGATTGGGAACCTAGGAAACTGGAAAGATGATGATACCCTCCATGGAAATATGAAAGTTAGGAGATGAGATGGATTTAGGGGGGAAGGAAGATGCATTCAGAGTTGGACATGTTGAGTTTAAGATGCTTACAATATGAAATGTTGAAAAGGGAGTTGGAAATGCAGGATAGGGTCTCAAGGGAGAGACTTGGGATGAATATATAGATCTAGTAGTCATCAGCATGGAGATGATAGCAAATCCTGTGTGAGCCAAGGATATCATCAGGAGACAGGTTAGACAAGTGAGAGAAGGCCTAGGACAGAACACTGGGATAAATTATGCTTTGAGGTTAGGACACAGATGAAGATCCAGCAAATAAAAGTGAGACGTCAGACTGGTAGGAACAGAATCAGGGGGGAACCCTCTCAAGGAAATTGCAGTTGGAAGAGCATGCAGGGTAGACAGGGTGTTCAACATTGAGAAACTTACAAATCCAGTAGGATGAGAACTAGGGAAACAATTTGGAATTTATCAAGAAAGAGATGGAAGCCAGATTACAAGTGACTGGAAGATGGAGAAATAAGTGTAGATTGTAACTACTTTGTATATATTTTTATTAATGCTTATCTATTGATCAATCAATCAATTTTCTAAGAGTTTGAGACTGAAAGGGAGGAGATGGGTGACAGTTTAAGAGGTGGGCTGAAGTGAAGGATCTTTAAGGACAGGAGAGATCAGAGTGTATTTGGAATCAGCAGGGAAGGAAGGAGATAATGGATAAGATAACGGATAACGGATAAGGAGACAGTGAACTCAACCGTGTGTGCGTGTGTGTGTGTGTGTGTGTATACATATATACATATACATACACACATGTATATATACATATACATACATACACACATATGTGTGTATCTATCTATCTATCTATCTATCTATCTATCTATCTATCTATCTCTTCAATCCCCCCCACCATAGCCCAATCATTCTGCTTTTCTCAGGCATTTCTATCCAATCATTTCTCCAGCAGCAGCATCTCCTCAACAGACTTTTGATTCAGGAAATTTCCTCCAGCCAATCTTCCCAGGCAGGCCACTCAGGAAACACACAAAGACCAGTGATCCTGGAATCTGCTCATTTAGAACAAAGGCACAAAGGGAATGGTGGAAGGAATCCAATTGTGGTGTCAATATATGATCCAGCAACATATCAAGGAGGCAAAGAATGCAAAGGAGAGCATGTAATTGACGTAGCTAACCAAGGTGTTAGATGGGCAAGGGAGGAAAGTGTTATCAGCACAGGAGTGATGACCTGGGAAAGAAATGAAGTTTTGAGGTGGTAAGGTCAAAAGGGAAAAAGAAAGATAGAATGTTAAGGATAATTATCATATAAAAAGACTTCGAAGTTCAAGAACACAGAAGGGAATATTTGTGGGTAACAAACTCAATGCTAAGACTGTCTCTATGTGCACCTGAGGTATAATGAAAGAGATGGTTAAGGGAATTGAGTAAACTGAGAAAGTAGAAACTTAGGGTACTTGAATGGGTATCAGTATGCTTAAAATCTCCTAGTATAACGGCCAATCCAAGGTACACATTTTTCTCCTTTCAGGAAAAGTCAATCCTTTTTCAAGGAGGAAAGGTGTGTCTACCCCATGTCATGGGTGAATTGGAAACAATCTATGTCATGGAAATGCTTGTAAATATTGGTCCTATCACATCATGGCTGTCCTCTGAAATTCAGCTGAGTTCAGCTTAGAGAAGCTCATCCCAAGGACATTGGGTGCTGATCAGTGGAGACTTTTGACTTCAGCAACTATTGAAACCCATCTTCTGGAGGGCATATGGGGAATTATTAATAATCAATTGAAATGAATGAATAATTAGCTCATCTGATTTTTTTTAAAAACAGAAAACCAAGTTAACTACCAAAATATTGAAAAATTCACAACAAATGAGATACACTTAGAAAGATTTTTGCCCAACTACATGTGAACAAAACTGACAACTTAAACAACATAAATTAATATTTATAAAATATAAAATATACAAATTAACAGAACAAGAAAAAAATTGAACAATTCAATCTCAGAAGAAGAAACTGAATAAGTTATAAACAAAATACCAAAGGAAATAAACAAAAACCAGAACCAAATGGATTCACAAATGAATTTTATCAGAGGTTCTAAGAACTATTAAAAGTGAATTTCTGGAAAAACATAACACTCAATTTTGTTGTGTATCAGTCTATTGTTGTATATGATGTTGGCATGAACTGGGAGACCAGCTACAGCAACTGGTTTCCTTCAGTCTCTTCTTTCTTTTTGGTACAGAAAGGCTTAATTGGTAAAAAGGAGGATTTCAGAGTCTCTGGAATGTACCCCTCCCTTGTCTAGACTGATAGGCATTTCCCTTTGATTTATTAGAATTAGCTATACTTAAAAGGATACATCTTTTATCTATCGCCTGTTGTTAATGATTCACATTTTCCTTAAAAAGCTTACTTTTTTTTGTATGACCAAGTTACATTGTAGAGAGCAGACACTTTCCCCCCAGATGTTTCATATCATGTATGAATATTGCTTGCTGAATTGTGAATGACTCATCCCCTATTAGCTGCTGATGGAATATGCCACACTCTTGATTGTAATAAAGTCCGTGTCCTTAATTGTGCTAGTTTATTGGCTATAGCTGGTCAAATTGATTAGAAAATTCATGTGACAATTCTAGCCACAGCAGCTGGGACTAGATGACTCAACTCTCACAGGCTCCCAACTCAAAGAACTCTTTAAACATGCAATGATGAGTGCACCCATTTGGCACCTTTTAGAGAAGGGGGCCCAGGGAGGGCAGAGAAGAGTTGCAGTCGAGCACTTTTGTACTCCAAATTGAAAGATCTACAGAGACAAGTTAGTGTTTTGTACATTCTTGTATTGTGTTGTCTGATTGTCTGTCATTTATATATAATGAGTGTCTTGGCTGCCCCTCCTATCCAATTTCCCAATTCAATCTATAATGGAGATTTCATTCATTCAGAATAGAGGCTGATAAATCTAGAGTAAATCTTGACTAGCTAGTGGAATCCCATTTAAAATAATGACAGGAGCCCAACATAAAACTCAAAACTTGTTAGAGTAATCAGTGGTCATTGTGGGAGCTGGTCATTTTGTTCTAGAACTGAACCCTCTTGGTAATATTTTGGCAAAGTGAAAAAAATTATAGCAAGAACTGATGTGCCTAAGTCTCTACTTGCTGAGCTCTATCAAACTAAATGGCCACACTTTCTTTATTTTACTGAACAGTCGTGGCCATTGTTTGGTACACTTGATCATGAAATTTTCTAAATTTGAAAGGGCAAAATAGAAATTAAATTCCCCAAACAAACATGCATTGGCTTACTGGGGAGAATTCTAAAGTTCATAAAATTTGTCAAGCAAATTGTAAAAAAATTAATGAAATCAACTTTCTCCTGAGGAAAAAAAAAGTCTCCTTATGAGCTTTCACCAGAGGACAAGAGCTGACATTCTTTGCCACATTTTCCACTCAGTGTCCCAATGCTAGTCTCAAACACCCACTTTTTTGGAAATACAAGCAACCCAGAGGCAATATTCTTTTATGTAAGGGATGATGTCATCACTCTTTTCAACCTTGCTTTTTAGTGGCAAGAAAAATATCTCTATGAAATCCCTGATAAATAATGAGAGAAATAAGACAGAAAGGGAAAGATGGATGGAGACTCTGAGACAGGAATACCACCAGATACAACTATTAGCTGCATTGCAGTGAAATTTTGGCTGATTTAAATAAACTCTTGGTGGTGTCTGTTATTATTACTATTATTATTATTGTTGTTGTTATTATTATTATTATTATTATCATCATCATCATCCTAGGCATTAGCAGAAGAAATGCCCTTTTCATTCCAGATACCCAGCCAATTCTAATAACAAACTTTCTCCTTTAAGTGTTCAGTACAAAATAAGAAAAAGAATAAGAATTTCTCTGCAAATTTTTTTTTCAATCTTTAAAAAGATATAGTCTCATCTTTGTCTTTCTAATTCTGGCGAAGTTGGGAATACAGAGATAAAGTCAAATAAAAAGAAGGAAAATGTTTCTCTACTTGCAAAAATTTATGACATTGTGAACTAAAGATTAGACTTGTGACTGAAAAATAATTTCTTTACTGTGAATTTCTATATTATGGTTTCAGTGTTTTATTTTGTTTTGTTTTGTAAATGCTGAAATATCCTATTGAGTTTTAAGGATACTGCTGTTCGTAATTTTTAAAGGAAAAATAAAAATAAAAACTTTGAGAATATTACATATAAACCACTCCTAGACTCCTTTTTCACATTCTCTCTTTCTAAAAAATGATATTTGTTGTTTTAGGACAGAAGAAGGAGGTGATTTCACCAAATAGAGAATGCTAGGAAAGCTTTAAAGCAAAAATAAATAAATAGAGAAGCAAACAGTTTTGCAATCTGCAATTTCTAAACTTACCTGGCATTTAAGAACCACTGCTCATGCAATGATTAACTCTTCTCTTCCATTTTGGAAGAAAAAGATTTGTCTAAATCAGAAAGCAAAATTTCATTTTAGGAGAATGTGTTTATTTTACCTTGGAGATCTGGGAATGAGTTAGTAGAATTTTATTGCTGCTATTAAAGGTTGTACCTGACAAAATGAGAAATTCCATATAAGCCTTGGAGTTTCAATTTTGTTCATGGAAAAGGTTTTGCAATTAATTGATACATTTAATAAAACTTGTGCTAATTTGTCCGAATATAAGAGATTTCAGTTGAGGAAAAGTTTTGTAGATGGATTGAGATATGATTGGAAGATGAAGATTGAGAAAGTAGTGAAGGAAAGTGAAGGGTTGAATTAGAGTGAGGAAAGAGAAATGTTGGTTTGGAGACTGTTTTTGACATAATGGTTGGATTTCTCAAAGAGCAGGAATATAAAACAGGTGATTTTCTTTACCCACATTGGCGTAATACAAGATCTCCATCTTTATCAGCTATCACAATGTACATCAGACGTCAAAAGACAAGTTGAGAATTAAGAAAAGTTTAAGATAAGTAACATCTCACTTAGATAAGAGGAGGAAGACTTCTGTGCCTGTAAAATTTTTATTCTGTATTGGAGAAGTGCTTCTTTTCTCCTCAGTTAAAATTAATTCTGAGATTTCTCATGGTCTCCAAACCTTATTTCATTGATTTTGGTATTTTTGTTGATGTAGAAAAGTAACTGGAATTGTACAGCAACATTGAATAATGGTCAATTTAAGATTTGACTTTATCTTGGGTTTTGAGAAATTGGGGAAAATCTCTATTCAAGGCAAGATTGCTCTGTTTTCGGAAAGGTAAGTACCAATGCCAAGAGTAATTTCATTTTAAGTACTCTATACGGGCATGCGAATGCGGTGAATATAGAATGTCCAAACTGGTAAAGTGATGAAATGATTTTCTGTGTAAGGTAATTCAGAAATTCTATGTAAGACAATTCAGAAATACATTCAACTGAATTGATGTGGTAATGTTGTTCAATTGTTTCAGTCATGTCTGACTCTTCATGACCCCATTTGGGGTTTTCTTGGTAAAGATACTGGCATGGTTTGTTACTTCCTTCTCTAACTCATTTTACACATCAGGAAACTGAGGCAAACAGGGTGAAGTGACTTGCCCGGGTTTACACAGCTAGTGTCTGAATTAATGTAATGACCAGCAATACGTTTTGTTTCATGTTTTGAGACTATCATATTTTTATCATGCTCTTACTTTTTTTTTTAATCATAATTTTGGGAAATCATGGTGTAAGAAATACTGTTAATTGAAAATGATACTTCGAGTGTAGTGTATTTCTATTATTAAGAGATTAACTTCTCTTACAATCAAAATGTTGTGAAATTGTAAATATGAGCTATCAGTTATTAGAAACTGTTGTCATTGTGGTTAACAGTTTGTTACATGGTTATGTTTTGCTTTAAGATGGATAATAATAAAAAAAAATAAAATGGATAATAATGATAATCGTTCGGTGTTTGGAAAAAGTCCAAAATATCTTATACATTTTCATTATCTGCAAAGTTCATTGAGGACTTGTCAGGTTCCTTTGGATCTTCCACTTGGGCAAGGTCCTAAAGTCTTATCAGTACTATGGAAGAAGGAACTATTAAAAAGGTTTTGTCCTATTAAACCTATGGTAGGTCAGTTTAGGTGTTTAAGCTTAGGCCTGAGGAAACATTCTTGCTATTGCTGCAACCATATTCCAACTTCCTTTCACAGCATCATGGCAGGTGAATTGTGAAGTATTTATAATGAAACTTATTGTTATAATATTCAAACATCTCTGAGCTACTATTATGGAATGTAAGTATAAGAGACCCTATTGCTTTTATTTTTAATATTCTGAATTTTTGGCTACTTCTTGTTTCAACTTCCTAACCTAAGTAGCTAAGATAATTCAGTCCTTAGGTTCACCATTCCCTTTCCGAATGACATGAGGATAATACATATCCTCAAAGGAGAAACCATGTGATATGTGTAAGGATGTAAAGACTTTAATTTTCTTTTCATTTTATAGTATTTTCCCCAATTACATGTTAAAATTATTTTTAACATTTTTTTAAAAAGTTTTGAGTGGATAGAACACCAGCCCTGGATTCAGGAGGGACCTGAGTTCAAATCCGGCCTCAGACACGTAACACTTACTAGCTGTGTGACCCTGGGCAAGTCACTTAACCCCATTGCCTAGACCCCCCAAAAGAGTTTTGAGTTCCAAATTCTATCCCTTCCTTTCTCCCCTTCCCTCTGTCTGAGATGGTAAGCAATCAGATAGTTTATACATGTGCAGTCATGTAAAATATTTCCATATTAATCATTTTGTACAAGAAGATTCAAATTTAAAAAAAAGATTGAAAGTGAAAATAGCATGCTTCAGTCTGTATTCAGACAGTTTTTTCTCTGGAGCCAGATAGCATGCTTCATCATGAAGCCTTTGGGATTGTCCTGGATCATTCTGTTGCTGAGAATAGCTGAATCATTCACAGTTCTTCATCATACAATGTTGTTGTTACTGTGTACAATGTTTTCCTGGTTCTGCTCATTTTGCTTTGCATCAGTTCATACAAGTCTTTGCAGGTTTTTCTGAAGTCATTCAGCTTGTCATTGTATACCATATCTTGTTTAGCCATTCCCCAAGGCTTTAATTTTTAATGAGGTAGCAGTCTTTACTTTGAGAAAAGCAACAAGATGAGATTTTTCCATTAAGGAATTAAAATGTATTGATTGACATATATGTGATATACCAATATTTTCTATTGAAAACAATAACAAAAGATCAAATAAACCTGATGAGCCTAGATGATATTTAAAAATTTTTATCCTAGAGAGAATAAAGAATGAGACTAAAAAAGGTAAAGTACCAAAAGTCCTTCAGGTCCATTGGAATATATCCAGATTAATTTTTTTTTAAGGAGATCAGGGTTAAGTGACTTGCCCAGGGTCCCACAGCTAATAAGTGTCAATGTCTGAGGCCATATTTGAACTCAGGTCCTTCTGACTCCAAGGCCAGAACTCTAACCACTGTGCCATCTAGCTGTTCTCAGATTAATTTTATTTTAAAAACTACATAAGGCTTGGATTATGCTTTAGTAACTATATATAAATTATCAAATTAGATTAAGAAAGTTACATATAACATTCTTTTAATAGTTGTCAAGAAACTTTTAAATCATATTTTTCCTTTTTGAAGACTCTCTGTCTCTGATAATATCAAGAGGAAGAAGAACTCACTTTACAGGTCAGGTCCTCATGGATGCGTTTTAAGATTTTTTTTGTGTGCAGCCCATGAATCATATTATCCATAGCAGGTATAGGGTTTAGGCAAGATAGAAAGAACAAATAATATGTGAATATTTTTAAATCTCTAAACTTTCAGATGAGTTACAGATAACCTAATCTGATGTTCTTCCTATAGCCCTGGTGGTCATAAGGGTAACTCCATAAGATTTTCACTGGCTTTCACCACAGGAACTACTGGCAAGTTAAATGTAAAGATTTTGTCAGGCCTGACTAAATCATACTGAATCTTATCATGAGCAGGTTAAAGACAATATTATCTAGGTAATCTGCCCAAGTGACCTGGAACCTGGAAGTTATCAAGCAACTACCTCTGCAAACCCGTCTTGGAAACAAGGTGAAATAGCCCATTGCAGGTACTGTTAACCACTAATGTTCAAATTAATGACACCAAGATATCGATTCAGGGATGTGTATTTCTGAGCTGAAGTAGATTGAACTGGACAATTCGTGGATAGTGGTCAAGGATGTACCCTTTTGATGTGGAACTTCCAAGGGAAAATGCTTCCCAGAAGTAGACAACTTCATAAAGTAAGCGGCTGAGTCTAAGATGATGGAATAAGACATCTGCTGCCTAAATGGATATCAAGATGTATTTCCTATTCCTTGTTTTTAGACCCTTGATAATAGAGTTATGTTTATTACAAATTGACTATAGTACAATCAATTTATTTTATTAATTGATGTTTGATATGTAGTCTTGTGACAAGTTTGAGAGATGTGATTTCTGGATAATTAATCATTTTTATTAGTTATGGCTAGCAAATAATAAAAGGATGGTCATCCAAAGACCCCTCCTGGAGGCCTTCTGAGCCTTATATATCCTTGGAAGAGTGGGTATTCCCGACAGGCAGCAATCAATTCTGTTCGGTTAGCCATTAATGAGAATGAATATTAAAATGAGACATGGACCTATTCTAATGACAGGCTGAGGGACACGACTCTAACCCCTCAGTCTTGGACAAAAAGACTTATCTCTACCCACATAGGGCAATCTAGACAAAGAGGGTCCAATTCCACTCAGATCTGTCTGACTAGAACACAATGGGCCAGCATTCACCTAGACTACAATCTCTTTACCTTTTGATTGGGTCTAAGCTTTCCCAAGCTTAGATAAGTAGCACCCAAGCTTTTCCTTAACAAGAAGCATCCTTATGTTTGGATAGCCAGCTGCATTGTAATGACCAATCACCTTTTTCCTCCATTTCATATAATGTACAAGTATTGCTTGCTGAATTCTGAGTGTGAATAATAAATTCCTTGTTCATTGTTGATGGGGTAGGCCACACACTGAGTGTAATCAATGTCTTCTGATTTGTGCTGGCTTATTGGCTTTAGCTATCAAATTGGGTTTGGTTTAGTTTGGTTTTCGAAGCAATAGGGTGAAGTGACTTGCCCAAGGTAACACAACTAATAAGTGTCAAGTGTCTGAGGACAGATGTGAACTCAGGGTCTTCCTGAATCCACGGCCAGTGCTTGTCCACTGCACCATCTAGCTGCCCCTAGTGAAATTGTTTTTAAAAAATCAATGTGACAAGCCCAATATCGTATGAAACAGTTTCTGAAAATTGCAAAAGAAGAGATCTTGCTAAATCCCTCTTTTGATGTAAGTACATTCTCAGCACACAAACCAGAGAAAGTTAAAACCAAAAAGAAACCTATAGGCCAAACCTAATAAACGTTGATTCAAACATCAGAGGCCATAAAAACATATTGCAAAGATCCTCTTTATAACTAGGAATGTAAGGTTGATTTAATATTCAGGATACTATAAGCTCAATTAATCATATTAATAAGAAAAACAACAAAATTATTTGATGCCATCAGTAAAAACAGAGAAATCTTTTTTTAAAAAATACCTATTTCTATTATAAACACTAGAAAACATAAGTTGAAATGGGAGGAATACCTTCATGACAATTTTGCAAGATAGCTGCTATTATTTATCCCCATTTTACAGTTGAGGAAACTGAGGCAAAAAGAAGTTAATTGACTTGCCCAAAGTAACAATGCTATTAAGTGCCTAAGGCCAGATTTGAACACAGGTCTTTCCTGACTGCAGGCCTAGCACTGTGCCACCGAGCTGCTTCTTGGAAGATTTTCCTCAAAAGGATATTTAGTGTATATCTAAAAGTATTAGCTAGCATTAATTATAAGGGGGACAAACTAGTATTCGCTCCAACAAAATTAGAGGTAAAACAAGATTTTGAATTATCACCACTTCTTTTTCCCAGAGCTCCACAGAGGTGGAAATAGAGTCAATTGAGGAATAGGAATTTAGGGGGCTGGAAGGAATGTCAATATATCTGAAATCTCATACTTTAATGGTGGACTAAGCTGGACAGAAAGAGTGCTCTAAGCACTGCAGAAGGAAAAGGAGAGTGTCCTTGCACTCAGGACATGAAGGATACCAGAATCTTTTATTGATCAATTTGGATTGACAACATCAAAAGAATACAAGTCCATGAGTGAATGTTGCAGAATAGATTCTGGGAGTGGCATTGGAGGGGTCGGGTGCCAGGACCCTTCTGACTCCCCCACCAGGATCCATCAGTTTAGCTCTCTGAGTGAAAGTATAATCAGAACTAGAAAGTGTGACTAGGAATGTTGTGTCACCAGAAATGAAGCAGGCCTCAGAGAGGCAGATTTTATTCGCAGACCAAGAATTTTAGACAGCACAATGGAGTGGACAGTTAGATCTGCAGTGAGAAGTGTAAGGGGCAGGGTTGAGGGGAATGAGTCAGAGTAGTGGATAGAGAATTCAGTTTGTATACTGACAGGTAAAAACTCAAACTCCCTGTGTTCGGGAGCATATGATGGGGTGGGAGTATGGTTACCGTTGAGAAAAGATTCCAGGGAGAGTATCAATGTCCAAAGCCCTCCCTCAAGGACTTACTTCATAGCAGAAGAAGCTTTTGAGCCCTGGGAGACCTAGAGAGCCTTTTCACGAATACCTGGGGCAGGCAAAGGCATGCCTTTGGGGAGTCCACACATGAGGTAGTATGGCAATTTGGGACAGGTTTGACCAAAACAGAACTGTATGAAAACACTGAAGAATCTAAAACAACATATCACAAAGCTCAACTTACACTACAACCAGAAATGGAGGGAGGGTTCAATATTGGGAAAACAATTGACTTAACCATCTCAGTGGATACAACACTGGGCTTGGAACCAGGGAGGCCCATCTTCCTGATTTCAAATCCAGGCTCAGACACTTGCTAGCTGTGTGACTCTGTCAAGTCACTTCACCCTGTTTGCCTCAGTTTCCTCATCTGTAAAATGAGCTAGAGAAGGAAATGGGAAACCACTCCAGTAGTTTTAATAAGAAAACTCCAAAAAGGGCACAAAGACTCAGACATGACTGAAAATGACTGAATAACAATAACAAAGGTGAGGAGAGGGGGGACAAAAAAGACTAGCAGGAAAAAGTCCATGGGAGGTATGGACCCAAGAGAAGTCTCACAAGCCAGTCCCAGGAGATGGCTGGCAGAGGACCTATTCCAGTATGAGGTAGGTGTAGCACTGGCCCCTAAAGTTCTAGATAGGATTCAGCACTCAAACCCTTCCGATTAAGTGCTTTCTAGATACAGGTTCTTGGGCTTGGAGAGAGCTTCCCTGTGTAATTGGCATTAGATCTCAATGTAAATAAATTCGATCATACAATGTAAATTTCCCTGGAGGGTATTCATCAAGGGGACTGTCAAGGGGACAGCATTACCTGGCCCCCTGAGATTATTCCCTGGCCTCCTCAGGCTGGTGAACCTCATCTCTTCTCTTGGATGGCTGCCTTCCAGGCCCAGCCAGCCCTGTTGTGCAAGCTCTGTGGCAGCCTGGGCATTTCTCCCCAGACTGCTCATGCATAGCCCAACATCATCAGCCAGGAATTCAGGTTCTCCAAGGAGAGTTGGAACATCCCTCCTTTGGGTGCCCCAAATCTGAGCCTAGGGGATGTCTGCAGGTTCTTTGTTGAATTCGAGTGTAGCAATGAGGTTAGAAAACATTCCTGCAGGGAACCCTTCTCAAATATACCTAGATTTGGGGTGGGCTGATGCTTTGTAGGGACTCAAAGAAATACCGGGCTCTCATTCTGAGCCTCCACAGCCTTTCCAGTGCTAGGTACTGGTACTTCTGTAAAGAGAAATGAACCTACCACAGCCATGCATAGACTAGGGCCAGATCCAAACATTATGGGAAGCTCCCACAAGGCTATGCCCTGCATGTAAGGCAATGATGGGAGTAATTTACTAACATCCAGAGGCCCTACTGTCAAAAAGCTTTGAGTATACCTGAATGAGAAATCAAACAACATTTTAAAATTACTTTATTGTTGTGTGGCTTGTTACTAGGGAGGTAAAGTCCCCAAAAGATCCAGAAGAACCCAGGCAGGCCCACAATATTGGCTGACCGTTCAGAGTGGGATTCCAAATCTTTTCTGTGTGTCATGAACAACTGTAGGGGTCTGGTGAGGCCTGTGAAATCCTTCTCAGAATTGCGGTTTCAAATTAACAAAATGCATCAGGTTGCAAAGAGCATCAGTTCCATAAAACTGTCGTTAAGTCATTTCAGTCATGTCTGACCCTTTGTGACCCTCTTTAGGGTCTTTTTGACAAAGATGCTGAAGTGGTTTGCCATTTCCTTCTCCAGCTCATTTTACAGATGAAGAAACTGAGGCAAACAGGGCCCAGAGTAACACAACTAAGTGTCTGAGGCCATATTTGAACTCAAGAATATGAGTCTTTCTGACTCCAAGCCTGGTACTCTATCCACTCTGCCACCTGGTGGCCCTTACATAAAATTACTGTTATTTACATCTTAAAAAAAAAGTTCAGGAAGACTTACATGAACCGATACGTAGTGAAGTAAACAGAACCTAGAAAATTATATGTCCAATGTCTACAAATATCAACAATATTTTCCCCAATTACATGTAAAATCAATTGTTATCATTCATTTTTTAAAATTTTGAGTTCCAACTTCTCTCCCTCTCTTTCTTCCTCCCTCCCTCCTCAAGACAGTAAACAATTTGATATAGATTATACATGTGCAATCATGCAAAACATATTTCCATATTCAAAGACTATAAGTATATAAACAGAAAGAACACAAAATGAAAAAGAAAGGGAAGGCTGCAAAATTAGAAAGAGTGGAGGCTAAGGCACCTAGCTGCCCTTGTAGCCCCTGAATGCAGTCTGCAGATGAGTAAATAATAAAGTAATCCCAGACCAAAGAGAAGCCTGCAGCTCTGTTCCTCTAAACCTACAGAGCTTTCCCACTGGCTGATAGTGGATTACACTAGCTACAACCTACTAGAAAGACCAATAAGGGGTAAAATAAGATGAGTTACATAGACCCAAACACAGGTAAAGATCGCACAAGATCTTATTCTATTTTTCTTTGACCTAAATGTGTTTGGGTGCAGAGCAGAAGAACTCTTTGATGGGGAAAGGAAGGCAGTGAAATAATCTAGTCCCTTTTGGAAGTAATGACTGTTTTGTCATAACATTTGAGCCCAGTGTAGAGGGATCTCTTCCTGGCAGTGGGGAGAGAATGAGTGCAAGGATGCCAGCCTCTCCTTTCCCTCTGGGGTCAGTGGAAACACAAGCATAAACTAGCTGTGCACCCCAGACAAGCCATTTAACCCTCTTTGCCTCATTTCCTCATCTGAAAAATGAACTGCAGAAAGAATTTTGTGTTTTTTTTTTGTTTTGGGGGGCCATTTATTTATTTATTTATTTATTTTCGGCAACTGGGGTTAAGTGACATGCCCAGATCACAGCTAGTAATGTCATGTGTTTGGTCTGGGGAGAAGGAATTTTAGCAAACCATTCCAGTATCTCTGCCAAGAAGGTCCCAAATGGTGTCATGAAGACTTGGACCCAACTGAAAACTACTGAATTACAACAAAATCTGACAACATTCCTTTAAGAAAAGTACTATCAGAATTATTTACTCCATTTTAGAGGTGAGAAAACCGAGGCACAGAGGAATGAAATGAGTTATATGGCTAGCCAGGGTTGAAGGCACAATTTGAAAGCAGATCTTTCTGATTCCTGGTTCTTTATTAACTTTATGGGAGTTGGTCTGCAATGTGATTTGCAATTCTATTCTACACTCTGGGGAATTATACTATTGCTAATAAGGAGAAACTCAAGTGATTAACAATCAATTTTGGGAACTATAGGGCACTCCTAGACCTCCAGGAGAAAGAGGTCCCACCCCACATTTTTAATTCTACCTATGTGACCACTGCAAAGTCATTTCAGTCCCCCATCCTCAGCTTCTCCACCCATAAAATGCAAGAGGCCCATTAGCTACTATGTAGCTCCAGGGGTAGCCTCTAAGTTCCCTCCCAGACTTACTTCTATGCTCCTTGGCAGGTGTTCTTAAGAGATCAGGCTGGTAGCTCTTTGATCATGGGCAACTGCCTTGTGTTTTTTAGGCATATTTCCCTCCATTTGTAAGATAAGAGAACTGGAGACCTATAAAGGTCTCCTGTTTTCCATCTATAAGTCTGGAGGTGGACTAATCCCAAGAGGATTATTGGATGAATGATCCCTTTCTCTGTCCCACTAGGACTGTCATGGACTCAAAGCTAGAAGGGACCCTCAAAATCATCTTGTCTAACCTCCTCATTGTTGAGAAAACAGTGGCATAGAAGTGAAATTACTTGCCCAATGTAACATAGATGACCTCTCCCATCCTTCAGTCCCTCTTCCCAGTTTTTTTCCTATTGAAGACTAAACTTCCTTTCATCCATCTAATTGGGTGTCCTGCCCTGAATCTTTAACACATATTGGAGCTTTGATTTTCATGGAAATAGGTCACAGACCACATGACTAATCATTTAGGAGGCAGTTTAGTGCAGGGGAAAGAGCACCAGATGTGGAGTCAGAAGACTTTCCTTCAGATCTTAGTTTTGGCACTGATTACATCTGTGTCCTGGGGCAAGTTTCTCCTTCACAGAGTTCTTTAGTTTTCCTGGAGAAGTGCTGAAGTACAATAGGAAGAGAACTACATTGGAAATCAGACCAAATCTGAATTTTGCAACTCATTAATTCTATGATCTTGTAAAAGTCACTTAAACTCTCTGAGCCTCAGTTTCCTTCTCTGTAAAATGAGTGATTTTTAGATGTTGCTGTTGTTGAATTGTTTCAGTCATACCCAACTCTCTGTGACCCAATCTGGGGTTTCCTTGACAAAGATACTGGAGAGGTTTGCCATTGATTTGGGATAGATGACACTTATGGTCTCTCCAATCTCTGAGTATGTAATCAGCTGAGAAAAGATATTTAAAGCATTGTGCAAACGACTATGTAAATGTTAGCTGTTATAAGTTTTACTTCTTATGTAAATGATGAGCTTTTCAAATACATTAGGCAGCTCTGAAAGACCAGGAATCTCTCATTCCTTTTATTCCCACCATGGACAGTGCTGCTCACTCTACACTGGCTTAGTTTCCAGCCAATCTTCTAACCAGAGGTTAGGGCACTAGGGGAGGGAGAGCAGGTGGGGTTCAGGTAAGGAAGGGAAAGTAAGAATGTTGACTCCTAAGTTTTTTCCTCGCTTCCACTAGTATTAGGGGGCCTGCTTCCCACTGTCTCTGGCAACAGGGTCAATACAAGAAGGCAAAATCTGAATTCCCAGGGTACACGTTTTATTTGTCTCATCCCTTCCCCTAGCCAGAGCAGACTTTGGGGTTTGTTCTCATGAACACATACCCAAGAGGGAAATCAGAGGAAAAGGAAAAGATGGTAATAAGAGAGAAGCAGTGTCCGATAGACATAAGGAGAAGAGGTAAAAATTGTGACATAGTAATGCTATTATATAAGCATAAGAAAAAGAGAGCTGAGCACCCAGAGCAGTATGCCTGATGGACATTGGTCCTCGCCTATCTGAACAGTGAGTATTCCTGCAGGCTCACTCACACTCCTGAGTCTCTAACAGAACACATCTGTGCATGTGTTCTGTGACCACAAAAACAGAGGGCTCTCCCAAAGACACCACAATGAAATCAGAAACCCACATCATGGATCATGGAGGGGGAAAAAGATGGTAGCAAACAGTCCTGGTGTAGTAGCACTAAGGATATCTTGGCCACAGGGCCTCTAAAGTCCCCAATATGTTATCCTAAGATGATATAGAAGACTTTGAAAGTCCAGGCCTTTGAACTTCAAAGATCCAAAGGGAAGAGGCCTAATCTAAGGCGGTACAGTTCAGAACAGGATCAGTAGCTACTGAGGTTGGAATGACATAAGGCTGATTACTGCCTTTGTCTTCCTTCTCTCTTATTCTCATCTTTTTTCCTTTCCTCCAATTTCCCTATTGGGTATGTCATTCATGAGAACAAACCCCAAAATATTTAATAGTTGTTTTAATATTTTTTTAAATTACATGTAAAAACAATTTCTAACATTCATTTTAAAGTTTTGAGTTCCAAATTCTCTTCCTCTCTCCCCCTCCCCGTTACTGTGAATTCAAGGTATCTAGGGAGAGTTAAGAAATTGAAAGAGAAAAGCAAAAAGTTACCAAAGGACCTCCAACCTAATTTAACCAGATTTTTAGTTTTCAATAACTCCTCACCAAGCCTTTGAGTGATCAGGTCAAGGGAATTACTCATTTGGCCAATTGGGTGGCCTGGGCTAATACTAACATCAGCCAAGTCTTTCCCTAGGCTAAGGTCAAGCAAAGGCCCTCAATTTTATGGGCATTTGGACTCAGGGCCTAGACTGGACAGGGTGTCCAACGTGAACCCAAGAGGACTCATCAGGTTCTTACTCTGTTCAATGTGATCCCATGCTGGTCAGGTCTTGTCCATTTGAATTCTAAAATCATAGAAACTTACTCAGCTTCCACGATCTCAGAGAACTCTGGGGTATAATTTGCAGTGACCACAGGAGAATCCCACTTCTGACACCATATTGCTGTTTTTAAGAACAAACCCCAAAATCTCAAAAAGTTTTAGAAAGAAATTTATTGGGTTATTTGGTAGAGGAGAACATGCCAGAAAGGAGGTGTAGATCCCCCTCATCCAGGCTCTGGAAGGTTTACATTGTATATGATTCAGACAAAGGTACACACGCACAAAACACATGTACACAGTGAAGTGATTTTGCTGAACGGGGAACTTGAAAGCAAGGTAGGTTGAGATGGAAAGGAATAAATGTAAACATTCAATGAAATGTGGGCAAAGTCAAAACACAAGCTGGAGTACACTCAAACAAGACCTGGTTGTGGAGACGCAACACAAAAATGGTTTAGGGGGTCCAGTAATTGGAGGACTCCAAAATTCCTTGTAGCCGTCTCTGAAATTCCTGGAGAGTTATTGAGGTCAAAGAGACATTCCAGATTCATCTAGTTAGATTTAAACACTATAATAATTAGTACATTTTATTAACAATGTAATAAAGAATCCACAGGTGAAATGGATTTCTGTACCCAGCAGTATGTATGTGCATCTTTCCCACCTTTGTCCAGGTCAGACAATAATGAGGTTAAAATACTACCTGCTGTCCCCTTTTCCAGCAGCCCCTTCATCATTAAGGCATCTACTTGGGCGCCATAATTGTATGAGACAATTTTGTCCATTATTCCTTTCCCTTTGCCCTCCTCCCTTCACCAGTGTACCCTTCTTGTGTTCCTTGTCCAGTATTCATTTTTGTTCAGTCTCTTCAGTCGTGTCCAACACTCCATGGTCCCATTTAGGGTTTTCTTTTTAAAGATACTGGAGGGCCATTTCCTTCTCCATCTCATTTACAGAGGAGGAAACTGAGAGAAGCAGGGCTAAGTGACTTGCCCGGGGTAACACAGCTAGTAAGTGTCTCAGCAGGATTTGAATTCAGGAAGATGAGCATTCCTGCCTCCAGGCCCAGCACTGTATCCACTGTGCTACCTATCTGCTCTATTCTTCATTTAAGATCATCAAAAGATGAAATCACTACTCCCATGACCTCTGTGTCATTAGATTCCCTGGATGATGTGTGATGACAGAATTCTGAGGGGATTGAGTCATCTTTGCACAAAAGAATGCAAACAATTCATCTGTGTTTCCAGACTGACAGCTCATATTTACTTGCTCCAATACAATACATACTTCTTCTTCTTCTAGGTAACATCCGTGTTCAATTCTTTGGAACTATAGTGTTCCAATTTCATGACCATACAATACAATACTACTGGTATTAAAAAGATGAGATGCTATTTCTAGGAAAAGTTAGGGGACGTTGAAAGAGCTTTCACAGCTAGATAGGAGATACCTCAGAGACATTTATTCCAAACAATTTCTGACAAGAATGCCTTCCATCCATGCCTAGCATCCCTAGCAGGTGACCGCCAAACTTGTCCTAATACCCACAGTTACATCTCCTCCCCCATAACACTTTGAGGCAGCTCTAATTGGACTATCTTTTCTTACTATTTATATACCAAGACTTAATCCAGTAATTGGCCACTGTAAGCAACAAATGATTTTGCATTCTTCCATTTCTGATATATCAGCCATAGGATACTTTCCCAAATTCATTACATTTAAAGGGGGTGGGTATTTTCCAAGAAGAATCCTTTCCTATTTAAAAGCAAAAGAAGGCATCCCCATATTTTTTAGGCTTTCTTCTCTCCAGTATGAATTACATAATGTCCTTAAAGGCTGAGCTCAGAATGGAGGTTTTCATTATACTAATAAGGTCTCTATCCAGGGTGAATCTCCAGACGTACAATAAGGTTTAACTATTCAGTAGATGCTTTTCCACACCCTTTACTTTTCCACATTCTCTCCATTATGTTTCCTTTTGTGTAAGATCAGGAGGACCTTTCTCATAAAGGCTTTCCCACATTCACGGCATTTGTAAGGCTTCTCTCCAGTGTGTGTCCTCTGATGGCGTATCATGTTGGATTTTTGATTGAAAGCCTTCCCACATTCATTACATTGGTAAGGCTTCTCTTCAGTGTGAACTCTCTGGTGTTTAATAAGGGTGGAGCTCTGAGTGAAGGCTTTCTCACATTTATTACATTCATAAGGCTTCTCTCCAGTATGAATTCTCTGGTGTTTAACAAGTATTGAGTTTTTAGGAAAGGCCTTCCCACAGTGACTACATTTATAAGGCTTCTTTCTATTATGAGATTTTTTATGTGAAAGAAGGGTTGAGCTCTGACTGCAGACTTTCTCACATTTCTCATTTTTAGAAGGTTTCTCTTCAGTATGAATTTTCTGGTGCTCATTTAGTGTTGAGTTTTTACGAAAGGCTTTCCCACATTCACTACATGTATAAGGCTTTTCTCCAGTATGAATCATCTGATGGGAAATAAGGGTTGAGCTCTGACTAAAGGCTTTCCCACATTGCTCACATTTATACCGCTTCTCTCCAGTATGAATTCTCTGGTGGTTGAAAAGAGTTGAGTTTTGATTAAAGGCTTTCCCACAAGTATTACATTTATAAGGCTTCTCTCCAGTATGAATCTTCTGATGTTGAATAAGGTTTGATCTCTCCACAAAGGCTTTCCCACATGTATTACATTTATAAGGTTTCTCTCCAGTATGAATCCTCTGGTGTTTAATCCGGGTTGACCTCTGACTGAAGGCTATCCCACACTCATCACATTTATAAGGCTTCTCTCCAGTATGAATCCTCTGGTGGTTGGAGAGGGTTGATTTTTGAGTGAAGGCTTTCCCACACTCATTACATTTATATGGTTTCTCTCCAGTATGAATTCTCTGGTGTTTGAAAAGGGTAGCATTTTGAGTGAAGGCTTTCCCACACTCTTTACACTTATAAGGCTTCTCTCCAGTATGAATCTTCTGATGTATATGAAGTTTTGAAATCTCAAAGAAGGCTTTCCCACATTCCTCACATTTATAACGTTTCTTTCCAGCATGAACCTTCTGATGTTGAATAAGTCTTAAGTTGTCAGTGAATATTAAATTACATGCATTACATATATAAGCCTTCTTAATAGCAGGGATTTCCTGACGTTCAGAAGAGTGTGAATATTGAGGGGCTGCTTTCCCGCGCTCCTTATGCTTATAAGTTTTGCCTCTAGCTTGAATCTTCTGGCGTTTGGTGATTTTTCTCACATCACTCTCCTCTTTTACTTCTTCACTTTTTACCTGGCTCTCACTTTCACCCCATTTCCACAAAGAGAAGTAATCAGCAACACTGCCAAGTCTTTCAATCTTCACTCCATGGGAAGATCCCTCCTCTGGCTCATTCTCAGTCTTGATCTTGGATTCCAAATCTGAAAAACAGTAATATAAAGAACAAATGTCTGATATATATCTAATATAAAGTACAAAGTTTCTTAGTTTTGAGAGTGGAAACTAGGATGAAGTGATGCCACTGCAAATGGTACCTAAAGAAAGATAGCACCTGGTGCAAACATATTTTGAAATCTCCCTTTTAGTATCTCTAGAAGTATTGAAAAATAATATTTTCCCTAGTCTAATAACCCTTTCCAGACTCTTCCTTATTTGAAAGTATGTAGAAGACCAAGAACACAGGCCTTTCTTAGGGAATGAATTAAAGGTAGTAACAAATCTTTAAATAAAAGTGATATATTATCTTTTTCAAGAAATCATTGGCCATCCCTTCAATGGACTATGATATGACCCACCTAGAATCACTTTCCTTGTTTCCATTCAGAAGGTAATGTTATTGACCAGGAGGAGGAGGTCTCCTTGGTTCTGAAGGAGGTCCAAAACACTTGAGGGGATGGGTTACTTCAAAGCAGGCTAAGTCGAAGACTCCCAGGACTCCTTCTCAACCTGTGACCCAGGGGCCTCCTCACAGTAGACGGTGCCCTGAACATTTTGACCCCAACTCTTTTTCTCTACCTCGTGAGTTCCTCACCAGCATCTCCATTTGAGAAAGTACCCACAGTGGCCATGATCACTTTACACCTGAACACCCCTGTGTATTTCTCTACCTTGCTCATTCGGGTTCTTCTCTCCCCAACATTGAAACAACCTTTTTATATGTTGACTCTCTTCATTGAAATGTAAGCTCTTTAAGAGTTGAAAATTTCTTTATTTGTGCTTTTTTAAAATTTTCATGGTGGAGTATTTCTCACTCTCCCCTGGTTTTCCTCCAACCTGTCTCCCCACACTTTTTTCTCCTTTGCTGGATCCTCCTCCACATCAACCCCTTTAAACTTAGGTGGCCCTCAGGGCTCTGGCCTGGGCCCTCTTCTCTTCTCCCTCTATACCTCTTCACTTAGTCATCTCAGAAGCCTCCATGGATTTAATTACCATCTCTGTGTTGATGATTCTGAAATCTACCTTCCCTGCCCAACCTCTCTACTCACCTCCAATCTTGCATCTCCAACTGCCTTTCAGACATCTTGATCTGGATGTTCAACAGACATCTACTCAGTATGTCCAAAACTGAACTCTTTGTCTTTCCCTCTAAACCCTTCCCCCCTCCTACCTTCCCTATTACTGTAAAGGGTAACACCATCCTCTGAGTCTGTCAGCCTCACAACCTAGGAAGTATCCTGGACTCCCTCCTTTTTCCCCTCCCCAATATCCAAGCTGTTGCCAAGGCCTGCAAATTGAAACTTAGCAACTCTTAAATATGCCCCCTTCTCTCCTCTGACATGGCTCCCACCCTGGTCCAGACCCTCATCACCTCACACTGAGACTATTGCAATAGCCTGCTGGGGGAATCTCCCTGCCTCAAGACTCTCCCCCCTCTAGTCTGTTTTCCATTCATCCACTAGAGTGATTAGGCTAAAATGCTGGTCAGATCATGTCACCACTCCTCTCCCACTTCAATATACTCCAGTAGCTCCCTATTGCGTCCAGGGTCAAATACAAATGCTGCTTGGCATGCAAAGCCTTTCATCACCTTCCCATCTTCCCAGTCTTCTGCCACCACGTATTCTGTGACCCAGTGACACTGGCCTTCGCACTGTTCCACAAACAACAAAATCCTCTCAGCTCCATGTATGTTCTCTGGCTGTTCCCCATACCTAGAATGCTCTGGATCCTCTGCACTGCTGATCTCCCTGTCTTCCTTTAAGTACCAGCTAACATCCCACCATCCTCAGGAAGCCTTCTCTAACCCCTCTTTATATCCATGCATGCAGGAGGCATGTAATAAATGTTTATTCATTCATTCACAGTCCCTCTTCCAGGCACATAGTAAGCATTTAATATGAGTCTATCTATCAAGGGTAGAACAGAACAAATGACTCTTGTTTGGTAATGTAAACACAAAAATGTGTTTTAAATTAATTTGTTTTGTTTGCTTAAGATTACTCTAAATGTTACCACAGATTTTGTTGAGCAAATGAAGAATGTCTGAGGGCACTGGGGTGAGAGTGGGGTAGACTATGGCAGTTTAAATGGCTTTCTGTCACAGAGAAATTACTTCAATTTAGAATTAGTTATTCAGTGGTTCCACTGACGTCCAACTCTTTATGACCCCATTTGGGCTTTTTGTGGCAGAGATACTAGAGTGGTTTGCCATTTCCTTCTCCAGCTCATTTTATAGATGCGGAAATTGAGGTAAACAGGGTTAAGTGACTTGCCCAGGGTCACACAGCTAGGAAGTGTGTAAAGCCAGGTTTGAATTCAGGATGAGGAGTCTTCCTCACTTTAGGTCTAGCACTCTAACCACTGCACCACCCAGATGCCTAATTGATTTAGAATGAGATGAGATTAAAATAAAATGCTTCTGGCATGGCAGCCATGCATAAAATACAGTGACATATAGCTATAGACATATTGTTCTCTATGCATACGTAGTTATACATCTCTATTTAGGTATCTATACATAGATATATATACTCATGTATAGATATATAAACATATATTTTGTATGTATCTATGTGTTTATGGGCCTATGTATGTTTGGGTATATTTCTAGAAAAGAACCCAGTATACTTCTTAGCTGTTTGGACTCACTGGTCCTAGTGAATCATAAGAAAAATAATAATATCTGACATATTCATGGGGCTTTTAAGTTTTGCCAAGTGTTTTCCTTCAATTGATCATGGCAGAAATCTTACAAACAGGTACAATGGGGAAAGATGACTTTATTTTACCTGTAAGGGCTAGAGAGAGGCTCATGGTTTCAAGGTCTTTCCCAGAGCCACAGGTAAGTTAACGATAGATTACACTAATTTGGGACTTTCTGGGTACTGAGGGCTTTCAGCCTAGGACTCTGGGGTAGAGTGGTCATTATTATCCAGCCCATTTTTCATAAGACACCTGTATGAACTCTGTCTACAGCTTCCAGATATTTCTGCTACCCTGCGTAATCAATTTCTGGGTTTTAGGGTGCCAAGAAGCCACAAATGTAGAGTTAGGGCCACAGGGGAAGCATAGTACAGGATATTTATCACAAGCATTCTGTCAGGTGTCGGGGAGGGGGGCTCTCATGGCATTAGCTCTTACTGAATAGATATCCCAGTGACTTGTATGCTGAATGACAGAGTAGGGTATTGGATAAGCAAAAAGATCAACAGATATCTTTAGTGGGCAGGTTATATATTAGACCATCTAAGGCAGGAAGTATAGAGAAAAGGAGAGAAGGAACTAGGAAAGGACCTTGAGGGATACTCACCTTAAGTGTTTATTGCATGGCTAATGATTGAAGTAAAATAGACTGGAGGGGAGGGAGGGATGGAGCAAGCATTATTGAGCATCTAAGCTGGACAAGTCACTTCATGCTGTCTGCCTCAGTTTCTTCAGCCGCAAAATGAGTTGGAGAAGGATATGGCAAAGCCCTCCAGGATCTTTACCAAGAAGACCCCAAATGGGGTCATAGAGAGTTAGACACCACTGAAATGACTGAACTACAACAACATGTGGGAAGCACTGTGCTAAGTAAGCCCTTTTATGATCTCAATCCATGGAGGTAAGTGCTTTTATTATCCCCATTTACACCTAAGGAAACTGAGGCAGTGGTTAAGTGTTCTGCCCTAAGTGTTTGAGGACAGATTTAAACTTAGTTCTCCCTGACTACAGACCGCAGTGCTCTATCCATAGAGTCACTGAACAGTTACTCTTGAAAAGTGCCAAGCCAGGTCAGAGAAAAACCAAGAGAGAATAAGGTTGCAGAACTCCCAAGAGGAAACCATATGTGGGCTCAGAGTGAAATGTACCACCACAAATGCTACAGAGAGGTCAAGAAGGAGTCCTGAGAGACATGCCATGAGATTTGTCACATCAGAAATTGTTGGGGGTGGGGGGCATATATTCTCACGTGACAGAAGAACTCAGCTCCTGCATCCCAGAAATGGAGATTTCGAAGTGACATGAGCAGCCTTTAAGTGAAAGAATACCAGAAAGGAATCTCCATCATCACATGCCCCAAAGGTGGGCATATAGCTTCTACATGAAATCTTTCGAAGGAACCTCCCACCTTCCAAGCGAACCCAATCACTTTATAGATTACTACAAGTTTTAGGAAGCTTGTCATGAATACATTTTAGGGTTTTTTTTCATTTGTTTGTTTGTTTTGCAAACTCCATGAATTATTCCTACCCTCTAGAGCTAACAATCAAATTAAACCCTCTTCCATGTGACAGCCCTTCCCATATGTGCAGGCAGCTCTTTTCCTCATAAGTCTTTTCTCCAGGCTCTAAGTCCCTGCTTCCTTCAACTAATCCCTCACATGATAAGAATTCAAGACCCTTCAGCATCTTCCGAGCATTCTTTTTATTCAGGGAATCCAGCACTGAACACAATAGCCAGATGAACTCTGACAAGGCCAGAGGACCCAGGCTCTATCTGATCCCTACTCTTAGAAACCATAGCTCATGAAGGCTGAGGTGGCATCAGCATTTGGGCTCTTAGTTCACCCTGCTGATTCAGACTGAGCTTGTAGTCCCAGATACTTTGAAAAACATTGTTGTCTTTGATCTCCTGTGGAATTTCCCCCAGTTCTCTAGCATATACTGATCCTTTTGGATCCTGACCCTATGGTCCAGTGTGTTTCCTCCCAGGTTTGAGTCATCTGTAAATTCCTTGTGCACAGCATGCGTGCCTTTATCCATGTCAGAGAGAAAAATCAAACAGAACAGGAAAAGAAGCGTGGGTCAGTGCAGCATTTCTTTTAGGTACAGAACAGAAAGAAACAGTGACAAAAATGGAAGCATTTTTTAGTACAAAAAATAACAGTCCAGAGAGAAAGACAGCCATCAGAAAGGAGGCACGTTTTTTAGGTACAGAGAGAAACTGAAGCATGTCGAGATAGAAACACAGCCATAGAAATTGAAGCATGATTTTAGGTAGAGATGGGAACAGAAGGATGTCCAGATGAAAACACAGCCTCAGAACTGGAAACATGCTTTTCAGATCCAGGAGGGAACAGAAAGAAGTCCAAATAGAGACACTGCTGGAGAAATTGAAGGACTCTTTTAGTGCAGAAGAGAATAGGAGGAAGTTCAGGTGGAAGCAAAAGGGCAGAGAAAGTGAAGTATTGTGTTTAGTCCGTTTTCTAGCAGAAGCAAACAGAGGCAAGTCCAGAGAACCACAGCAATAGAAATTGACCCATTCTTCTAGGTACAGAAGGAAGTTCAGATAGAAACATGGCCATAGAAATTATGGGGATTTTTTTAAGCTACAGAACAAAATGTAAGAAAGTCCAACTAAGAAAAAATGTTTACCTGCTGAAGGGAACAGAAGGCTCTCCAGAGAGAAAGGCAGCCACAGAAATGGAAGCATCCTGAGTAGGGGAGGGTGGGAGGGAGGGAGAGAATCTGGAACTCAACATTTTTAAAAGAATGCTTAAAAACAATTAAATAATAAAAAGCAGAAATGGAAGCATTCTTTAGGTACAGAATGGAAAAGAAGGAAGTCCAGATAGAAACACAGACAGAGAAACTGAGGGGTTTTGTTTTGTTTTGTTTTGTTTTGTTTTTTGCATTTAGAAGTCCAGACAGAAATGCTGCTGTGGAAATTGAAGCAATCTTTTTCAGATACAGAAGGTAAGTAAAAGAAAGCAGTCCAGATAGGAACTCAGCCATCAAAAATGAGGTTTATTTTTTTGTTTTGTTTTTTCTTTAGATATGGAAAGGAAATGAAAAAATCCAGACTGGGAAACAATCATAAATTCCTTTAAGTCCAGAAGAGAACAGGAGGTTCCTGCTGGAAGCAGAGATAGAAACTGAGGCATTTTTTAATGGACAGAAGGGAACAGAAGGAAATCTAGACAGAAACATAGCTGTAGAAATTGCAGCATTGTTAGGTAGGGATGGGAACAGAAGAATGTCCAGATTAAAAGACAACCATAAAATTTGAAAAAAAAATTAGCTACAGATGGGAACAGAGAGAAATACAGTCATGCAAAGGGAAGTATTTTAAGTACAGAAGGAAAGGCAGATGGAAACATGGTAGAAATTGAGGGAAAGTTTTTAAGCTATAGAACAAAATGTAACAAAGTTCAATTAAAAACACAGCTATAGAAATTGAAACTTTTTTATGTATAGAAGGGAACAGAAGAATGTCCAGAGAGAAATACAGCTACAGAAATGGAAACATTCTTTTAGATACAAAAAGGAAGAAAAGGAAGTCCCAATAGAAACATAGACATAGAAATTGAGGGGTTTTTTTAAGGTTTAGAAAGGAATGGAAGGAAATCCAATTAAAAACAATACCAATGAAACTGAAGCACTCTTTTACTACAGAAGGAAGTTCAGGTAGAAACAGAGCTATAGAAAATGAGGCATTTTTTTTTCAGCTACAGAATGAAACACGAAAGTCCAATTAGAAACAGCTATAAAAACAGTAATATTCTTTTGGAAAAAGAAAGGAATAAAATTTAGTTTAACTAGGAACACAGCCATAGAAAGCAAAGGATATATATATGTATATAAAATGTGTAGAAGGGACATTTATTTTAAAGTACCAAAGGGAACAAAAGGAAGTCGTGATAGAAACAGTTTTGAAGGATAAATGACCTTATCATTTGGGCATTGGAGATTGTGAAGGGAAAGCCTTGGCACTTTCACTCTCCAAACAATAGATTTGCTGACTCCTCAGTCTAGAGGCTCCTCTAGAGGAGTACCCTGGATGGGAAGTGAGAACGTAGTCCTAGCATAAATGACCAGTTGCTGGGCTATGTGAGGGCCCATGGGATGGCAAAAAGAATAGAGAACAGTGCCTCTAAAAATGGGGGCCTGTGAGAGCTCTCAGAGGCCAATGTGCAGTGAGCACAGGCAGGTTTGTCCCTCTCTGAGATGGGGCTCTGACCCTCTAGCTTTTATTTACAGTCTGGGCTCAGAATCCTCTGGTTTCCAAATCAATCCAGTTCATTTCACAAGCAGGTCTAAGTATCTACTCCCAGCAGAGCCCAGAGCTACAGTGATCAGCTAAGTCAGGCTCCTGCCCTCAGGAAATTGCCATCCTCAAGGAATCCAATAAGAAAAACAAAAATTTCCCTAAAGGTCACTCACCAGAAATATCTGGGCTCTTGGAATTCTCCATTGGGCTCCTGAGAAAGGCTAAACCTCAGTTCTCCTCTGGGCCTTCAGCCATATGTATCTAGGAAGGTCTTGGTTACAGTGTCTGAATGCTTCAGAAAGAAAACTGAGCCTGTTCTCAGCCCAAGCTCCTCCCCAGTCATCCAGGTACAGCCCAGGTGTGGTCCACTGATATTCAGAGTGAGCCCAGGAACATAGGGGATGCGCTCAGACTTTGGCTAGGGTGGGGGTGTGGTTAGTCTATACAGTTTCCCAAAGGTCTCCTCCATTAGAATATACTGTACTGGAGGGCAGGTACTTTTTTTGTGGTTATTGTTATTGTTTCTGACTGAGGTTTGAAGTTGAGTGGGAGGATGGGAGACTTGCTTTGTAATTCTAGTTTGAGCTGAGGATCTGGGCCTCAGTAAACATTTTATAAATGTTTATTGCCTCATGACTGCCAGCCCCCCTCACATCCACCACAGACCTAGATTCTAATTTCTACTGGGATCTCACTCAGAACTGAGGTCATCCTCCAAACTTTTTAACCCTTCTTAGTATCTTCTTTAGATTCAAGCGAAGCCATATCCTGCTTCTTCCAGGGACTAATCATTTCTATCCCACAGCTCAGAGATTTAGAGTTTAGTGAAGATAACTTACATCAATCCACACTTTCATCAAGGAAGAAAGTGAGGCCAAGTCAAGAAGCCATATGCGCAAAGTTGATTTGTTTTTTTTTTAAGTCCTAAATGGAGAGCTGGGATTTTGAATCCAGATCCTCATACTCTGCATGGAGAAGTCACAAGAAAGGACTTCAGATACTGCACTGGTTGAACCATACACTTGACCTTAGCCCCCACAGTAATTCAACATCAAATTTGCTTAGGCACCAAACCATCCTTTGGGTTTTTTTTTTTATCAATTTCCCCAACCTAAGGTGTGCTATTAAATGTTTAACAACCTACTCTCAAAAAAAAGATATGGGAGCAGCTAGGTGGCTCAGTGGATAGAGCACCAGCCTGGGATTCAGGAGGACCTGAGTTCAAATCTGGTCTCAGACACATAACACTTACTAGCTGTGTGACCATGGGCAAGTCACTTAACCCCATTGCATAGCCCCCTTCCCCCCAAAAAATATGTACACTTGAAACACTCAACTTTAATTTCTGTGATGAACATTTTCCCCATCTTGAGTCTAGACAATCAAAAAATTATAAAGTAAGCCCTAATTTGTAGCTTTTGCGGAGTTCTGAGATATAAATGTTCACCTGCAAAATTTAATAATCACCTCTGGTAGAGCTGGCTTCAGTTGGTTCCAATACACTCCTACCTATAGTCCTGTGGGCATCATGGATCTTGGAACTGAAGGTCCTCCAGCACCTGCCCCAGTCCAGTTCTATCTCCAAGCACAGTAATACAACATGAAAAAAATTCTGTAACTAAAGCCAAAAGTCTGGTTTTAATCCTGACTCTATCACTGACCAGTTTAGCTGTGTGCCCTTGGCCAAGTCACTTCCTCACTACGGGCTTCAGTTTACTCATTTGCCAAAAGAAGAAGGAGAACTGGCCTGGTCCTTCCATTTCCTTTTTGTTTGTTTTGTTTTGTTTTAGGCAATTGGGGTTAAGTGACTTGCCCAGGGTCACACAGCTAGTTAAGTGCCAAGTGTATGGTTTGAGGCCGGATTTGAACTCAGGTTCTGATCCTTCCATTTCTGAGAGTCATGGAAACCAGTAGAGACTAACAATCCCTTTCTCCTTTCCTTCCTCTTTATACAAGTAAGAAGACTGAGGCCCTGAGGGAGGCAAGGACTTACCCAGGATCCCATACTTTGTCAAGGGAAGAGACTGAACCAGATTCCCTGTTCTCTGACTCCTGCTTTCCAGCACTGGGCTCTTTCTCCTACACTTTCCCATTTCTCCAAGTCTCCTGTGCTTACTTACCTGTCTTAATGCCCAGTAAGTCCCTGAGATCACCTATCCCTCCTGCTTTCTGACTCCAGACCCAACCTAATCCCCAACCCACAGGACAAAACCCACCAGGAGCTACTAGAATTCTCAGCTCTAGCCCTATTCCTGTCCCTGTTCTGGACCAAACCTTATCTTACCCAAAGCATCAGGCTCATCTCAGACTTCTCTTCTCCCCATTGGATATTTTATGGAGTGTCCCAGGGAAGGGAGAAGAGGGAGGGGTGAAGTTCAGGGTGAATCTAGTCAGTCTGGAGAGGGAATGAGGCCCAGCTGAGGGATGGGAGGAAGACTTTCTTAATTCGAGGGTCTCCCCTCTAATGACAGTTGCCCATTTGTCCTGTCTACAGACTGCATCATTTTTTGCATTTTATCTTCACCATTAGACATTGAGTTCCTTGAGAGCAGAGATTGTGGCCCCAGTGCTTAGCACACTATCTGACACATAGTAGGCTTTTAATAGGAGTAGACGCATGCTAAGCATTTCCCAGACTTCTAGGGTCTAAAGGCCTTGGTGCTGATTCAGTCCTGGGTTTTCTTCTGTGTTATTAGTGTGTGAGGGGGGAGGTTGGGACAGAGAAGATGGCAAAGCCTCTTGGGCAGGGACTTGGCTTCATTACTCTCCAATTCCATTCTTTGAGTTTTAAAATCCAAAATGGATCTGCCTATAGGGAGGCATGGACACCTGAATTTTATATGCCTCTGTTAGACAAAAGCTTAGAGACTTAGGAGTATAAATGTGCCTTCAGGAAAAGTCCCTCTCAGCTCCTTTCTTATTGAGGTTGGCAAGGGCCAATGTCTATCATGCATAATATACTGGTTGCTGGACGCCCCTTTTCTAATTCTCACTTGTTTGTTCAGTCATTTTACACTCGTGTCCAACTCTCCATGACCTCATTTGGGGTTTTCTTGGCAGAGATACTGGAGCAGTTTGCCATTTCCTTCTCCAGCTCATTTTACAGATGAGGAACTGAGGCAAACAGGGTAAAGTGACCTGCCCAGGGTCACACAGCTAGGAAGAGTCTGAGGCTGGATTTGCAATCATGAAGATGAGTCTTCCTGAGTTCAGGCCCAGCAACCTGACCACTGTGCCACGGATATTAATAAGTAATAAAAATGACTCCTACCTCCTACATTCATACCATCTTTTCATTTTATGTTTCTCCAGCTATGATTTCATTGAAATTTCACAAATAGTTCTCTGAAGATGGTAGTGGAGATGTTAACTCTCTTTCTCTCTTTTTTTGTGTGAGGTTTACTCATGATCCCAGCCAACTACTTGAGTTTTAAACTCTTTGTTAAGGTAAAAGTCTGCTTCCAATGTGGAGAATGTACTGTCCCAAGCTTTGGAGGTTTGTATAGCTGTTTTCAGAGATACTTCTAGGGACCTGTAAATTTTCAGTTCTTCCAAGGTGGTATGATAAGGGGTGAGGTGTTTACTCTTTTCCTGGCCTGAGCTCTGGTCTTTGAGTGACTGGCCACAAGCAGTCTTTTCTCTCTTGGAACTGTGAGAAGAGTTTCCTCTCCACTACCACTACAAGTTCTACCACGCCAGCGCTCCTTCTCATCCCAGGACCGCCACCCAGAACTGTGACCCAGATCCAAGCACGGGCAAAGCAAGAGATTCCTGCCTCAGCACCGCGAAGAGATCCCTGCAGTCCACCTCTGATCAGCCACTTGATTCCCCGTCTGTCTATGGACCGGAAGCTCAGGACACAGCCACTGCCCTGGCAACTGTGCTCTGCACTCTAAGCTCTGGAACTGGCTCTGTCCTAGCTCTTCTCTCACCGCAAAAACAGACTTTTCTCACTGACCTGAGTTACTTTGGCATTTCTAGATTGAGGAGTCTGGAAACCACCACAGCTGCCTGTGATTCAGTACTCTGAGACCTGCTCTAGGTTCACTGTGTCCTGCGTGCCCACCCAGTAATGAGCTCCTCTCCATGCCCGGCAAGATATGCCTTTCTGATCAACCATCCAGGCTGTCTTGGGCTGGAAAATTGTTTTACTCTGTATTTTTGTGGGTTCTGCTGCGTTAGAATTTGTTTAGAGCCATTTTTATGGGTATTTGGAGGAGTTTGGGGGAGAGCTCAAGCAAGTCACTGCTTTCACAGCGCCATCTTGGCTCCGCCCCCTTGTTAACTCTTACAGATGGGGAAACCAAAACCCAGAAATGCTCCTGCTTGAGAGGAGGTTGGGACTGGAATGCAGGGCTCCTGGAAGCTACACACACACACACACACACACACCACACACACACACACACAAACACAAACACACCACTCAAATCCCAACAGAACCTCATTGATTTACTCCCTGAGCTCTGGATAAAGGTTTGGTAAATGGGAGACATAGTGAGTCACAGTATCAAGAGGGGGATGGGAAACTGAGCTGGGAAGGCTGAGAGCCAGGGTCTTTTTCTCAACATTACAGAGGCAAATGGATAAGAGCAAAGGAGAAGGAGGCAGAGCCAAGATGCCGGAGAAAAGGCAGCAACTCACCTGTGCTCTCCCTGAAACCCCTCAGAACACATATAAATAATGCCGTAAAGCAATTTCTGAAGTGGCAGAATCCACAAAAGGATAGGGTGAAATAATTTTCCAGCCAAAGACAACTTAGAAGTTTGTCAGGAAAGGTTTGTCACAACAAGGTGAGAGTGGAGCAAGGTCCAGCACAGACTGTGCCACCCTAGATCAAGCACGTTGTTGCAATGAGGAAAAAGCCAAGGAGTCAACACTCTCACTCTCCCTTACCCACCTGAATCCTATCTGCCCTCCCTCCCACTGGCCTATTCATGGGCTAGTCAGTGAGGTAGTGTAAAGAGTGCTGTCCATGGTAGTTGTAAAGCAAATAAGAGATCCCTATTCTCTCAGAGCTACTTGAAAGCATTTAGAAAGGTCATGAAATCTAAGGAAATAATGGCTAATACTAACAAGTAATACTCATATAGTGCTTTGATGTTTGCAAAATGAAAACCTTAATTGTCTCCTATCCTGAACTGCTTATTTTACAGATAAAGACACTGGAGCCAAGGGAGGTTAGGTGACTTGTCCAAGGTTGCAGAGTCAATGAACAGTGAATTCCAGTGTCCCCAGAATTCCAATCTAGCTTGCTCCCCATTGCATCACAGCAATGCTCTCCAGGGAAACTGAGGCCTAGAGTGTAAAAGGGAATTAACCAAGCCCACAGAATTAATAACTACCTGAGCTAAGACCTGAACCCACATTTTCTGACTCCAAATCCAAGGTTCTTTATACTAGACCACACTGCCTCCCAGATGTCTAGATGTGGTCAGTGGCCACTAGAAAAATCTGTTAATCACTTTGCTGATTGTATACCCTGCTCTATCATGGAACACATATGTCACTGGGACATCTATTCAGCAAGAGTGAATGCCATGATAGCCCCTGGACAAAATGATCAGATAAGTATCCTATGCTCTATTTCTCCTAGGGTTCTACCACCACAGATCATTCTCTTGGCACCCAGAAATCCAGAAGTTGATTATGCAGCTGTATTTGGAGGAAAGAATAGCTACAGGCTAGAGAAGAAATCAAGTTTGGATAGGTATTTCATGGAAAATGGGCTGGTTGATATGGACCACCCTACCTCATTTGCTAAAGAGAAAGAACTCTGTGTACAGAAAGTGCCATGTAAGTGTCTTCTCTTGCTGATTTGCCCTAGGACCCTGGGCAAGATCCTAAAACTTTGTGAACCTCTTTCCATTTCTTTTCTGTGAAATAGGGGCAACTTTTCCTATGGTACCTTCATTACAGGGTCCTTACCATGGGCAAATGGTGGAAAACACTTGGCAACACTGAAAGCTCCATAAAGATGACAAACAGTATTTTGGTTATGGTTAACTAGGAGCACTGGGTCAAAATAGCCAAGACTCAAACGCAAAATGCTGTTTGGTGTCTAGAGCCTCTCATAAGCCAGCCCCCTCTGTCCTTCCCAATCTTCTTACACTTGCCTCATAGGAAATTCTCTTTGACCCAATGACTCTGGCCTCTTGCTTCTCTTGGACTGAGAAAATTCATCTCTTTAACTCTGGGCATTTTCTCTGGCTGTTTCCCATGCCTGAAACACTCACTTCCTGTCTCTGCCTACCAACTTTTCTGGCTTCCTTTAAATCTCAGTGAAAATCCTATCTTCTACAGGAAACCTTTTCCAAATCCACTTAATTCTAGTGTCTTTCCTGTTTTAATTATTTCCTATTTATCCTGTGGGGTGTAAGGGGTGTTCAAGAAAGACTAGCACCTCTGGTGTGAGAGCTTACCAAGGCTTTTTCAGGGCTGTTCAACCACTTGGTGTCTACCTGGCACTCAACTTTCACCTATGGCTATGAGAAATTTTAGCATGAGCAGTGGCTATATCCCAGTGCACTGTATTGGCAGATGTGCTAAACCAGGTTGAGAGTACACAATGGTCTTCAAACCCATTTGGTGAGTTAGGGCAGTGGCTACCCCAAGCATGTGAAGACTTCTCCTAGCAGAATGAAAACAATCTGTTCCAATGGCCATAAAGGCAGCGGAAGCAGGTTCTGTGGAGCACTTAGAGCTTGGTCAGATATCAAAGACACCAAGGTCATCCACTGCATCCTGGAACATCAACAACAATCTTCATTTTTGGCCTGCCACTGGACTCAGATGACTCTGGAAGAAAACACTGAGGCTGACTATTTCACTTAAATCCTAACTGGTCCTCTTCAAAAATGAAGGACAAACAACAATTATCCTGTGAATAGCTAGTATGCACCTATTTGTTTGCTTCTTGTCTCCCCCAGTAGATTGTGAACTCTTTGAGGGCAGAGACCATTTTCCAATCTTTTTTAGATCCCTAGTGCTTAGCATGGCACCTGGCACATTTGTTGATAGACACACACACATCAATATAACGTTTATATATGTTACACACACACACATGTACACATACCATAGGACAGATAGTACATTGGACTTGGAATCAGGAACACTCATCTTCACAAGTTCAAATCTGACCTTAGACACTTACTAACTATATGACTCTGAGCAAGTCATTTTACCCTGTTTGCCTTACTTCCCCATCTATAAAATAAGCTAGAGAAGGAAATGGCAAGCCACTCATGATATTTGCTAAGAAAACCCCAAAATGGGGTCTCAAAGAGGTGGACACAACTAAAACAATTGGACAACAACACAATGCTATATTCTGTGTTTGGGTACTAGTCTGTCAGAAACAGTGTTAAAAAGGAAGATCATTCCAGATCAAAGTGATTTGTAGCTGGGATAATTATCCATACATGCACTGTCTCACTCCTACCTACTTCCATGTCTATTCCCCCACCTCCATGCCCTCAAACATGTCCTCTACCCATGGGGTATTTGTGTTAACATAGTAACCTTGAACAAGAAACAATTATCTGTTAAAATACATTTTGGGTTAACATCCCAAACAATGGTCATTATTCTGTTCCTCCATTAATAATTAGATACATAAAGCATTTATTAAGTGCTTACAATATGCCAGGCACAGGGCATATGAATATTGTACACTGGGAGCATAGATATGATAATATAATATACACTACATAAAAGCACAAAGAAATTCTTGACCCTCATGAAGCTTACATTCCAAAGAAGAAAGTGAACATAGAAAAAGGATGCTGAAAAATCATCAGGGGAGAGAAGTATTCAAATGTAGAAAAAGTGGTAAAGAGCAGGGCATCATGGGCTAGAGCAGGTCTGAAGTGATTGTGGCTGGTGTGGAGACCTCATCAAATGGAGATTCTAGGGAAGATGTTACTAGGAGAGGGAGATCCAGGCCATACTGGTCAGGGTATGATGCTACAAGAGAGGGATACCAGCCAAAGAAATGAAGAAGTCATCCTGAAAGTCTTGGGCTGAGCCCAATTTGCAATGACCAATCCTCTTATGTTTTCTTGACCTCTTCCAAAACCAAAGGGACTGCTTCCCTCAGATCAATATTTTCATCCTTTCTGAATGGCAGAAACCGTAGTACTTCAAAGAAGATCATCACCCAATCCATTCAGAAATGAAGAGTACAATGATTTTTTAAATTTTTAAATAATGTCTTTAATTTTTAAAGCACAACTTTTAACATTATTTTTAGCTCCAAATTCTCTCGCTTCCCAACCCTATTTTCAAAATCCCTTCCAGTATTTTTCATTTTCCTTTTCTGTCACGTTGAGTGCAAAGTGATACCTCAGAATTGTTTTAATATGAATTGCTCTAATTATTAGTGATTTAGAGCATTTTTTTATATGACTATTGATAGCTTGGATTTCTTCCTCTAAAAACTCCCTATCTATATCCTTTAACCATTTAGAAATAGTTGAATGCTCTTATTCTTGTACATTTGACCCAGTTCTCTATATATTTTGGAAATGGGATCTTTATCCAAGTAATTTGCTGTAAAGATTCTTCAGTTTCTGGTTTGTCTTCAAATATTACTTGCATTACTTGTGTTAATGTAAAAACTTTTAAATTGCATATGATCAACATTATCCATTTTGCCTCCTAGGAACCTCTGTATATCTTATTTGATCAAGAAAGCTTCTCTATCTATAGACCTAACAAGTAATTTCTTACCTGTTCCCCTAATTTGTTTATAATACCATCTTTTCTGTCCAAATCATGTAGGCCCTTTGAGCTTATCTTATATTTTGTGAGATGTTGGTCTATGCCTCATTTCTGCCAGACTACTTTCCAGTTTTACTCACAGTTTTTGTCAAATAGTGAGTTCTTGCCCCCAAATCTGGGATCCTTGGGTTTATTAAATACTAGGTTTTGTGTTCACTTGCTTCTCCATGTTGTACATCTAATCTGTTCCACTGATTGATCTTTCGACTTATCACCCACTAGCAACTTCTTTGGATCATTGCATCTTTGTGATAGAGTTTGAGGTCTGGTCCTGCTAGACCTTCTCCCTTGTGTTTATTTCATTGATTCCCTGATATTCTTGTTCCATTGTTCCTCCAAATGGATTTTGTTGTTATTTTTTCTAGCTCTACAAAGTAATTCTTTGGTAGTATGATTGGTATGGCACTGAATAAGTAAACTAATTTAGATACTATTTTCATATTTGTTGTATTGGCTTGCTTACCTATGAATGATTAGTATCTCTCTAATTAAAGATGTTTTCATTGGGGTGAAGTCTACTTTTAACCCATTCATGTAGCTTCCCTGTGTGTCAGCAGGTAGATTTCCAATTATTTTATACTATGTACAGTGACTTTAAGAATTTCTTCTTTTCTCTCTTCCCATTGGATTTTATTCATAATATACATAAATGCTGATCATTTTTGTGGATTGAGTTTACATCCTGTAACATTGATGAAGTTTCTAATTGTTTCAATTAGTTTTTTAGTGAACTCTCTAGGATTCTGTAGCTAAATCATGTTGCAATAAGAATTTGCAACAAAGAGAAACTTAAGCACAGGGTTCTTAGCATGATCAATTTATTAGCAAGATTAGCAGTTGACAGTAAATGGTATCCAAGGTTCTTCAGTAGCAAAGGATAAAACTGACAGACAGAACAACTCTTTTAGAGCATTTGCACAGTTACTGTTGTTAAACATAAACATATCTCACTTCTGATTGGTTGGTATCCTTTTGCATCAGTTCCTCACCAGGAGGCGTAACATTATGATCAGATTGACCCACATCCTCTAGAAAGTGCTGTGGTTGGCAATCTCCAGAGCAGGGTACAGGAGGCTTGTCATTTCCATGCTAGTACTTAGAGATGGGTTTAGAAACTTTGTGATGAGAAATCACTGAGAAAAGGAAAACAAGGAATGAGGCACCTAGAGTTGTTTTCCTCTGTTGCTAATATTTTCAGGCAGCCAGCAGGATGTGGGTGATAAGCTATAAGCACAGAGTAGGCAATTGAAGCTACAGGCTTAAGGAGCTCAAACACACACAATGAGGGATCCCAACCAATACAAAGTAGATTCATTAAGCCTAATGAAATAGACTGAAAGTTACAGTAACAGCAATATTGTTTTAAGGACGAATGAGTGACTAAATCATTTTGATCATTATAAATATAAAAATTAAAAAGGACATATGAAGAAAGATGCTGTCTGCATCCAGAGAAAGACCTGATAAATAGAATAGGTATAGAATAATTTTACATATATGTATGTGTGAGTGTATGTGTTTGTGTGCTTGTGTGTGTGTGTGTGTGTGTGTGTGTGTATGCCTATTTGTTTCTAATGATAGGCATCTCTAGGGCAGCAGGGAGTGAAGAAAATAAAGGGGGGAAAAGAACTTTATGTGATAACTCTGTTGTATATTTAGTGGGAATAGCAAGTTGTACATTCCTTCAATTTTTTTTAACGTTGTTGCTGTAGCTAGCATTTCTAGTAAAATATTGAATAATATTGAAATAATAATCCAGTTTTTGTTTTGTCATTGAAGTGGTCAATTAAACTCAGTAGTTCCACAATTTTCATCCAGTCCTGTGTTCCTGGTAGAAAAACACTTTCATCACAGTGTATGATCTTTGGGACCTGTTGTTGTAGTATCCTTGCTAGCATTTTATTTAAAACAGTTGCATCAGTATTTATCAGGAAAATTGCTCTATAGTTCCCCCCCCCCCGTATTTTGGCTTTCTCTGATTTCAGTATCAAGACCATATTTGTGTCATAGAAGGAATTTGATAGGGCTCTTTTTCCACCTATTTTTTCAAACAGTTGAGATATTTGGTAAAATTCTCTTGTCAATCCATCTGCTCCTGGGGTTTTTTGCTTAGGGAGGAATGCTGCTATTTTCAGACCTAGTTGGGGGAGGGCAGTAATAAGGACCTACAGGGATCACTGGTCTTTGTGGCTACAGGAGAGCAGGGAATGGGGTCATAGTTCCAGGGCCAAGAGGAGCACTAATAATTGCAACTTCAGGGGATTAGGGCCCTTCCTGGGTAAAGCACGGAGCACAGACCAAGAGGGCAGTGACCACACCTCTCCCTTATCATACCACCTTGGAAAGAAGAGCTGACCTCCTAAATTGTCTCAGTCTGGAAAAAATCTCACTCTGACCTTTTGTTGGCTCTGCTGCTTCAAAATTTGATTTGAGTTGTTATTTTGAAGGTTTTTTGGGAGAGTTCCATTTGGGTGGCTGCCTCTCTTCTGCCATCTTGGTTTCCTCGTTACATTTATAAAGCTTTTCTTTAGTATGAATTCTCTGGTGTTTATTAAGTCTTGAGGTTCTACGGAAGGCTTTCCCACATTCCTTACACTTATAAGGATTCTCTCTAGTATGAATTTTCTGGTGAATGACAAGGCTTGACTTTTGAGTGAAGGCTTTCCTACATTGACTACATTTGTAAGGCTTCTCTCCATTATGAGTCATCATATGTGTAAAAAGCATTGAGCTCTGACTGAAGGCTTTCCCACACTCATTACAGTTATAAGGCTTCTCTCCAGTATGAACTCTCTCATGTTTGAAAAGGGTTGAGCTGCGAGTATAAGCTTTCCCACATTCAATACATTTATAAGGCTTCTCTCCAGTATGAATCCTCTGGTGAATGAAAAGGTTTGAGCATTGAGTGAATGCTTTCCCACATTCATTACATTTATAAGGCTTCTCTCCAGTATGAATCAAGATATGCTTACAGAGCACTGAGCACTGACTGAAGGCTTTCCCACATTCAGCACATTTATAAGGCTTTTCTCCAGGGTTGAATTTTCTGGTGGATGAAAAGGCTTGACTTTTGAGTGAAGGATTTCCCACATTCACTACATTTGTAAGGCTTCTCTCCAGTATGAGTCATCATATGCCTAATAAGGATTGAGCTCTGACTGAAGGCTTTCCCACACTCATTACAGTTATAAGGCTTCTCTCCAGTATGAATCCTCTGGTGTTTCAAAAGGTGCGAGCTCTCAGTGAAGGCTTTCCCACATTTATTACATTTATAAGGTTTCTCTCCACTATGAATCTTCTGGTGCATTTTAAGTTTTGACATTTCAGTGAAGGCTTTCCCACACTCCTCACATTTATGAGGCTTCTCTCCAGTATGAATCCTCTGGTGTTTAACAAGGTCTGATCTCTGAATGAATGTTTTCCCGCATTCATTACATGTGAAAGGCTTCTCTCCAGTATGAATCCTCTGGTGAGTGAGAAGGGTTGACTTTTCAGTGAAGGATTTCCCACACTCCTCACATTTATAAGGCTTCTCTCCAGTATGAATCCTTTGGTGCTTAACAAGGTCTGATCTCTGAATGAATGTTTTCCCACATTCATTACATGTGAAAGGCTTCTCTCCAGTATGAATCCTCTGGTGAGTGAAAAGGGTTGACTTTTCAGTGAAGGATTTCCCACATTCATTACAATTATAAGGCTTCTCTCCAGTATGAATTCTCTCATGTTTGGAAAGGGTTGAGTATTGAGTGAATGCTTTCCCACATTCATTACATTTATAAGGCTTCTCCCCAGTATGAATCCTCTGGTGAATGAAAAGGGATGAGTTTCGAGTATAGGCTTTCCCACATTCATTACATTTATAAGGCTTCTCTCCAGTATGAATCAACATATGCTTACAAAGCACTGAGCACTGACTGAAGGCTTTCCCACATTCAGCACATTTATAAGGCTTTTCTCCAGAATGAATTTTCTGGTGATCCAAAAGGTTTGAATTTCGAGTGAAGGCTTTCCCACATTTATTACATATATAAGGTTTCTCTTCACTATGAATCTTCTGATGTGTTGTAAGTTTTGACATCACACTGAAAGCTTTCCCACACTCCTCACATTTATAAGGCTTCTCTCCAGTATGAATTCTCATGTGCCTAACAAGGTTTGAGTTTTTAGTGTAGGCTTCCCCACATTGATTACATGTATAAGGCTTCTCTCCAGTATGAACCATCTGATGTAAAATAAGGCTTGAGCTCCCAGTGAAGGCTTTTTCACACTTGTCACATTTATAGGGCTTCTCTCCAGTATGAATTTTCTGATGCCTAACAAGGGTTGAATTTCTATTGAAGGCTTTCCCACAATCATTACACTTAAAAGGCTTCTCTCCAGTATGAATCCTCTGATGTACACTAAGTGTTGACACCTCAGTAAAGGCTTTCCCACACTCCTGACATTTATAAGGCTTCTCTCCAGTATGAATTCTCTGGTGCCTGATAAGAATTGAGTTTTTGAGACAGGATCTCCCACATTCACTACATTTATATGGTTTCTCTTCACTATGAATCATCTGATGTGAAGCATGGGTTAAGGTCTGATTAAAGGCTTTCCCACAGTCATTACCTTTATAGCACTTCTTTCTAGAATGAATTCTCTGGTGTTGAATAAGTCTTGACTTGTGAGTAAATGTTTGCCCACATTGTTTACATTTTATAAGCCTTCTCAAGAGCATGGACTTTCTGATGCTCAGAAAAGTTTGAATATGGAGGGAAGATTTTCCCACATTCCTTATAGTTATAACATTTGTCTCTAGTTTGAATCTTCTGGCCTTTGGTGATTTTTCTTACATCATTCTCCTGTTTTTCTTCCTCACTTTTTACCTGGCTCTCACTTTCACCCCATTTCTCACAAACAGAGAAGTAATCAGCAACACTGCCAAGTCTTTCAATCTTCACTCCATGGGAAGATCCTTCCTCTGGCTCATTTTCAGTCTTGATCTTGGACTCCAAAGCTGCAAAACAGTAATATAAAGTACAAACATCTGATATATGTCTAATATAAAGTGCATATGTTCTGAGCTTTGAGAGTGGAAACTAGGGATGAAGTGATGCAACCGTGAATGGTACTCAGAGGAAAGGAGCACCTGGCAGAACCATTTTATGAAAGCTTCTTTCAGAATCTTTAGAAATATGGAGAAATAATATCTTTCCCAGTCTAATAGACTTTTCTCTGTTTGAAAGTATTTAGAAGGCCAAGAACACGTCTTTTTTTTTTTAAAGGGATATTGGATAAAGGTAGAATCCAATCTTTCAACAAGTTTATTCTTTCTATAAAAAAAAATCATTGTATTGGCCATTCCCTCAATGGACTGTTATATGATCTACCCAGAATCAGTCTCCTCCTTTCCATTCAGAAGAGCATATTTATTTGTCAGAGGCAGGAGGTCCAGAAAGCTTGAGGGCATTGGACACTTCAAAAGAACCTCAGAACAAGACTCCCAGAACTCCTTCTCAACCTCTGCCCCAGTGGCCTTCTCACAGTAGCAGTGTGCCCCTACCCTTAAGACCACCATCTCTTTGACTGGTGAGTTCTTCCCCAGGACTTCTATTTAAGGAAGCACCCACACCAGCAGTAGTTATTTCAAACCTGGACACCCCTGTGTACCTCTCCTTCTTACTCTGATATGGACACTCCCTCTCCCCCAATATTTCAGCAACCTTTTTGTGTATGGACTGCTTTTTTCCGAATGTAAGGTACTTAACCACTAGGAATGTTCTTTGTGCTTACACATTTATTCTCCAGGTAAAGTATTTTTAGTCCTAATTCCTGGCACTTCATAAATGCTTTAAGAATCTATTTGTCTATCATGGGCAGGACAGAGTAATGACTGTTATTTGGGAATTTTAATCCCAAAATGTATTTTAACATATTTTATTTTATTCAAGATTACTATAAATGTTACCACAAATATTCTTGAGTAGATGGATATGTCTGAAGGCATGAGTATGGGTTGGATAAACCATGCTAGTTTGAATGGTTTTCAGTGAGCTAAAATTGCTTTCTTGTAGAATGACATTAGATTGAAAAATATTTTTCCTGGCATGGTAGACTTGTGCATGAAATATAGAGTGATATGTAGATACAGATACATTATTCTCTATATACATTGAGGATATACATGTCCATATATGTCTGTATATCTCTCTGTATAGCTACCTATTGTATGTAAATACAGTATATATATCTATGTGTATATACATATGTAATACACACGCATTAATATGTATGTATATGCATCTATGTGTGTTTGAGTATATTCCAAGAGATGAATTCTTAGTCTCCTTCTCAGCAGTTTGAACCTATTGGTACTAATTAATCACAAGAAAAGAAATGATATCTGATATGTTTGTGGGGCTTTTAAGTTTTGCCAAATATATTCCTTCATAATATGATGTTAACAGCCCCATGATCAAGGTACTATGGAAAAATGCTTTATCATATCATTTGGAAAATGTATTAATTATTATACTGTTTAAATCTCACTTTATGTGACTAGAAATTGTTTGAACCCAGAATATCTCCCTGACCTCAGTAACTCCTGGAAATGCAGGAGATGGTGGCAACCAATTTTAGGTTCCCTCACATCTTGGCTCCACCCCACTCAACCAGGTCTTCTTTTGGGTACACCCAAGGTTATGTTTTGGTTTTGCCAAAATTTTATTGATGTTTCTACTTCCTGATGTGATATTTTCAAAGCTTTGAGAGAAATAATGGCTTATTTGCTCTTTTGGAAGAGAAGTATTCCTGAGAGTGGCAAGCAGAGGAGAAAGTTAGCTCAACCTTCGAAGACTGAGGTCTTCAAATGAGGATAATAGAAAAAGGGGGAAGTCTGAACCACCCCATATCATTGGTTATTAATAATAATTTGTCTTACTGATATCCATCTCAATCTACCTTGCTTTCAAGCTGACCTCTTTGCACGTTCATGCCAGTACTCTCGTCTAAATCCTATAACTGTAAACTTTCCAGAGCCTAGATGAAAGGGAGCCATACCCTTTCTAGCTCCCTCTCCTTTATCAAATGACCTAGTAAGTTTCTTTCTAAAACTCTTTTAGATTTGAGGATGTGTTCTTGTGAACAACAGAACCATTAGAAAAGGTATCCCTATTTTACAGAAGAGGAATAAATGTCAGTTTCACGGTCTTCTCGAGGGTCACAGGCTACATTAACAATAAATACTGTTCACTTGGTGTTTTCCATGTACAAAAGTGTTTTCTGCCCAGTGTTCTGGGGAAGGATGATTGTTTTTCCATGGGACACCCATCTGAATCTGAGTTCTTCTCCAGCTTACAGCTCTTCCTCCTATCAGCTTCTGGAACTTAGGACACCAAAGAGACATACGTGTGGAGGGAAGGCCGAAGGGGGAAACAGAGTATGGAATATTCATCACAACCATTCTGTGCCAGGAAGACTATCTTGGCATTTACTCTTGCTGAATGAATAACCTGGTGATTTGTGTGTTCAGTGACAGAGCAGGCTACTTACATCAGCAAGTAACCAACAGATTTCTGTAGTTGGCAGGCTATACGCTAGATCACCTAAGGGAGGGAATACAGCGGGAAAAGAGAGGAGGACACCAAGAAAGAACCCCCAGACAGCCACGTTAAGTTGTCATTACATGAATGAAGATTCAGTAAAATACACTGAATGGAAGGAAGGGATGGAAGGAGCATTTATTAAGCACCAATTGTGTGCCAGGGACTGTGCTAAGGAAGTCGTTTTCAGACATTATCTCAACCTGGTAGGTGCTTTAATGATCCTTTTTCCCATTTGAGGAAACTTATTTCCTTATAAATCTTTTCTCAAGACTCTAAATCCCTGCTTCTTCAAACACTCCTCACAAGACAAGGAATCAAAGCCCTTCGGCATCCTGGCTGCCCCCTTCTGGACACTCCAGCCAATGGTTGTCTTTTTTATGCACAGACCCAGAACTGAGCACAATATCCAGACGGGCTCTGAGGAGGGCAGACGACATGGGCTCTATTGCTGCCATCTGCCTGGAAGGAAGGTGTGCCCCTTGCCATGCATGCCCAGGCAGCAGGAGCTTTTTTTGGCTCCCTTTCACTGATGACTGATGACTTCCATCGAGCTTGCAGCCCCAGAGAGTTTGAGGAACACTTGCTGTCTTTGACCCTCTGTTGAATTTTATTCAATTCTCCAGCACATGCTGATCCTTTTGGATCCTGAGCCTGTCATCTGGTATATTAGCTATACTCCCAGCACTGTGTCATGTGCAAGCTCATTGAGCATACCGTGATTGCCTTTTTCCAAATTGGAGAGAAAAACAAAATCATACAAGACAATAAAAGAAAAGAAGAGTGGGTCAGTGAAGCATTTTTTGAAGGCACAAAACAAAACAGAAGAATATCCAGAAAGAAACACTGCCATAAAAATTGTAACATTCTTTTAGTAGAGAAGGGAACAGTCCAGGGAGAAAAACAGCCATCAAAATAGAGACACTTTTTTAGGTACAGGAAGGAATTGAAAGATGTCAAGATAGAAACACAGACAGAGAAATTGAAGCATTATTTTAGGTAGAGATAGGAACAGAAGGATATCCAGACAAAAACACAGCCAGAGAAATTAAAACATTCTTTTTAATAGGGAAGGGAACAAAAAAGTTCAGATAGAAACACTACTTGAGAAATTCAAGGATTCTTTTAGTATAGAAGGGAACTGAAGGAATTTAAGCAGAAGCAAGGACAGAGAAAGTGAGTCTTTCTTTTTTAAAGCTACAGAAGGAAATCGAGAAAGAAATGTAGCCATAGAAATTGCAGTATTCTTTTAGGTACAGAAATTTCAGGAAGAAAGTCATAGAAATTGAAGCATTTTTTAACTACAGAACAAAAGTAGAAAGTCCAATGAAAAACACAGACACAGAAATTATAGTTTTTCTTTTTAATGGATAGAGGGGAACAGAAGAAAGATCAGCTACAAACACAGACATACAAATTGAAAGTATTTCTTTTTTACTCCAGAAGGAAGTTTTGATAGAGACACTGCTGTGAAAGATACACGATGACCTCATCATTTGGGTGTTGGAAATCTTTGGCACTTTCCCTTTCAAAGCAGGACCTTCCCCAACTCCCCAGTCTTGGAGGTTAACTCTAAAGGAGGAACAGGAAATGGGAACCTAGTACCAGCAGAAGCTTACTGGATTCTAGTCTATGTGAAAGCCTTTGGGATGGTAAACAGAATGGAGAAGCATACCTTCTGAAAATGGGGACACAGGAGACCTCTCAGAGAGCAGTTTCCAGTGAGCACAAGCAGTTTCTAGCCCCCTGTGAGAGGGGGCTCTAGACCCTGCAGTTTTTATTCAGAGTCTATGCTCAAAGTCCTCTGGTTTCCAAATCCATCCAATTAATTTCATGAGCAGAACTGAGTACCTACCTTAATCAGGCTCCTGTCCTCAGGCAGCTCCCAACATGCCCCTCCTGTCAGTACCCAATGCAGAAGAATTAATAAGAAAAGCAAAATTTTCCCAAAAGGTTACCATTAGAGTCTGGACTCTTGGAGTTCTCCATTGGGTTTCTGAGACAGGTCAAATTTCAGATCTTCCCTTCGACTTCAGCCTTACCCACCTGGGAAGGTCTTGGTTACAGAATATGACTGCTTCTGAATCAAACCTCTGACTATTCCCAATCCAAGCTCCTCTGCAGACACTCAGGTACAGAGGGAACCTGATGCCCACCTGAGGTTCACAGATACTTAAAAAGTGAGCCCTACAATGGACATTCTCTCAAGACTTCTGATAGGGTAGATGTGAGGTCAAATCTACTCTGCCTAGGTGAGGTTTTTCCTCCAGGAGCCACTGGTACTGTTTTTACTATTGCAATAGTTTAAGACCAGAGATTGGATGGGGATTGGATGGGAATAAGAGATTGGATGGGAGGACAGAAGGTTTTTTTGTAATTCTAGCTTTAGGCAGAGAATCTGGGCCTTGGAAAGCATTTTGTTAATGTCTCCATTCTCTGATAGCCTGCTCAGACACCCTGCCTCCTCCCAAGACCCAGACTTTAATCTCTGCCCTGATTTCACTCAGAACTGAGATCTTACAGTAAGCTTCCCAAGTCTACCTACTATTACCCTATATTTGAAGGAAAAGGGAGAGCCAGATTTCCCTTCATCCAGGAAACACCTATTTCCATGCCATCTCCCCCAAATTATCCGACTCAGAGACTTAGAGCTGGGAGAAGCCAAAGAGATCATTTACATTCATCCCTATATTCTCCCAAGAAAGAAAGTGAGGACCAGCAAGGTTATCATATGTCCAAAGGTTTTATTTTTAAATCCTACAGAGAGGGCTGGGATTGGAACCCAGATTCTCAAACTTCAAACAGAGAACTCACAGGGAAGGACTTGAGTTCCTGCACTGGAGAAACCATAAAACTGACCTTATCCCCTACCTTAAACCCAAACCCTGTAACCTGTTTATTGTCAAAATCAATCTTGATTTTAAGTATTTCCCCAGCCTGACTTGTTGTTAAGTCATTTTTCAGTTGTGTCTGACTCTCCATATCCCCATTTGGGGTTTTCTTGGCAGAAATACTGGAGTGGTCTGACATTTCTTTCTCTACTTCATTTTACAGATGGGGAAATTGAGGCAAACAGTTAAGTGACTTGCCCAGGGTCACACAGCTGCTAAGTATCTAGCCTGATATGTGCTGGTAAATGGTTCACAACTCCCACTCAAAAAAAATGTTCCATGCTTTTTAATTTGCATTTTTTTAACCATTTTCTCCACCATTCTCTTTGTCTAGACAATCAAGTAAACAACATATTAAGCCCTAATTGTAGTCTCTGCACAGTCTGATATGGAAATAATCACTGTCATAGTAAAATACTCCCCTTCGGTGAGGCCAGCAGCATACTCCTGTCCCTGGTCCAGAGTGAATCATGAGCCTTGGAACTGGCAGGTTCTCAAACACTTACCCCAGTCCAGTCCTAGCTTGGAGTCATTTCGAATTGCAAGTCATAAAGAGATAGAGGAATATAAGAGGCAGAAAGAGTACTGGAGCTGAAGCCAGAAGTCTGGTTTCAATCAAGTTACTAAGTGTGTGTCCTTGGCCAAGTCACTTGCCCTCTGTGGCCTTTCAGTTCACTCATTTGCCAAATGAAGAAGTAGGATTGGCCTGGGTTAGTTCTGAGGTCCCTTCCATTTTTGACAGCCATGAAAACCCTACATCAGACCATCAATCCTTTTCTGCTCCTCTTCCCCTTCATATAGTTGAGGAGAATAAGGCACTCAGAGAAGAAATGACTTGCCCAGATCACACTCTACATCAGGGAAGAGTTTGAACTAAGCTCCCTGTCTCCAAGGTCCTGGTTCCTAGTCCAGGGCTCTTTCACCTACACCTTCTCACTTGTCTAAGTGTCTGGTGCTAATCGGACCTGATGTCAGATACCTCCCTGCACTTACCTAAACCTTTTGTTTTCTGACTCCAAATCTAACCTAGAGTCCAACACAGCTGGCAAAACCAAATAACAGACACTAGAACTTTAAACTGAAGCCCTAATCCTGTCCTCATTCTGGACCCAACCCTCCCCCATTCAAAGCTCTCACCTCTCTCCTGCTTCCCACCAGCCAACTGAAGGAGCTCCAGCCTGATCATCTATTCTTCTCAGGCTCCCCCAGGATGGAAAAAGAAAGGGGGGATAGTGGATTCAGTCAGCCAGAAAGGAGAGGAAATGAACCCCAAGGGAGTGGTGGGTGAGTCCCCTCTACAGGAAACTTTTCCCAATCACTCTCAATTCTAGAGCCTGTCTTATGTTCATTACCTCCAACTTACCCTGACCATATCCTGTTTGTATGGAGTTGTTTGCATGTTATCTCCCAGATTGGACTGTGACCTCCTTGAGGGCAGGTGCTTTTGCCTTTCTTCTTATCCCCAGCACTTAGAGCAAAGCAGGTACTTCATAAATGTTTCTTGACTGGGTCTCTGCTTTCCTAAGCTGCTGGAGGTAATAGTATGTGTCATTGACCCCTACACACAATGTCCCCCTACCCTTCCTGAGTGATGGTGGGCCAGCCTTGGCATCTGTGTGGGACCCTTGCCCACTGTCCCCAGGAGAAGCAGGGCTGGAAGACTGACCTTAGGTAGCACCTGCTATGGGCTGCAACCCTCAGCTCACCTGTGACCCCTGCCCTTAACAGTGCTATACTCTATGCTCTGAAATCTTTCCTAGCCCTGAAGTTCAATGACCTTCCGTAACTATGATTCCACCTTCTCCAACTCTCCAGCTGAAAGTCAGCCAGAGGAGTCCTCCTACATCCAAAGGCATTTCCCAGACATCTAGAGTCCATAGGACTTGTTGCCTGCTTTCTCTTCTGTCTTAGACTTAGCCAAGAACCAGGAATCAGGAGATCTAGTATCAAGTTGTGCCTCTTTCATCCTCTGAGCCTCAGTTTCATCATCTCTAAAATGGGGTCAATAACACCTCTAGTACTCATCTCACATGAGTGTTGTGAGATTTCAGTAAGGTATCTGATCGGGCTTGTCACTTGTACAGAAACACTGATCCAGTGACATCAGGTGGGCTGGCCACCCCACCCTCATTCTCTCCTTCTGACACAAAGGGCTCAGTCAGGTACCAAAGTTTCAACAAAAGTGACACAGATGGCAAAGGGTACTGGGGCATTTCACCAGTCTCATTTCTCTGCAAGGAGCCCCTCTACCCTGGGCCCAGCCACATGATTTCATCATTGACTACTTGAAAAAAAAAGAAAAAGAACAAAATAGTCAACTGTCTTATTTCAAAAGGAAAACCTAAGTTTTCACAGAAATCCCAGAGCGTGGGGGACTTTTCCCATAGGCCGGAGAGACCCATTACAGACTAGAAGTCTCTTCTCATCACAATCTGATGTTATAGAAGATTTCTGGTCAAGACAGGGGCCTGAATGGAGGAAGATCACCCATCTCCTATGTACTTTTCCAGCAAAAATCTCAGAGTCACAGCAGACAGAAGAATGATCAAGAAAGCCAGTTACAAACTGTTGCAAATGACTTCTTCCACACCAGAACAACACAGTGAACTAGCCAGAAGTTCATGGAAAAGAAGGCCATCAAAAAAGCCAGTAGAGACACAAACAAACCAGCCAGCTGTGTCCCAACATGTCCAGGGATATAACAAAGGCAGCTGCATCCTGCAAAGCCACAAAATGAGCAGGAGCAGAAGCTCACCCTCAGAAAGACCCAGTGAAATCAGAAATCCACAGCACGGGCCTTCCAAGGGACTGAGCAGGAAACAGTCCTTTTCCATTCAACAAGAAAACACTACATTAAGCTCTAATCTGTAGCCTTTCAGTGGTTGTGACATGTACATGCTCACCCTAAAACTTTAATGATTTCCTCTGGAGGAGCTGATTTCACTGGGGTCCAGGACACCGCTGTCCTTGGTCCTGAGTAAACCATGAACCTTGGAATTGGCAGCTCTAGTTCCAAGCCATGTCTACTTGCAAGTCACGAGGAGGCAGAGGAATATTACAGACATGCTGGGGCTGGAGACAGAAATCTTCTTTCAATCAAGTTACCAGCTGTGTGTTCTCTGCCAATTCACTTACCTTCTGTGGCCTTCAGCTCACTCCTCTGACAAATGAAGAGGTAAGTTGCCCTGAGTTATTTCTGAGAGTCATAAAAGCCCTTAATTAACATCAGTCAGTGCCTCCTTCCCTTCCTTATTATACAGATGAGGGGAGTGACGCCATGAGAGAGGGGAGGACTTGCCCAGGATCTGACACCTCACTCAAATCAAAGTCAATTGCCAAGTCATGTCATCATCTCCCCGATGTCATGGTCCTCTTCAAGAACAAAGGACAAACAGACACACAGCCCTGTGGAAAAGACAGAACCAGACTCCCTGCCTCAGCCTGGCTCTGGGTTCCCAGACCAGGGCTCTTTTTCCTACACTTTCCCATCTGTCCAACTCTCCAGTGCTAAGGAAAATTGATGCCCAATAGACCTTACGTTTACCTGTCCTTTCTGCCTTCTGACTCTAAATCTAACAATTTACTAAGAAATGCTAGAGTTCCCAACTTCTAATTTCTCTCAGTCTCCAAGTGAAAGTCAACCAGAGGACTCCTAGCATCAAAGACATTTCCTGGACATCTAGAGCCCAGAGGACTTTCTGACCCAATGTCTGGATTCTCTTTTGTCTTATAAGACTTATAAGAGTAGGATGGAGGAAAGATGGAGATGGGGTTTCTTGGCTACACTAATGGCTGCCACCACTGTATGATTTTTTTAAGCATCCAAAGTTAATCTGTCTGTAAGGAGATATGGACACCTGGGTCCTATATACCTCTGTTAGACAAGAGGTTAGGCCTTTAGTGGCATGAACATGCCTTCAGGGATTCACCCTCTGATCCTTTCCTGTTCAAGCTAGCAAAGGTCATTGACTGTCACCCTTAATTCATTGAGTGCTGGGCTCTCTTCTTGTCTTTAAAGAATACTTCTCAAGGCAATAATCATTGCCCCAACCCATAATATGCATATCACCTTTAACTTTATGCTTCTCTAGCCACGACCTCATTGGAGTCTTACAAAGAAGTGGTACTAGGGCAGCTAGGTGGTGCAGGCCCTGGAGTCAGGAGGACCTGAGTTCAAATCCAACCTCAGACATTTGACACTAGCTGTGTGACCCTGAGTAAGTCACTTAACCCCACTACCTAGCAAAAAAAAAAGTGGTACTAAAGGTATTAAGCCCTTTTTACAGGTGGAGAAAATGAGGCCCAGAAAGAAGACAGGGCTTGCCCCATGTCACATAGTGAGGCAAGTTTGGAAATGGAACTCATCTTTTGATGCCCAGTCACACATGCATAGACCTACACTGTATATACAAACACATACATAAGCACAGATACATCCTCAAAACCCTAACATATCCTCATTCTTTTTCTCCCTGGGCTCTGGGTAAAGGTTTGATAAATCAGAGCGCTAGTAAGAAATAGTATTAGCAGGAGGGTGGAAAATTGAGCAGTGAAGTCTGAGAGCCAGGACTTTCATTTACTGTTCCAGGGGTTGATGGATAATCACAATAGGAGAGGCAGGAAGGGGATGTCAGAGATGCCAGATCCCAGTTTGGGAGGGAGGACAAATAGAAATAAAATTCCTCCCTTGGATTACAGATTTTGGCTTCTTGGTCAACTCTGCTTCCAGAGATCAGAGGGGCAAGGCACCTTAACAATGATTGGAATAGGGTGGGGGGGAGCCAAGGAGTCAACATTCTTACTTTCCCTTTCCCATGTGAACTCTTTATCCCACAGTTCCCTAACTGGAGGCTAAGAGATTGCCAGGAGATCTACTTAGAGCAAACAGCACTGCCCCATGGCCACAAAGTGAGAGACCCCTGGTGCCTTAGGGCTGATAAGGCACTTAAGAAGCTCACAGAATCCGCAGAAAAATTGTTAATAATAACACTAAAATTTATATAGCATCCTCTTCTGGAATCTCTAGATTATCAATGTCTCTGTTAGGAGTGGAACACAGCACTGAACACAACGCCCAGATGAGCTCTCACAAGGGCAGAGGACATGGGCTCTTCCTCCATCCTCTTCCTGAAAGCTGGATCTCTGAAGGGAGGCCCAGCAGCAAAAAGCTTGGTATCATTTCACACTGCTGACCCCTATGGAGCTTGCAGTCCCAGATCTTTGGAGGAACCTTTACTGTCTTTGATTCCCCCAATTCTCTAGCATGTGCTGATCCTTTTGCATCATCCAATAGGTTAAGCTGTTGCTCCTAGCTTTGTGGTATCTCCAGGTGCACTGACCATACCTTGCATGCCTTTATCCAAGTCATTGGGAGAAAAAGTCAAACAGTAAAGAAAAAGAAGAGTGGGTCATTGCAGCACTTTCTGAGGTTCAGAAGGGAACTGGAGGAAGACTAGATAGAAAGAGATCTTTGAAAGAGAGATGACTTTATCATTGGGGTTTGAAAGGTTCTGGAGGGAAGACTTTGGCACCAGCCCTGTAGAAGTAGGAGTGGCCCCAATTCAAAAGTCTTGGGTGTTATCTCTGGAACAGGAGGTGGTGACTTGTTGCCAGAAGAAGGGAGCAGATGTTAGCCTTTGGGAGGTGAGGATGGGATAGAAAAGAGAAGCAGGAAGAGAGCTCTCAGAAAATGGGGGGCCCAGTACAGTCCATGAGGCCTCCAAGTGCAAGCACAAGGACTCAAGCACCCCATCATTTGGAGCCCAAGTTATCCTTCATCTCAGAAACACTGTCTCTGGCAGTTTCTCCTCAGCCCAAAGACATTGTGCCTGGCAGTTACTCATGAGTGGACCCCAGCAAGACCCTTATCTCTCTCCCTGGTGCAGTTCCAAACAGCACCTGAAGGATTTATTAGTTTAAACTGGCTTTGCACTAGGTCATAAAGACATTCTTACCCACTACTATACTATCCTACCGCCCTACCTTATTATCTACATCCTGGGCTCCTCATTAACTGTGTTCTCGACTTAAGATATATGTATAACTCCCTACATCTATCTTGCAAACAAGACATTGATTGGTGGCAGACTGGACAACTATCAGTTACCCTGAACTCTGGTTGACTTAGTGACATAGCAGGCCTAAAACCACACCTCCACATCACCCCCCTTGTGGGCTTTTCCTAGTGAACTTTGGGTAAAACGCCTGTGGAGTAGGTAAAAGAAGTGCGTGTTCTTTTCAGAACTGACCACTCCTTAACCACTCCCTAATCCCACCCTGAATCCCCTAGTTAGCATATTTGGCGCATGTTTTATTGTATTTTATCCTATATAAACTTTAACTGTACCTCTCTAAGGTTGCAAGATCCTTTAAGAATCCTTGCCTGCTGAAAAGCATAACAATAAACTTTGCCACCTTGACTTAAAGAATGCTTGAGTCTGTGAATTCATTCCAGACGACACATCCTGTACTTCAGTCTTTGAGGGGACACAACCTCTCAACCTCTCATCCCGCAACAGAAGGAGGAACTGTTGCATGGACCCTTTTGAATATCTCTGTCTCTGTGTCTCTAGACCCCAACATTTCACTCATTGTTGTCTTCCTCATGTATTTCTTTCAAATCCTTTCCCAGCATCACCATATCCTGGCAGGGCTCTAGATGCCATCAAGCTGCTCCCATCCTAACTGCCCCAGGTGGGACACTCAGTAAATACTATGATTCCAGGGACTAGGGATCTGCTCCTCCCCAGTCATCCCAGAACCCAGCTTCTGCAGCCACTGAGGACTGAAATTCTTCTACCTGGCCAGGGTCTTGGGAGAAACCAAGCACCTCCAAAACCTGAGACTTTCTGAAGCTCTACATCTATGTAGTGTGTGGAGGGGAGAGGGTAAAATGGAGACCTTGGCTCCCCTATCTCCTAAGCCTCACAGCTTCTGGACACTGTCTAATACACAAAGGTGGCAAACAACATTTTGGAGATGTGGAAAGCAGTGAGAGTCAATGGGGCAAGGACATCACTGAAAGGACAGGGAATTGCATCTCACCAAGAAAGCTTCTTCAAGGAAAGGAAACAGTTATTAGGAGAACCAAGAATGCCCCTTCTTTAGGAGATAACATGATCTGCAGGTCACAAGTCCTCAAAGAACCAGCAGGCAGATTCAGCACAGCCTTCTCAGCCTTCTTCTGGGCACAGCGCTATACTGAGAACAGGAAAAGGTAAGAGGCTCTTCCTTAGCCTCATTTTTTGTCTTGCAGAAGGAAGAAAAGCTTCCCTGGGAGGATGGTTAGAAGTCCTCCTTGCCATGATAGAAAGAATCTCAGGTCAAAGGAACATCAAGGGTAGCCAGGATCTCACAGGTATCCAGTCTAACCCATTTCTGCCCAAGGATTCCCTCCACAATGTTTCTGACAGGTCTCCAACAGTGCCCCCAACCAGTCTTTGTTTGAAAACCTCCAGTGACATACAGTCTTACTTTCCAGAGGCTGCCATTGGCACTTTGCAATTTGGGACAGCCTTAATTGTTTTTATTTGGGGGGGGGAGAAGGGGAGGAGAAGGAGGCAATAAGGGTGAAGTAACTTGCCCAGGGTCACACAGCTAGTGTTCTACTAACTCCAGGGCCCATGTTCTATTCACTGTAACACCTAGCTACCCAGACAGCTCTAATTGTGAAGACCTTTTCCATGCATGGGGATGAAACTTGCCTCGTACTGCTTTCTCTCACAAACATATTTCCTGTAAGCCATCGCTTCCATGACTTATGTGGAAAAAAGGGGAGGAAGACTGAGGGCAGGAGAAAGGAAGGCTCTCCAGTGGCAGAGTTCTTTATCTCCCCCCACCCTGAACACACACACACACACACACACACACACACACACACACACACTCTCTTCAATTAATCAAAGAAACTTCCCATTTCTTGGAGTGTGGGCCCTGCATCCCTGGGCTCAGTTTCTGAGTGGCTGTGAACAGTATCTGGGGGAGAGGAGGACATGCCCACTGGACTGAAGAACCTGGATTCTTGGGGGATGAGCTTGGGTCACAAATACAAAGGAAGCCTGAGCTTGTGGACAAAAGCCTCCCAGTCCTAGAAGGCAGAAGAATAGAAGGGCAGCTGAGGATCAGCCCCTTGAAAAACCCCATAGAGAACCACAGCGGCCCAGATAGTGATGACAAGTCCCCTTCAAGGTGGGATGTCTTTTTATTCCTGAATTTCTCTGCATTGGATCTAACCCAAACCAAATTGGCAGCCCCTTAAGTCCAGAAGTCTGACTTAGTTGATCTCTATGGCTTAGGCTCTTGTATCCAGTATGTACTTAATCCTCAGTTGTGGAAATGACTTGAAGGGTTTAAGCAGCAAATGCTATCAAGAGCTGGAGTGACTGATGCTCCACAGTATTTGATATGGAAACACATAAGAAGACTGTGTTGTCTTGCTATCTGTGTAACACTGGGAAACTCTCTTCACCCTCTAAGCCTCAGATTGCTCATTGTTATCATCAAGGACTTGGTCTAGATGGCTTCTTGGACTTACCAACTCTATGATCTTTTACATTACTTCACCTCCCCTTTGGGCTCACTTTCATTGACTGTAAAAACCATTTGGGAACAAATGATTTCTAAGCCTCCTTCAAGGAATAAGAGAAAGGAAAAAATGAAGGAAAGTGAAAAATCTATGAGGCTCTGGGTTGAGATCTATCTTGCCTAAGACTCTGCAGTATCCAAGCTGTCAGAGGCAGAAGGGACCTTAGAGTTCATCTATTTGGAACCATTCCCAAATCAGAGAATGGAAGTGATGACCAAAGAGGGGAATGATGTGAACTAAGGTAGGGCACAGGAGGAGGAGCAGAATTAAGATCCACAGGCTTCATTTTGTTAAGCGACTTAGAAGTCACTTAATGGGGTCCCCTTGTTTTTACTGAGGAAGAAACTGGTGGCCAGTGAAGGGAGGGGGCCTAAGTTGCAGAGTTGTATCCTTAACTTGCTCTTTTGACCCCAAGTCCCAGGCTCTTTCTAATGTGCTATGCTTCACATGCAATAAGGCAGAATTCATAGGAACACATTAAGTAGGAGATGCCAGAGAATGGTGAGTAAGAAGTCAGTCACAGAAATTAGGAGCCGGAAAGAACTCTCGGTGACCATCCATATGCAACTATAGCTGAAAAAGCATCCATTCCGTACTGTCCACCACAAGTGATCATTCACCCTCTGCCTGAAGAGCACTGAGTGTGTTCCATGCCCTTAGGGAGCCCATCCCACTCTAGGGTTGCTCTCCCTGATATGGAGCTTATTCCTGACTCACGACCTCCATTTGTCCCTGGTCCTCTGCTCCCTTCAGCCTTGGCTCCCACTTTGGCCCTAGGGAGCCTAGCAGAGTCTGACTGAGAGAATCCAAGAACCTAAGAGCTCTGAAGAGATCTCAAGATCCGCTAATTCAACCTTCATCAGAACAACAAAACCCAATGTAGGAGCCCTGACAAATAAGGATTTGTCAAGATTTGTCCCACCAACTCAGAAAGCCCAAGTGCCAGACAACAGAGTAGTAATGTAGAGCAGAAAGAATTTGTAGACTTGTTAGAAAGGGGGAGAAAAGGCTTCTGTCACTTGGAGAGATTCCCCTTCTTTTTCAGAAATCAGTACTCAGTGAGACAGTAGATTCAGGGACTCAAACTGGGCAGTCCTATGACTCCTCATATGAGGAGGTGCAAAGGGGCCACAAAAGCTCCTCTTCCCTTTCTAACACATAGGAGGGATGCCTCCATAGCAGCCATCCATGTTCTGGGTAAAAACATCTTAGATCTTTCACAGTTCTTGAATCTGAATTAACCAAGAGGCATGCATTAAGCCTCTGCTCATGCTGTCCTCTTGCTTGCAATATAGCTGTAAGACTCCTAATTGGTCTCCCTGAATCCAGGCTCTCCCTCCTCAAACCTCTCTTCCATAGAGAAGGCAGCTGAATGGCACAATGGATACAGCCCTGGTCCTGGAATTGGGAAGACCTGAGCTCAAGTCTAGCCTTAGACACTTACTAGCTGTGGGACCCTGGGCTAGATGAGTCACTTAACTTCTATTTGCCTCCAGAGGGACATTAACAAGGGTGATCAACCTGTTTTCCAGCAGATTTGCATTGGGCTTTCCAAGACAAAGAGAAAAATTTGTATTTTCTCCTGGTTTTTGTCCTTCATTCCCAAAGAGAACCACTATGCCATCTCTGTGTTGGAGTGAAGGTACAGTGTGTCTTCCTGTGGCTGATCAGACCAACATGAGTTTGGAAGGCTCTACCACAGGTTGGGCACAGAGAGTCTATGTGAAGTCCTTATTTCATCCTAAGCACTGGGGAAAGACACTGAAGCTTCTTGACCAAGGGAATAATGAAGTATGTTCTACCAGTCAGGAATATCACCTTAGCAGCTGATTGCCTGATTGCCATCATGTACACAATAGGTAGTATCTAAGAGCAGGGTATTTTGAGATGTATATCAGGGGTAAGTCCATCCATTTGGGGGAACACAAAACACAAGCTTTGGGTAGACCCAAAACCAGAAAGCTTTGGGTGGATCTAGGACCTGAAGGACCCCAGAATTCCGTGTTGCCATCTCCAGCATTCTGAGATTTACTGAGATCAGGCCAACATTCTGGGTTCAAGCTATCTCTAGGCAGATTTAAACAGTACAGTAATTAATAAATGTTCTGAACAATACAATAAATGATAAATAAGAATCCCAATTTGATCATTTCGTTGTTCCCAAGATCCTGGATTATGGAGAGATTTCTTTCACCTTCTCCCCTTGTCAGCCTACATTTGAAACATAAATATCCATCACTAGACTGAAAAAATGTAAAACTAGTATATTCAATGCAAGGCTCCCCATGATTTTCCCTATTTTTTGTAATGGTTGAGATTTTTGTCTTTAAAAAAAAGCTATGTATAGAAGTCTATACTCCAACCCTAAACACCTGGCTGTAGCCAATTATCACCTCTTAATATCTTGACAAGTCTTGTGAGAGATGAACTCTCAGAAGTGAAGCCTCCTCAAAAGGTCAATAATTTTTTATTATTATTTTCAAAATCCTCCCCTGCTCAGACCTTGTTTTTAAGCACTTAACAGAAAAAATAAGCCCTACCCCACCCCCAACCTGAGCCATTTGCCCTTGGCTTCCCGCCTCTTTCCTTGTCTTTGAATTTCTCTCCTGGAATGTAAGCCCCACCTCCCAGTTAAGGGGATAGAAAGAAACTTTCCAGCTTAGAATGTAGGTGGGGTGGGAGTGGCCCCAGGAGACTGGACCTGGTGAAAGAGTTCAGAAAGAAAGATCTTTATTGGGTCTGTTTTAAGTTTTTAATATACTGCTTACATATTTCTGAATATTCTTATGTGATGTAATCTAGTAAGCAATTGTATTAGTTACGTTGTTGCAAGGGCAATTTATTTTATAACCTAGAATGTTAAATTAAGAATTGTGCCTTCAGAGAAAAGAGAAAAAGGACTGAATCAGGGCTGTTGGAACATTCTATATGGTCCTGTTTTGTAACATTTCCTTTTAAGTATTGTAATTTAAGAAATGAGAACTTTCAAGTTTTATTTGGCTTTCGCTTATGAAGTTTAAATTGTTAACTAAGCTATTTGGAGTTATTGTTTAAGTTAATCACTGGTAAAAGTATTTTGTGTGTGTGTGTGAAGAGAAACTTGGTAATTATGCAAAAAACAAACAAAAAAATAGATTTTGTAAAACCTCATAATTCTCATACTAGACACCTTTTGACTAGAGAATTTAGGTAACTAGGCATTTTATGGTAATTAGAAAATTGTAAGCTGTTTTTGAGAAAGGGAGATACTATTATTAAAAAAATGTTTTGAAATCTTTGATACTCTTTTTGGAGAACCTACTAAATTTCTATTTGCAAGAAACTTATGTTCAAACCTACTATGAACTTAGAGTTTCGTTCCTGGGTTTGTTGTGCCCTTGGACTGGAGTTAACTGGGTGCTTTTAGAGAAACAGTCTCAATGGGAGCAGTGTCAGAAATCTAAGGCTAGTGATTAATATTAAAGCATCTAAATTTCTGTAATAAGCTGTAAGTAGGAAAGATCTTTCTGTTTTGATCTGAATTCATTCCATGGCCTAGAAAGAGCTAAAAGTACTATTTGAACTTATATGTATAAGAATCAAATCCTGAAAGTGTCTCATTCTTTCAGATGAAGGACGGTTAGAGAGGGATAGACACTCTTGAGAAACAGAAAGGCAAATCTATGTAGAGTAGCAACTTATGATCTTAATGGAAATTTGATTTCACTTCGGATGTTATTAGGAAGCACAACATGTGTAGCAAGTTATGCAAGCTACTTAGAGCTCACTTTGGAGATATTCCCTAATTAATGTGAGACTGTAGTCACACCTGAAACTCTAATGAGGGGAATTTGCTATCTAAGACCTTGGAATCTGTTAATGAACTATTGAGTCTAACTCCAGGTATGGTTAACAAAGAACTGATTGAGCTACTGACCCCTGACGTCAGCAGCCTGCAAAGAGGTTTGTGAGCTGCACCTATGAGCTGCAAGAAAGTGTTCTCATGGGAAGGTCAGGAGAATGCCTTTTCTGCATAGCTGAGGTAGGATTCTCCTGACTCAATTTCCCCACTAGGACACCTGGCAGACTTTAAACCTGGCTCAATGCAGTTGGTTATTATATAACTTCTGCCTGGAGTTGACGAGAATCTAAGGAAGCATTGTTCCCTTACTTTAGTTATGTTCTTTCATGGCAAATTCCTATATTCATAAGTTTGTAAGCATAAATATCAAATCTATTAAGCAATAGATTGATGCAGGAACATCTGAGGTTGTTATAGTAAGATACAAAAGATTGAGTTATTTGGCCTAGAATTTCAGAATTAAGTATATTCCTGTATAAGTCAGGATCCTTTAATTTCTCATAATGGTTATGATGAGGTCTGGAGGTTTGGGGTGCTGGGACTCCAAGGTCACAGCACAAGGGTCCCTCCTGAAGAAGTTCAGCCCAGGTCTTTTCAGCCAGGGGGGAAGTTTGTTGGAAATAAACATATAGGCCAGGTGATGCCCATAAGGAAGAGCGAGCATGAGAAAGTCTCTGGATCTTATATACACTAAAGTAAGTTTGACCAGAGGAGGGGCTGAGAAAGGGGTCTAGGAGAGAATTCTGATTGGAATGTCTGAGAGATTGAGTGGACAATGGGAACAGATAATGAAGGGAACTGGAAGGAAGAGGTTTGAAAGGCATCTGAATAAGATCAAAAAGTGGGGCCAGGGCTTTCAAAGGAAGATGGGGAGCTGGGGCCCTTAGACAATGAGAGCCACATTCTTTCTGGGGCAAGAGGCAGGGGTCGACTTGGACCTTACCTCATCATTACGGGATAATAAGGCCAGGAGATTATGGAACGAGGATATTATTCTGTTACTTAGTTAATGTTAAAGTTATCTCAGTTCATTACAACTAATGCTAAAAGAGGAATAGCTTATGGCTTATCTTGTAAATGCCTTGAAAGAAGCATCTATTTTAATTAAGGATTATTTATTTGTATATAACTAGAAGTTGGGATTGTTTTGTTATTTGGTATGTACTGGTTTTAAATTAACTACTATGTATTGGAGTGTGTTATTAATTCCTTAGTGGAATCTTATCCTCCTGATGGGGAATATGAATAGAAATGAATAAAGGTATAATAAAGATATAAAACTAGAAGTAATGCACAGTGTAGGACTAGGTTCTGATTTTTTTAATTTGAGTATCCTGAAACATGACAATTAGACAAAGTTACAATTTTGATATGGTAATGGTAAAGACATAGGGGTTGAGCTAATTTTCATTATTTGCCCTGGTTATTGGCAAGGTAATTTAAAATTGTGTTGAGATCAATCTTGTAGGAGAGTGGGTACAAGAAGCAGAATCTCTGCAGGAGGGAAGTGAGAGTCTGCTGGACACTGCTTGAACAGCACTTAGACAAGAAGACTTCACCAGATGACGCCCAGAGTGTCAGACATCAGTATGAGAAGAGACTTCTGAAGCTTTAAATGGACAGTTTATCATTATTTTGGGGCTGCCGTATCTGTAAGGTGTAATATTTGTGAGGAGGCTTCAAATTGTAAGAAATGAGAAGTGGAAATTGTGAGAGATGAACTCTCAGAAGTGAAGCCTCCTCAAAAGGTCAATAATTTTTGGTTATTATTTTCAAAATCCTTCCCTGCTCAGACCCTGTTTTTAAGCACTTAGCAGAAAGAACAAGCCCTGCCCTACTCCCAAACTGAGCCATTTGCCCTTGGTTTCCTACCTCTTGCCTTCTCTTTGAATTTCTTGCCTGGAATATAAGCCCCACCTCCCAGTTAAGGGGAATAAGGGATATCAGTGGGTGGAGACTTGTTTGCTTGGTGGGTGGAGACTTGTTTTTATACCAGCCTCTCTCTCCACAGATATCGAAAGAGCAGACAGCCATCAGGAGAGATTGTAATAGAGGTAACCTTTGCTTTCCACCTTGAGAAGTCTCTGAGTTTAATTTGGGTTACGGCCGCTGTCCCACACAGTCTCATGTGGTTTGGAGTTGCTGAAATGTATGTGAAAATTCAGGGTCCAGATCCCATGGATGGGAATGGGAACTGAACCTCGAAATGAAAAAGACTATGTTTTGGAATCTGGGGGTAATGAAGGCCTAGGCCAGGTTGCAGGTTAACAGAGAATTGGAGATTGGGGCAGGTTCAAAGCCATAATGCAAGGAACTGGGAAGGGCTAGGTGCCCCAGGCTAACTCCAGGGACCTGGGCCACTTGAGAAAGTCCAGGGCTTTTCCTTTTTTTGGTCCAGATCCTAAAGACATGGTCTTTCCCTTTTAGGGGTTCAGAGCCCATCCCCATCCTCATCGATGGGACCTGGACCTTGAATTTTCCCATACATTTCAGCAACCCAAACCACATCACAATAGAAGACCAAATGGTGCTGATAACTCTGAAATGATATACCTGTTAACTTTAAAGTTTTATCGACAACTCTGACATTATTTGGATATATTAATGAACTAAACTAAAGGGGGCAAACATAGACATTAGTCTGTTCTCTCGCCCAGCCCAACACACAACAAAATAAACTACAAAAAAAAACCCCCAAAACAAAAAATGAGACCTTAAGCTGCTGCCCCTAAGTCTAGCCTGCTAAGTTTTGCTGTTCCCCAAGGCTCTGTCCAAATCCCTCTTGTTTTCTCACCACTTTTACTTTGCACCTCACCAGCTGCACTGAGGTCAGTCATCACCTCCTTGTTGATAACTGTTAGCTCTATATATCCAGTCTCTGTTCTTGGTCTTACTCTCACGTCAGCACCTACCAATGGGACATATAGAACTGAATGTCTCAAGAGCATGTCAAATTCAACAAAATTCATGATTTTTGTCCTTCTTAAAATCAACTCTTTGCCTAACTTTTCTATTTCTATAAGTGTTCTCTTCAGAATTAATCAGCTCTTGTTGAATAAAATGAGTTAATTCTTTCTCCTAATCAGTGCATCTATAATACCTCTCTTCAATACAAATGTTCTGATTTAAAACAAGCTTCAAGTTCTGAATGAAGGCTTTCCCATATTAATTATATTTATGTATGAAACTCCTGATGTAAAATTAGGTTTGAACTCTGAATGAAGGCACTCGTTGCCTTTATGAAGGCTTATAATAACAGTAGCTAACATTTATATATTCCTCACTATGTTGCAGACACCATGCAAAGCACTTTACTATTCATATCTCATTTGATCCAATTGCAAGAACTGTCCTGGTCCTTGCTAGCCACTGCATGAATAAGCCAGCACAGGATATAGACAGGTTTCGGGTACACTGAAGTTTATTTACCCACTTACAAATGTGACATACCACATTAGTGGGTGATGGACATTTGTACCTCACAGTTCCACAAATGACAATATATTGCATCTCCCCTTGAGCGACATGACCCAGGGACTTTAGGACAGATCAGATTGGGCATGAAGGCAGACTTACAAAGCAGTTTTGGTTAAGATCCAGTAGAGCAGGCAGAAAGGAAAAGTTACATCTTTGGGGAAAGAAAGAGGATGCTTAAACTATTAGAAAGCCTTTAGCATAGCTATTTACAGCAAACAAAGGAAAACTGCCTCTTCTTTATTAGTTAGTTTACATGTGGTAAGCTCCTGTTTGGTGCCTTATAGGATAGGATAAAGAGAAGTTCCCAACTTCCTGGAACTATTCAAAGTCTTCAGAGTTTTCCTTTGTAAGTGTAAAGTGGTTGGGGGAAGAGAGGCAGAGGAGACACTCAGTACATCCCGTGTGACACAGAAAAAGAAAGAAACAGAATAACAGCAAATACAGAACAGAATGGAGTCAGTCATGGTCTCCCCAAAACCCACATAACAGCTCTGAGAGGTAGGTGCTGCAATTACCCCCATTTTACAGATGAAGAAACTACAGCAGAGGTTAAGTGACTTGCCCAGGGTCACACAACTACTCAGTGTCAGGGGCTGGATTTGAACTCAGTTCTTCCTGACTCCAGGCCCAGTGCTCTATCTACTGCACCACCTAGTGGCCCTAAGATCCTGCTGGAAAGTAATTGTTCATAACCACATAGGTCCCTTTGACTGGAGGTCAATACATCAGAAGGCAAGGCTAGAAGATAAAAGTCCATTGAGAATCAGTGGATGGGCAGTTGCCAGGTGGCTAGCAATTCCACAGACCAGAGGGAGACACACACACACACACACACACACACACACACACACACACACACACACACACAGAGTTTTGGGGCAGGCAGCAAAAGGAACCAATCAGATGAGGCTGCCAGCACAGCATACAGACATACATATTGGCCTCTGCCTCTCTTTACAAATATATATCAAATATAACACAGGTTATATTTTAATTATATACACATACTTTCTTCTCCTGAGACACATGACCCAGATAAAATACAAAACTACAAAGTGACTTTGGTTAAGATCTGGTAAGGCACATTAGGCAGGAAAAAGTGTTTATTAAAATAAGAAAGGACACACACATTGTTACAAAGGAAGGAATGAAAGGAGTCCCTTAGCATTTCCTTTTACAAGAAAACAAAAGCTTCTCAATTAACTTTTGTGAAGATCCAGGTGCTAGTCACCTTAGATAAGATCAAGAAAAGGGGGTGAGTTCCTAGAACTATTCAGAGCCCTATTTGTAATAATAAAGTGATTGGGGGAAGGGAGGTACAGGAGACCCTCAATACCTGCCAAAGTGGCATCAGGCAGAAAAAGAAAGAAATCTAACAAGAAAAATAGGTCAAAATAAAGTTGGTGATGCCCTCCCGAAAATCCACTTTGGACCTCTTCCCTCCCAAACCTTCCTCTCTTCCTAATTTTCCTATTACTGCTCAGGGAACCATTATGGTCCCAGTCAACCAGACCTACAATGTAAGTGTCACTGATGGTGTGTGGCTGAGCCTACGTCTCTGCCCTTTGCCCCAAAGGGAATCTGACTCCCATTTGTCTACAGGTCCCAGCCCCTCATCTCCCTTTGAAAGCCTTGCCTTTTAACCTTGTTCAGATGAGCCTTTTCACCTGCCCTAAAAGGAATCTGGCTCCCATTTTAGGTTCCTTATCTACTCCTCTTGTCAATTCCCCTCATCTCCCTTTGAAAGCCCTAGCCCCACCTTTTTGACCTCATTCAGATGCCTTTCACTCCCTTCATCATCTATTCCCATTGTCTCTTCAATTTTTCAGATCTTCCAGTGCAAATTCTCACCCACACCCTTTTTCCCAGGTCACCCAAAGTCACTTTAGTATAGATCTACCCTGGCCCCCATTCAGATGCTGAGAATCTCTTTCCCAAAAGGCTGAGACTTTCTCATGCCAGGTCATCCTCAGGGGAGTTACTAACATTCAGCTAATATCCTGAGAATCTCTCAAGGCCAAAAGGCTGAGCCTTTCTCATGGCCACTCTTCCTTATGGGCTCACCTGGCCTAAGTGTTTTATCACTGTGAGAGACGATTTCTCAGAAGTGAAGCCTCCTCAGGGGATCAATGGTTCTTGTTAATATTTCTTGATGCTTTTAAAACCCTCGTTTTTTCAGATGCTTAGCAGAAAGAATAAGCCCTGCCCCCAACCTGAACTATTTTTCTTTGCAAAAACTTCCTACCCTTTCTTATCTCTGGGAAAACTTGTGTAACTACCTTTGTTCTATATTCCCATGAAAAGATTGTGCCCCTGAAAGCCCAGCGAATGGGATAAGGGGAAGGGGGTTAGGGAGGAGGAGCTCACTTTAGGGCATAAATAAGCCTTTACTTCTGTAAGGAACTTGTACTCTTCTGGCCCACAATGGTGACTAAGGGGGTACCCTTTCTCATGAGAAAGCAACAAACTCCTTTATACTTTCAAAGTATCTAAGTTTTTGTTTTTATTTTTGAGTAAGTGGTCTCCGTCCCACACATCACTAATAATCTTTTCCTCTGGCTGGAAAAATATTTGAGTTGAATTCATTCAGGCACCGCCTGGCTTTGCATTCTTGGGGTTCCCAGCAACACCCCAAAGTCCTAGACATCTTCTTTGCCACTGATTCCTCTCTTTTTCCCACCCCATCCCCCAAATCCAAACAGTTGCCAAGACCTGGGGAATCTACCTTCTTAACATCTCCCATTTGACACTGCCAACATCCTGGCGCAAGCCTCAATCAGCTAATGCCAGAACTATTATAATAACCTGCTTGGTCTGCCTGACTCAAGTCTCTCCCTAAGCCAGCCCATTCTCCACTCAACTGTCAAGCTGACCTGCCTAATGCAAATGCCTGACTGTGTTACCCTTCTCTTCAATAACTCTAGTGGTTCCCTGTCACCTCAAGAACTAAATATGAAGTCCTCTATTTGGCAAACAAAGCCCTGCACAACCTTCCCCCTACCCCCCCCAACTTTCCAGCCTTTTGACACTAGACTGTGTCTCACACATTCTGTGCTTCAGTGACATCAGCCTCCATCTTCTTCCTCACACAATAATCTCCATCATGCATTTTACTGACCATCCCTCAGGCCTGGAATTCCCCCCCACCTCATCACAAACTCCTGGTCTCCCTGGCTTCTCAAGTCTCAGCTAAAATCTCATCTTTTCTGATCTTCCTTAATATTAGTGCCTCCCCTCTGTTCATTATGGTCAGCTAGATGGCACAGTGCACAGAGCGCTGGGCCTGAAGTCAGGAAATCTCCTGTTTCTCAAATCTGGCCTCAGACACTTACTGGCTATACTGGGCAAGTCACTTTACCCTGTGTGCCTCAGTCTCCTCATGTGTCAAATGAGCTGGAGAAGGAAATGAAAATCTCTCCAGTATCTCTGCCAAGAAAACCCCAAGTGGGGTCATAAAGGACTGTTGATTATCCTCAATTCATTTTGTATATGCCTTGTTTGTACTAGATCTTTGTATGGTTCTTTACCCCATTAGCCTCTGAGATCTTTGGCAGCCAGAACTCTGTATTGTTTTCTTTTAGTTTGGGTTTTTTGGTGGTTTCCCCAGTGCTTAACACAATGCCTAGTAATAGCAGGTGGTATATAAAAGCTTGTTGACTGACTGAAGGAACGGTTGAAGAGACTTAGAATAAATGTGCATTATGCCCACTCAGTGTGGTTCATGGCTGTTTTAGCTCTTTTTAGCAGTATCTGAATAGGAAGGAAAGAGCCAGGTTGTTATTATTGTTGTTCAGTCATTTTCACTCATGTCCAACTCTGTGACCCCATTTCTTGGCAGAGATACAGGAATGGTTTCAGCCATTTCCTTCTGCAGCTCATTTTATAGGTGCAGAAACTGAGGCAAACAGGGTTAAGTGACTTGCCCAGGGTCACATAGCTGGTAAGTGTCTGAGGACACATTTGAACTCAGGCCTTCCTGACTCCAGGCCTGGTGCTCTGTGCACTATGGCACCCCCTAGCGGCCACAAAAGAACCAGGGGACCAGAGCAATTCAGTACTGAGATTTAGCTAGCACTTATTGGAATAATAAAGGGACTCAGGAGTAGAGGATTGTGTGGAGTTGAAGTGGCTCACCAGGGAGTTGAAAATGGGAAGACAGGAACATGTAGGCAGTGTAGGTGTGATGGATAATTAAGGGACTGAGAAGGAAGTAACAGGAGGGCCCTGGGAGGATGAACAAGAGGAGGGGAGGGTACATCAGTAATAGTAGAAAATAGAATGATAAAACATTTTTACCTGAAAGAAAAATTTTGGAATCCATAAATAATGGAAGATGAAGGCAATACTATAAGAAATTGAAGTTAAAAGTATAAAGATAGGGAAAAAAGATATAAAACTATCCTAATTTGCTGATAACATAACTGTTTTCTTCAAAAATCCAAGGACAGCAGCAAAGATACTAATTGGAAGTATTAGGTTCAGCAAAATTGTGGGCTACAAAATAAACTCTCAATGTTAATTGCATGTTAACATAATAATAACAACAAAATCCAAGAGGTAAGCATAGAGAGGTAAATCCCATTCCAAATAATTACAAAATTCATTAAGTATTTGGGAATCAATCCACCAAAGCAGATAAAAACTGGCATAGTTCCAAATACAAAACCTCCCAAAAGAAATAAAGAACACCTTAACTGGTGGAACAGTCAATGCTCATGGCTAGGATGTGCCAACATAATAAAAATGGAAATAATATTGTAGCTAATTGAAATGTTTAATGCTACATTAATCAAATTTTTGAAGGGGTTCTTTACAGAACTTGACAAAATAATAAAACTCATTTGGAAAAACAAAAGATCTAGAATATCCAAAAAAAGATGAAAAAGGTTAGGGACTAAGAGAAAAGAGCACTTCAGAGCCAAACTGTATTATAAAGGCAGCAGTCATCAAAGCCACCTGGTATGCCTTAACAAGAAGAGAGGTATATTAATACAACAGAGGAGACAAGGGCCAGTCAGAAACAATGGAACTCAGTAAGCCAGTGTCTAATAAATAGGAAAACAGATGTTTCTTAAGAAAATACTCTACTTGACAAAAACTGCTAGAAAAACTAGAAAGCTTTTGTCTGCAAGAAATTAGGCTTAGACCAACACCTTTCACCATATTCCACAATACTCCATAAATGGACACATGACCTTAATCTCAAAAAGTATTGTAAAGAAAAAAAAAGAGAGAAGAAAAGCACCTCATATTCCTTTCCCAGCTATGGGCAGTATATATAGCTTAACCAAACAAGAGATAGAGGCAATGACAAAAGAGAAAATGGATTAACTTGAATACACAAAACCAAAAAGCTTCTTCACAAATCTAATTAAAATCTAAAAAGAAAAGAAACAAAATGAATTTGTTTGACAAGGGTTTAGTATCCAAGATATATGAGTAATTAACACATACATTCATACATACATATCTAAACATATAATATAGAGATAGGTATATACATAAATATATTTCTATTTATCTCTCTATGAACAAAGGCTATTTATTCCCCAATAGATAAGTGGTCAAAGGAACAAAGAGTTCTCAAAAAAAATTTTTAAACCACATTAAAAAGTTCCAATTCATTAAAAAGTAAGAAAAGTGCACATCAAAATGAGATTTCACTTCACACCCTAGAAATTAGAAAAGGTGACCAAAGGTCATCTTTAATAATCAGTATTAGATTATTAGAATAATTAGAACAATCAGTGTCGAAGGGGTTGTGGGAAAAGAGGTACTTTGCTGCATTGTTGGTGGAGCTACACAGTGGTGTGAACAGTTTGGAAAGCAATTTGCAACTCAGGCAATCTGGCAAAAGTAAACTGTACACACACAGTGTCCACAGCAATTTAAAGAGAAAGCACAACTGCTATCCACACAAAGTCATAAGGGAATGATAAAACATTATAAAGAATAAACGTGACTTGAAGAAAGATACATAAGAAGGCATCCCCACTCTGCCCTTCTGTGGAGGTGGGACAGCCACAAATACTGAATATTGCTCATATTTTCAAAATTTTTCAATGTATTAGTCAGTTACTCTGGTTTTTCCCTCTTGTTTCTTTTTTGTCTTTAGAAACATTTCTTTTAGTTTGTTTCTTTTTTTTTTTAAGAAAAACCAGTTCATGGAACTTGGAAGGCTAGCCTTGCTTCAGTGAGGGCCCTGTTGATATGAGATAACCCAAATGTGTAGAAGATCCAGATAGCATGGTTGTGTGAATTTCATTCTATTCCTTCCTGTACCTAAAATACACATCAATTCCTATGACTCTATTTCTCTCTCTGCACTATCTTCTGTTCCTTTCTGCACACACACACACAAATCTCCTGTTTCTTTGGCTGTGCTTCCATTGGAATTCCTTTTCCTTTTTGTACCTAAACAAAATGACTTAATTTGTATGACTGTTTTTTATCTGGAAATTCTTCAGATCCCTTCTATACTGAATGATGCCTTCAATATCTACAGCTGTGGTTTAGGCTTGTTGTTTATTATTGTTCAAAACAAAAAAATCCTGAATTCATACAGACTGTTCCTCTCTGCACTTTCTCATTTTCCTTTCTGTATCTAAAGAAATATATCAATACTAGTATTGTGTTTCTATCTAAACTTTCTTCCGCATCAAAAAAAATTCCATTTCTATGGCTAAGTTTCTATCTGGACTTGCTTTTCCATTCTGTACCTAAAAAAACCTCAGTTCTATGACTGTGTTTCTCTTCTGGGCAAATTATTTCTATGCCCTTCTGTACCTAAAGAAACGTCACAGTTTCTAAGGCTGCCCTTCAATTCTGATGTTTTTTGTTCCTTTTTTTTTTTTGCCTAACAGAATGCTTCAATTCCTATAAGTGTTTCTATCTGAACTTCTTTCTCTTCCCTTTTGTATCTAAAATGAATGTTTCCATTTCTATGGACATCTTTTAATCTGGACATTCTTCTGTTCTTGTCCCTCCCTAAAATAATGCTTCCATTTTTATGATTGTGTTTCTTTCTGGATTATCTTCTGTTCCCTTCTGTACCTAAAAGAATGCTTCAATATCTATGACCGTGTTTTTATCTGGACTGCATTTTGTTTCCTTCTGTACATTTTTTTAAATGCCTCAATTTCTATGACTACATTTCTTTCTGGACTTCTTCTCTTCCTGTCTGTACATGAAAAAGAAGCTTCCCTGCTATCACTAACAAGCCTAACAGCAAGAGATAGAAAGACAATTCCATTTAAAGTTACTGTAGACATTATACAATATTTGGGAGTCTACCTGCTGAAACAAATCCAGGAATTATATGGTCACAAATACAAAACACTTTTCACACAAATAAAGTCAGATCTAAATAATTGGGAAAATATAAGATGGGTAGGCTAAGCTAATATAATAAAAATGACAATTCTACCTAAATTAATTTACTTATTCAGTGCCATACCAATCAAACTACCAAGATATTATTTTATAGTGCTAGAAAAAAAAACAATAGCAAAATTCACCTGGAAGAACAAAAGGACAAGAATATCAAGGGAACTAATGAAAAGAAATGCAAGGGAAGGTGACCTAGCTGTTCCAAATCTTAAATTGTATTATAAAGCAGCAATCATCAAAACTACTTGGTACTGGCTAAGAAATACAGTAGTGCATCAGTGGAAGAGGCTAGGTATGTAAGACACAATAGTCAATGACTATAATAATCTACTATTTGGTAAATCCAAAGACTCCAGCTTCTGGGATAAGAACTCACTATTTAACAAAAACTACTGGGAAAACTGAAAAATAGAATGGCAGAAACTGGGCATAGACCAACATCGTACACCATATAGCAAGATAAAATCAAAATGGATACATGATTTAGATATGACTGATACTATAAGCAAACTAAGAGAGCAAGGAATAGTTTACCTTATCAGATCTATGGAGAAGGGAAGAATTCATGGCCAAACAAGAGACAGAGAACATTATGAAATGCAAAATGGATGACTTTGATTACATTAAATTGAAAAGCTTTTGCACAAAGGAAACCAATGCAACCAAGATTAGAAGGGAAGCAGAAAGCTAGGAAATATTTTTTACAGCCAGTGTCTCTGATAAAGTCCTCATTTCTAAAATGTATAGAGAACTGAGTCTAATTTACAAGAACACAAATCATTACCCAATTGATAAATGGTCAAAGGATAGGAACAGGCAGTGTTCAGATGAAGACATTAAAGCCACCTATAGTCATGCGAAAAAACGCTCTAAATCATTATTGATTAGACAAATGCAAATCAAAATGACTCTGAGGTACCAAATCACACCTCTCAGATTGCCAAACTGACAAAACAGGAAAATGATAAATGTTGGAGAAGATGTGGAAAACTGAAATATTAATGCATTGTTGGTGGAGATGTGAACTGATCCAACCCCATTCTAGAGAACAATTTGAAACTATGCCCAAAGGGCTATAAAACTGTGCATACCTTTTGACCCAACAATACTACTTCTAGGTCTGTATCTCAAAGAGATCATAAAAATGGGGAAAGGACCCACATGTACAAAAAATATTTAGAGCAGCTCTTTTTATGGGGGCAAAGAATTGGAAATTGAGGGGATACCCAGCAATTGGGGAATGGCTGAACAAGTTGTGGTATATAAAAGTAATGGAATACTATTGTGCTATAAGAAATGATGAGCAGGCAGACTTCAGAAAAACCTGGAAACACTTCTATGAACTGATGCTGAGTGAAGTGAACAGAATGAGGAGAACATTGTACACAATAACAACCATGTTGTGCAGTGAATAACTTTGATAGACAGCTCTTCTCAGCAATGCAAGGATCTAAGACATCTGCAAAAGACTTATGATGGAAAATGCTATCCACATTCAGAGAAAGAACTACGGAGTCTGAATGCAGATTGAAGCATACTATTTGCTCTCCTTTTCTTTTGTTGTTTTGTTTTTATTCTTCTTTCTTGTGGTTCCTCTCATTGCTTCTAATTCTTCTTCACATCATGACTAATGTGAAAATACACTTAATATGAATGTATAAGTAGAGCCTATATCAGATTGCACACCATCTTGGAGAGGGAGGGGGAGAAAATTTAAAACTCAAAATCTTATGGAAGTGAATGTTTAAAACTAAAGAATTAATAAATAAGTCATTTTAATTTTAAAAAATGCTTCCCTGGCCCTTAACTCTTCTGTATTTTTTCTGTCAGTCCTGTCTTGACTTTTCTCTATGACCTAGAAAGAAGCATAAATGAACTTGCAGCTAGAAGGACAGCTTACACACTGAATGACAGAATCAGGATCCGCAAGAATCAGCACATGCTAGAGAACGGGGGGAAATCTGATGGGACTGCAAGCTCTACATGAGTGAGCAGGGTGAAATAAGAGCCAAAGACGCTATTACAACCTATGTGTAAGGATGCAAAGACTTTAATTTTCCTTTCATTTTATAATACTTTCCCCAACTACATGTTATAACTATTTAAAAAAAAATTTTTTTAAACAGTTTTGAGTTCCAAATTCTATCTCTTTCTCTCTCCCGTCCCCTCTGTCTGAGATGGTAAGCAATCAGATATAGTTTATAGATGTACTATCATGTAAAATGCTTCCATATTAATCATTTTCTACAAGAAGATTCAAATTTTAAAAAAGATTGAAACTGAAAATAATATGCTTCAGTCTGTATTCGGACAGTTTCTTCTCTGCAGCCAGATAGCATGCTTCATCACGAAGCCTTTGGGATTGTCCTGGATCATTCTGTTGCTGAGAATAGCTGAATCATTCACAGTTCTTCATCATACAATGTTGTTACTGTGTACAATATTTTCCTGGTTCTGCTCATTTTACCTTGCATCAGTTCATACAAGTCTTTGCAGGTTTTTCTGAAGTCATTCTGCTTGTCATTGTATACTATAGCTTGTTTAGCCATTCCCCAAGGCTTTAATTTTTAATGAGGTAGCAGTCTTTACTTTGAGAAAAGCAACAAGATTAGATTTTTCCATTGAGGAATTAAAATGTATTGATTGACATATATGTGATATCCCAATATTTTCTATTAAAAACAATACAAAAGGTCAAATAAACCTGATGAGCCTAGATGATATTTAAAAATTTTTATCCTAGAGAGAATAAAGAATGAGACTAAAAAAGGTAAAGTACCCAAAGTCCTTCAGGTCCATTGGAATGTATCCAGATTAATTTTATTTTTTTAAGGCAATTAGGATTAAATGACTTGCCCAGGGTCCCACAGCTAATAAGTATCAAGTGTCTGAGGCTGGATTTGAACTCAGGTCCTTCTGACTTCAAGATGAAAGCTCTATCCACTGCACCATCTAGCTGCCCCGAGGTTAATTTTATTTTAAAAACTACATAAGGCTTTGATTATGCTTTAGTAATTACATAAAAAATAACAAATTACATTAAGAAACTTACATAAAACATTCTTTTAATAATTGTAAAGAAATTTTAAATCATGTTTTTCCTTTTTGAAGTCTCTCTCTCTGATAATATCAAGAGACAGAAGAACTCACTTTACAGGTCAGGTCCTCATGGATGCGTTCTAAGATTTTTTCATGTATAGCCCATGAATCATATTATCCATAGCAGATACAGGGTTTAGGCAAGATAGAAAGAACAAATGACATATGAATATTTTTAAATCTCTAAACATTCAGATGAGCTACAGATCACCTAATCTGATGTTCTTCCTATAGCCCTGGTGGTCATAAGGGTAACTCCATAAGATTTTCACTGGCTTTCACCACAGGAACTACTGGCAAGTTAAATGTATGAAGATTTTGTCAGGCCTGACTAAATCATACTGAATCTTATCATGAGCAGGTTAAAGACAATATTATCTAGGTAATCTGCCCAAGTGACCTGGAACCTGGAAGTTATCAAGCAACTACCTCTGCAAACCCGTCTTGGAAACAAGGTGAAATAGCCCATTGCAGGTACTGTTAACCACTAATGTTCAAATTAATGACACCAAGATATCGATTCAGGGATGTGTATTTCTGAGCTGAAGTAGATTGAACTGGACAATTCATGGGTAGTGGTCAAGGATGTACCCTTTTGATATGGAACTTGCAAGGGAAAATGCTTCCCAGAAGTAGACAACTTCATAAAGTAAGCAGCTAAATCTAAGATGATGGAATAAGACATCTGCTGCCTAAATGGATATCAAGATGTATTTCCTATTCCTTGTTTTTAGACCCTTGATAATAGACTTATGTTTATTACAAATTGACTATAGCACAATCAATTTATTTTATTAATTGATGTTTGATATGTAGTCTTGTGATAAGTTTGAGAGATGTGATTTCTGGATAATTAATCATTTTTATTAGTTATGGCTAGCAAATACTAAAAGGTTGGTCATCCAAAGACCCCTTCTGGAGGCCTCTTGAGCCTTACATATCCTTGGAAGAGTGGGTATTCCCCAAAGGCAGCAATCAGTTCTGTTTGGTTAGCAATGAATGAGAATGAAAATTGGAATGAAAGACAGACCTATTCTAATGAGGGGCTACAGGACACAACTCTGATCACTCAGTCTTGGACAAAGAGACTTGTCTCTACCCACATAGGGCAATCTAGACAAAGAGGTTTCAATTCCACTCAGATCTGTCTGATTAGAACAAAGTGGCCCAGCATTCACCTAGACTACAATCTCTTTACCTTTTGATTGGGTCTAAGCTTTCCCAAGCTTAGGTAAGTAGCACCCAAGATTTTCCTTAACAAGAAGCATCCTTATGTTTGGATAGACAGCTGCATTGTAATGACCAATCACCTTTTTCCTCCATTTCATATAATGTACAAGTATTGCTTGCTGAATTCTGAGTGTGAATAATAAATTCCTTGTTCATTGTTGATGGGGTAGGCCACACACTGAGTGTAATCAATGTCTTCTGATTTGTGCTGGCTTATTGGCTTTAGCTAGTCAAATTGGGTTTGGTTTAGTTTGGTTTTCAAAGCAATAGGGTGAAGTGACTTGCCCAAGGTCACACAGCTAATAAATGTCAAGTGTCTGAGGCCAGATTTGAACTCAGGTCTACCTGAATCCACGGCCAGTGCTCTGTCCACTGCACCATCTAGCTGCTCCTAGTTAAATTGTTTTTAAAAAATCAATGTGACAAGCCCAATATCGTATGAAACAGTTTCTGAAAATTGCAAAAGAAGAGATCTTGCTAAATCCCTCTTTTGACACAAATACATTCTCAGCACACAAACCAGAGAAAGTTAAAACAAAAAAGAAAGCTATAGGCCAAACCTAATAAACATTGATTCAAATACATTGCCATAGAACCTCTTTGTAACTAGGAATGTAAGGTTAATTTAATATTCAGGATATTATAAGCTTCATTAACCATATTAATAAGAAAAACAACAAAATTATTTGATGCCATCAGCAAATACAGAGAAATCTTTTTTAAAAAATACCTCTTTGTATTATAAACACTAGAAAACATAAGTTGAAATGGGAGGAATACCTTCATGACAATTTTGCAAGATACCTGCTATTATTTATCCCCATTTTACAGTTGAGGAAACTGAGACAAAAGGAAGTTAAATGACTTGCCCAAATTAACAATGCTATTAAGTGCCTAAGGCCAGATTTGAACACAGGTCTTTCCTGACTGCAGGCCTAGCACTGTGCCACCGAGCTGCTTCTTGGAAGACTTTTCCTCAAAAGGATAATTAGTGTATATCTGAAAGCATTAGCTATCATTAATTATAAGGGGGACAAACTAGTATTCGCTCCAACAAAATTAGAGGTAAAACAAGATTTTGAATTATCACCACTTCTTTTTCCCAGAGCTCCACAGAGGTGGAAATAGAGTCAATTGAGGAATAGGAATTTAGGGGGCTGGAAGGAATGTCAATATACCTGAAATCTCGTAGTTTAATGGTGGAAATGGCGGTGGACAGAAAGACTGCTCTAAGCACTGAAGTCACTGAAGAAGGAAGAGGAGAGTGCCCTTGCACTCAGGACATGAAGGATACCAGAATCTTTTATTGATCAATTAGGATTAACAACATCAAAAGAATACAAGTCCATGAGTGAATGTTGCAGAATAGATTCTGGGAGTGGCATTGGAGGGGTCGGGTGCCAGGACCCTTCTGACTCCCCCACCAGGATCCATCAGTTTAGCTCTCTGAGTGAAAGTATAATCAGAACTAGAAAGTGTGACTAGGAATGTTGTGTCACCAGAAATGAAGCAGGCCTCAGAGAGGCAGATTTTATTCACAGAGTAAGAATTTTAGACAGCACAATGGAGTGGACAGTTAGATCTGCAGTGAGAAGTGTAAGGGGCAGGGTTGAGGGGAATGAGTCATGGTGGTGGATTGAGAATTCAGCTTGCATACTGACAGGTAAAAACTCAAACTCCCTTTGTTTGGGAACATATGATGGGGTGGGAGTATGGTTACCGTTGAGAAAAGATTCCAGGGAGAGTATCAATGTCCAAAGCCTTCCCTCAAGGACTAACTTCATAGCAGAAGAAGCTTTTGAGCCCTGGGAGACCTAGAAGAGCCCTTTCATGAATACCTGGGGCAGACAAAGACATGCCTTTGGGGAGTCCACACATGAGGTAGTATGGCAATTTGGGACAGGTTTGACCAAAACAGAACTGTATGAAAACACTGAAGAATCTAAAACAACATATCACAAAGCTCTTACACTACAACCAGAAATGGAGGGAGGGTTCAATATTAGGAAAACAATTGACTTAGCCATCTCAGTGGATACAACACTGGGCTTGGAACCAGGAAGGCCCATCTTCTGATTTCAAATCCAGGCTCAGACACTTGCTAGATGTGTGACTCTGGGAAATTCACTTCACCCTGTTTGCCTCAGTTTCCTCATCTGTAAAATGAGCTAGAGAAGGAAATGGGAAACCACTCCAGTAGTTTTAATAAGAAAACTCCAAAAAGGGCACAAAGACTCAGACATGACTGAAAATGACTGAATAACAATAACAAAGGTGAGGAGAGGGGGGGACAAAAAAGACTAGCAGGAAAAAGTCCATGGGAGGTATGGACCCAAGAGAAGTCTCACAAGCCAGTCCCAGAAGATGGCTGGCAGAGGACCTATTCCAGTATGAGGTAGGTGTAGCACTGGCCCCTAAAGTTCTAGATAGGATTCAGCACTCAAACCCTTCCGATTAAGTGCTTTCTAGATACAGGTTCTTGGGCTTGGGGAGAGCTTCCCTGTGTAATTGGCATTAGATCTCAATGTAAATAAATTCGATCATACAATGTAAATTCTCCCTGGAGGGTACTCATCAAGGGGACTGTCAAGGGGACAGCATTACCTGGCCCCCTGAGATTATTCCCTGGCCTTCTCAGGCTGGTGAACCTCATCTCTTCTCTTGGATGGCTGCCTTCCAGGCCCAGCCAGCCCTGTTGTGCAAGCTCTGTGGCAGCCTGGGCATTTCTCCCCAGACTGCTCATGCATAGCCCAACATCATCAGCCAGGAATTCAGGTTCTCCAAGGAGAGTTGGAACATCCCTCCTTTGGGTGCCCCAAATCTGAGCCTAGGGGATGTCTGCAGGTTCTTTGTTGAATTCGAGTGTAGCAATGAGGTTAGAAAACATTCCTGCAGGGAACCCTTCTCAAATATACCTAGATTTGGGGTGGAGCTGATGCTTTGTAGGGGACTCAAAGAAATACCGGGCTCTCATTCTGAGCCTCCACATATAATGCAGAACATTATTTTGCCATTTAGGTAGTAGGGCCCTTTAAGCCATGAAAAGCAAAAGTTGGTGCTTAATCTTGCCCCAGACCTCTTTCCTCCTAAATCTAAACAATAGTGAAATGTACTCTTGAATAGCTCAGCATAGCCCATACCTCCAACGCAAATGGATAAGAAAGCTTGCAATATAATTGCTTTAGATAATTATGTTTATACCAGAGACCAGGACACCTGGTCTGGTTTGTGTGATCTCTGACATGTAATAATGGGGTGCTTGGGTGCTTGTGCTTGTACTTGTGCCCCAATTTCTCCCTAGTCTCAGAAACACTGTCTCTAACAACCACTCCCCAGCTGAAGGACACTGTGCCTAGCAGTTATTCATGCATGGGCCTCAGCATGACCCTTATCTCTCCCTGGTACAGCTACACAGAGCTGGGCTGCTCAGGCCCCAGCCCTCAGATCATGTCTCTGGAAGCCTCCCAATTCCTCAGTAAGTTCCTGTGTTGTGAGAAAGCTTTCCCTTGTGGCAGAGCATTCTCTCATCAAGACAGAGGGAGAGGGGTGTCCTTGACCAGCCCAAGAACTCTTCCTCTTGTGAGACTTCAAAGATCCATCCCCCTCCCTGTCCTGTACACTCCCTGTACTTTCCCATCCATAGCCCCAAAGACACCTGCATCTTTGGATTACCTCATCAGTGTTCCTCGCATTTCTTTCCCATGCTCTTTTCTATATAAACCCTAGCTCGACCCCTGATGGGGGCTGCTTTATTTGGATGTGAATATCGCTGGCAGCCGCACGCTAATAAAGTCCACAATTTAAAATTAGCTTGGGTCGTCAACTCGCTCCTTTCTCGGTATAACACACAGCCTTTCCAGTGCTAGGTACTGGTACTTCTGTAAAGAGAAATGAACCTACCACAGCCATGCATAGACTAGGGCAGATCCAAAGATTATAGGAAGCTCCCACAAGGCTATGCCCTGCATGTAAGGCAATGATGGGAGTAATTTACTAACATCCAGAGGCCCTACTGTCAAAATGCTTAGAGTATACCTGAATGAGAAATCAAACAACCTTTTAAAATTGCTTTATTGCTGTGTGGCTTCTTACTAGGTAGGTAAAGTCCCCAAAAGATCCAGAAGAACCCAGGTAGGCCCACAATATTGGCTGACCTTTCAGAGTGGATTCTAAATCTTTTCTGTGTATCATGAACAACTGTAGGAGTCTGGTGAGGCCTGTGAAATCCTTCTCAGAATCGCGGTTTCAAATTAACAAAATACGTCAGGTTGCAAAGAGTATCAGTTCCATAAAATTGTCGTTAAGTCATTTAAGTCATGTCTGACCCTTCATGCCCCTCTTTAGGGTCTCTTTAACAAAGATGCTGAAGTGGTTTGCCATTTCCTTCTCCAGCTCATTTTATAGATGAGCAAACTAAGGCAAACAGGGCCCAGAGTAGTACAGCTAAGTGTCTGAGGCCATATTTGAACTCAAGAATATGTCTTTCTCCCAGGCCTGGTACTCTATCCACTCTGCCACCTGGTGGCCCTTATATAAAACTACTGTTATTTACATCTTAAAAGAAAAAAATTTCAGGAAGACTTACATGAACTGAATCACAGTGAAGTAAGCAGAACCTAAAAAATGATATGTCCAATGACTACAAATATCAACAATATTTTTCCCAATTACATGTAAAATCAATTGTTATCATTCATTTTTAAAATTTTTGAGTTCCAAATTCTCTCCCTCTCTTTCTTCCTTCCTCCCTCCCCAAGAGAGTAAACAATTTGATATAGATTATATATGTGCAATCACGAAAAACATATTTCCATATTCAAAGACTATAAGTATATAAACAGAAAGAACACAAAATGAAAAAGAAGGGGAAGGCTGCAAAATTAGAAAGAGTGGAGGCTAAGGCACCTTTTAGCCCCTGAATGCAGTCTGCAGATGAGTAAATAGTAAAGTAATCCCAGACCAAAGACAAGCCTGCAGCTCTGTTCATTTAAACCCACAGAGCATTCCTACTGGCTGATAGTGGATTAGACTAGCTACAGTCTACTACACAGACCAATAAGGGGTTATATAAGATGAGTTATATAGACCCAAACACAAGTCAAGATCGCACAAGATCTTATTCTATTTTTGTTAGACCTAAAAGTGTTTGGGTGCACAGTAGAAGAACTCTTTGATGGGACAGGAAGGCAGTGAAATAATCTAGTCCCTTTTGGAAGTAATGCCCGTTTTGTCACAACATTTGAGCCCAGTGTAGAGGGATCTCTTCCTGGTAGGGGGGAGAGAATGAGTGCAAGGATGCCAGCCTCTCCTTTCCCTCTGGGGTCACTGGAAACACAAGTATAAACTAGCTGTGCACCCCAGACAAGCCATTTAACACTCTTTGCCTTATTTCCTCATCTGAAAAATGAACTGGAGAAGGAATTTTGGCAAACCACTGCAGTATCTCTGCCAAGAAAGTCCCAAATGGTGTCATGAAGACTTGGATCCAACTGAAAACTACTGAATAACAACAAAATCTGACAACATTCCTCTAAGAAAAGTACTATCAGAATTATTTACTCTATTTTAGCGACAAGAAAACTGAGGCACAGAGGAATGAAGTGAGTTATGTGGCTAGCCAGGGTGGAAGGAACAATTTGAAACCAGATCTTTCTGATTCCTGGTTCTATATTAACTTCATGGGAGTTGGTCTGCAATGTGATTTGCAATTCTATTTCACAGACTCTGGGGCATTTTACTATTGCTAATGAGGAGGAACTCAAGTGCTTAACAATCAATTTTGGGAAATATAGAACACTCCCAGAACTCCAGGGGAAAGAGGACCCACCCCACATTTTTAGTTCTACCTATGTGGCCACTGCAAAGTCATTTCAGTCCCCCATCCTCAGCTTCTCCATCCATGAAATGCAAGAGGTGCATTAGCTACTTTTCCTATTAACTCCAGGGGTGGCCTATGAGTTCCCTCCCAGAGTTACTTCTATGCTCCTTGGCAGGTGTTCATAAGACCTCAGGCTGGTCTGTTTGATTGTGGGCAATTCTCTTGTGTTTTTTAGGTTTATTTCCCCCCATTTCTAAGATAAGAGAATTGGAGACCGATGAGGGTCTCGTAATCAGCTAAGAAAAAAATTTTTTAAGAACTGTGCAAACCACAATGTAAATGTTAGCTGATATTAACTTTTACTTCTATCGAAATGATGAGCTTTTCAAATGACTTAAGGAGCTCTGAAAGACCAGGAATCTCTCATTCCTTTTACTCCCACCATGGACAGCGCTGCTCATTCTACACTGGCTTAGTTTCCAGCCAATCTTCCAATCAGAGGTTAGGGCACTAGGGGAGGCAGAGCAGGTGGGGTTCAGGTAAGGAAGGGAAAGTAAGAATGTTGACTCCTAAGTTTTTTCCTTATTCCCACTAGTATTAGGGGGCCTGCTTCCCACTGTCTCTGGCAACAGGGTCAATACAAGAAGGCAAAATCTGAAATCCCAGGGTACATGTTTTATTTGTCTCATCCCTCCCCCTTCCAGAACAGATTTTGGGATTTGTTCTCACAAACAACATACCAAGAGGGAAATCAGAGGAAAAGGAAAAGGTGGGAATAAGAGAGAAGCAGTGTCCGATAGATATAAGGAGAAGAGGTAAAAATTGTGAGATAGTAATACTATTATATAAGCACAAGAAAAAAAGAGCTGAGCACCCAGAGCAGTATGCCTGATGGACATTGGTCCTCGCCTATCTGAACAGTGAGCATTCCTGCAGGCTCACTCACACTCCTGAGTCTCTAACAGAGACATATGTGTATGTGTTCTGTGACCACAAAAACAGAGGGCTCTCCCAAAGACACCGCACTGAAATCAGAAACCCACGTCATGGATCATGGAGGGGGAATAAGAGGGTAGCAAACAGTCCTGGTGTAGTAGCACTAAGGATACCTTGGCTTCCAACGTCCCCAACACGTCATCCTAAGAGGATATAGAAGGCCCTGAAAGTCCAGGCCTTTGAACTTCAAAGATCCAAAGGCAAGAGGCCTAATCCCAGGTGTTACATACAGTTCAAAAGAGGATCTATGGCAACTGAGATTGGAATGACTTAAGGCTGATTATTCCCTTTGACTTCCTTCCCTCTTATTCTCATGTTTTCCCTTTCCCCTAATTTCGTTATTGGGTATGTCGTTCTTGAGAACAAACCCCCCAAAATCTTAAATAGTCCTTTTAATTTTTTAAAAAATTACATGTAAATACAATTTTTAACATTTGTTTTAAAGTTTTGAGTTCCAAATTCTCTTCCTCTTTCCCCTCCCCCTCATTGTGAAAGCAAGGTATCTAAGGAGAGTTAAGAAAATTGAAAGAGAAAGTGTGCCAAAGGACCTCCAAGCTAATTTAAACATATTTTTAGCTTTCAATAACTCCTCACCAAGCCTTTCAGTGATGAGGTCAAGGGAATTACTCATGTGGCCAATTGGGTGGCCTGGGCTAATACTAACATCAGCGAAGTCTTTCCCTAGGCTAAGGTCAAGGAAAGCCCCTTAATTTTATGGACATTTGGAGGCAGGGCCTAGACTGGACAGGGTGTCCAACCTGAACCCCAGGGGACTCACCAGGTTCTGACTGTTCAATGCGATCCCATGGTGGTCATGTCTTATCCATCTCAATTCTAAAATCATGGAAACTTATTCAGCTTCCACAATCTCAGAGAACTTGTAGTTTGTGTTTGTGTGTGTGTGTGTGTGTGTGTGTGTGTGTGTGTGTGTGTGTGTGTGTAGCATCCAGGAGCCCTGCATGCCAGTAGTGACGACTGCAGAATCCCACTTCTGATATCATGTTGTTGTTTGTAAGAACAAACCCCAAAATCTCAAAAAGTTTTAGAAAGAAATTTATTGGGTTATTTGGTAGAGGAGAACATGCCAGAAAGGAGGTGTAGATCCCCCTCATCCAGGCTCTGGAACGTTTACATTATATATGATTCAGACAAAGGTACACACGCACAAACCACATGTACACAGTTAAGTGATTTTGCAGAAATGGCAACTTGAAAGCAAGGTAGGTTGAGATGGAAATGAATAAATGTAAACATTCAACGAAATGTGGGCAAAGTCAAAACACAAGCTGGAGTAGATTCAAACAAGACCTGGTTGTGGAGACCCAAAACATAAATGGTTTAGGGGGATCCAGGAATTGGAGGACTCCAAAATTCCTTGTAGCCATCTCTGAAATTGCCGTAGAGTTACCGAGGTCAAAGAGACATTCTTGATTCATCTAGACTTAAACAGTATAATAATGAACATATTTTATCAACAATATAATAAAGAATCCACAGGTGAAATGGATTTCTGTACCTAGCAGTGTGTATGTGCATCTTTCCCATCTTTGTCTAGGTTAGACAATACTGAAGTTAAAATACTACCTGTGCTGTCACCTTCTCCACCAGCCCCTTCATCATTAAGGTATCTACTTGGGCACCATAATTGTATGAGATAATTTTGTCTACTATTCCTTTCCCTTTGCCCTCCTCCTTTCACCACTGTACCCTTCTTGTGTTCCCTATGCGGTATTCATTTTTGTTCAGTCTCTTCAGTCAAGTCCAACACTCCATGGGTCCCATTTAGGGTTTTCTTGGTAAAGATACTGGAGGGCCATTTCTTTCTCCATCTCATTTACAGAGGATGAAACTGATGCAAACAGAGCTAAGTGACTTGCCCAGGGTTACACAGCTAGTAAGTGTCTGAGCAGGATTTTAACTCTACAAGATGAGCCTTCCTGCCTCCAGGCCCAGCACTGTAGCCACTGTGCTACTTATCTGCTCTATTCTTCATTTAAGATCATCAAAAGATGAAATCACTACTCCCATGACCTCTGTGTCATTAGATTCCCTGGATGATGTGTGATGACAGAATTCTGAGGGGATTCAGCCATCTTTGCACAAAAGAATGCAAACGATTCATCTGTGTTTCCAGACTGACAGCTCATATTTACTTGCTCCAATACAATACATACTTCTCCTTTTTCTTCTAAGTAATATCCATGTTCAGTTCTTTGGAAACTATAACTTTCCAAACTTCATGCTACGATTTCACTGAAATTTCACGAATAGTTCTCTGAAGATGATAGCGGAGATGGTAACTCTCTTACAGATAGGGAAACCAAAACCCAGAAATGCTTCTGCTTCAGAGGAGGTGGGGACTGGTATGCAGGGCTCCTTGATGCTACACAAACACACACACACACACACACACACACACACACACACACACACACACACCACTCAAATCCCAACAGAACCTCATTGATTTACTCCCTGAGCTCTGGATAAAGGTTTGGTAAATGGGAGACACAGTGAGTCACAGGATCAAGAAGGTGATGGGAAACTCAGCTGGGAAGGTTGATAGCCAGGGTCTTTTTCTCAACATTACAAAGGCAAATGAATAAGAGCAAAGGAGGAGGAGGCAGAGCCAAGATGGTGGAGAAAAGAAGCAACTTATCTGTGCTCTCCCCAAAACCTCTCAGAACACATTTAAATAATGCCATAAAACAATTTCTGGAGTGGCAGAATCCACAAAAGCATGGGGTGAAATAATTTTCCAGCCAAAGACAACTTAGAAGCTTGGCAGGAAAGATTTGTCACAACAAGGTGAGAGTGGAGCACAGTCCAGCACAGGCTGTGCCAGCCTAGATCAGGCACCTGATTGTAATGAGGAAAAGGTCAAGGAGACAACACTCTCACCTTCCCTTACCCACCTGAATCTTATGTGCCCTCCCTCTCCCTGGCCTATTCATGGGCTAGTTAGTGAGCTAGTGTAAAGAGTGCTGTCCATGGTAGTTATAAGTAACAGAGAGATCCGTGTTCTCTCAGAGCTGCTTGAAAGCATTCAGAAGGTTCATGAAATCTAAGGAAATAATGGCTAATACCAAAAAGTAATATCCATACACTGCGTTGATGTTTGCAGACTGCAAACCTTAATTGTCTCCTATCCCAAACTGCTCATTTTATAGTTGAAGAAACTGAAGCCAAGGGAGGTTAGGTGACTTGTCCAAGGTTGCCGAGTCAATGAATAGTGAATTCCAGTGTCCCCAGAATTCCAATCTAGCTTGCTCCCTATTGCATCACAGCAACTCTCTCCAGGGAAACTGAGGTCTAGAGTGTAAAAGGGAATTAACCAAGCCCACAGAATTAATAACTACCTGAGCTAAGACCTGAACCCAGATTTTCTGACTCCAAATCCAAGATTCTTTACACTAGACCACAGTCTCCCAGATAACTAGATGTGGTCAGTGGCCACTAGAAAAATCTGTTAATCACTTTCCTGATCGTGTACCCTGCTCTATCATGGAGCACATAGATTACTGGGACATCTATTCAGCAACAGTGAATACCATAAGAGCCCCCAGACAAAATGATTACATAAATATCCTATGTTCTATTTCCCCTAGGTCTCTATCACCAGAGATCTTTTTCTTGGCACCCAGAGATCCAGAAGTTTATTATGCAGCTGTATTTGGGGAAAAAAAATATCTACAGGTTAGAGAATACCCAATGGGCTTCAAACCCATTGGTGAGTTAGGGCAGTGGCTGCCCCAAGCATGTGAAGACATGAATGAAAACAATTTGTTCCAATGGCCATAAAGGCAGTGGAAGCAGGTGCTGTGGAGTACTTAGAGCTTGGTCAGATATCAAAGACACCAAGGTCATCCACTGCATCCTGGGCCATCAACAATAATCTTGATTTTTGGCTTGCCACTAGATTTGGATGACTCTGGAAGAAAACACTGAGGTGACTACTTGGTGCAACTCTGCTTCACTTAAATCCAATCCACACACATCAAGATATCTCCCAGTGATTTGACTGGTCCTTTCCAAAATGAAGGACAAACAACAATTATCCTGTGAATAGCTAGTATGCACCTATTTGTTTGCTTCTTGTCTCCCCCAGTAGATTGTGAACGCCTTGAGGGCAAGGACCATTTCTTCTTCTTTTTTATATCCCTAGTGGTTAGCATAGCACCTGGCATGTTTATTGATAGACACACACACAAATATAATGTTTATATATGTTACACGCACACACATACACACGCCATAGGGCAGAGAGCACATTGGACTTGGAATCAGGAACACTCATCTTCACAAGTTCAAATCTGACCTTAGACACTTACTATGTGACTCTGGGCAAGTCATTTCACCCTGTTTGCCTCAGTTCCCCATCTATAAAATAAGCTAGAGAAGGAAATGGCAAGCCACTCATGGTCTTTGCTAAGAAAACCTCAAAATGGGGTCTCAAAGAGGTGGACACAACTAAAACAGCTGGACAACAACAAAATGCTATATTGTGTATTTGGCTACTAGTCTGTCAGAAACAATGTTAAAAAGGAAGATCATTCCAGATCAAAGTGATTTCTAGCTGAGATAATTACCCATACATGCATTGTCTCACTTCCACCCACTTCCATGTCTATCCCCCCACCTCCATGCCCTCAAACATGTCCTCTACCCATGGGGTATTTGTGTTAACATAGTAACCTTGAACAAGAAACAATTATCTGTTAAAATACATTTTGGGTTAACATCTCAAACAATGGTCATTATTCTGTTCCTCCATTGATAGATAATTAGATACATAAAGCATTTAAGTGCTTACAATATGCCAGGCACAGGGCATATAAATACTGTACACTGGGAGTATAGATATGATAATATAATATACACTACATAAAAGCACAAACAAATTCTTGACCCTCATGAAGCTTACATTCCAAAGAAGAAAGTGAACATAGAAAAAGGATGCTGAAAAATCATTAGGGGAGAGAAGTATCCAAATGGAGAAAAAGTGGTAAAGAGCAGGGCATCATGGGCTAGAGCAGGTCTGAAGTGATTGTGGCTGGTGTGGGGACCTCATCAAATGGAGATTCTAGGGAAGAAGTTAGTAGGAGAGGGAGATTCAGGCCACAGTGGTCAGGGTATGCTGCTACAAGAGAGGGATACTGGCAAAAGCAATGAAGAAGTCATCCTGAAAGTCTTGGGCAGAGCCCAATTTGCAATGATCAATCCCCTTATGTGTTCTTGACCTCTTCCACAACCAGGGGACTGCTTCCCTCAGATCAATATTTTCATCCTTTCTGAATGAAAGAGTAGTGGATTATCACCCAATCCACTCAGAAATAAGGAGTGGAATGATTTTTTTTAATTTTTAAAAAATGTCTTTAATTTTTAAAGCACAACTTTTAACATTATTTTTAGCTCCAAATTCTCTCTGCTTCCCAACTCTATTTTCAAAATCCCTTCCAGCATTTTTTCATTTTCCTTTCCTGTCATGCTGAGTGCAAAATGATACCTCAGAATTGTTTTAATATGAATAGCTTTAATTATTAGTGATTCAGGGCATTTTTTCACATAACTATTGATAGCTTGGATTTCGTCCTCTAAAAACTACTTATCTATATCCTTTAACCATTTAGAAATAGATGAATGGCTCTTATTCTTGTACATTTGACTCAGTTCCCTATATATTTTAGAAATGGGATCTTTATCCAAGTAATTTGCTGCAAAGATTCTCTAGTTTCTGGTTTTTCTTCAAATATTACTTGTGTTAATGTAAAAACTTTTAAATTGCACGTGATCAAAATTATCCATTTTGCCTCCTAGGAACCTCTGTATATCTTATCTAATCAAGAAAGCTTCTCCTATATATAGATCTAACAAGTAATTTCTTACTTGTTCCCCTAATTTGTTTATAATATCGTCCTTTCTGTCCAAATCATGTAGGCATTTTCAGCTTATCTTGTATTTTGTGAAATGTTGGTCTATGCCTCATTTCTCCCAGACTACTTTCCAGCTTTACTCACAGTTCTTTTCAAATAGTGAGTTCTTGCACACAAATCTGGGATCTTTGGGTTTATTAAATACTAGGTTTTGTGTTCACTTGCTTCTCCATGTTGTACATCTAATCTGTTCCACTGATTGATCTTTCGATTTATTACCCATTAGCAAGTTCTTTGGATCATTGCATCTTTGTGATATAGTTTGAGATCTGGTCCTGCTAGACCTTCTCCCTTATGTTTATTTCATTGACTCCCTGATATTCTTGTTCCATTGTTCCTCCAAATGGATTTTGTTATCATTTTTTCTAACTCTACAAAGTAATTCTTTGGTAGTATGATTAGCATGGCACTGAATTAGTAAACTAATTTGGGCATTATTGTCATATTTGTTATATTGGCTTAGCTTACCTACGAATGATTAGTATCTAATTAAAGATGTTTTCATTAGGGTGAAGTATATTTTTAATCCATTCATGTAGCTTCTCTGTGTGTCAGCAGGTAGACTCCCAATTATTTTATACTATCTGCAGTGACTTCAAGAATTTCTTCTTTTCTCTCTTCCCATTGGATTTTATTGGTAATACACAGAAATGCTGATCATTTCTGTGGATTTATTTTATATCCTGTAACTTTGATGAAGTTTTTAATTGTTTCAATTAGTTTTTTAATGAACTCTTGAGGATTCTCTAGGTAAACCATGTTGCAATAACAATTTGTGACAAAGAGAAACTTAAGCACAGGGTTCTTAGAATGATCAATTTATTAGCAAAGTTAGCAGTTGACAATAAATGAGATCCAAGGCTCCCCAGTAGCCAAGGATAAAACTGACAGACAGAACAACTCTTTTAGAGCATTTGCAGTTACTGTTCTTGAACATAAACATATATCACTTCTGATAGGCTGATATCCTCTTGCATCAGCTCCTCACCAGGAGGCCTAATGTTATGATTAGATTGACCCATATCCTCTAGAAAGTGTTGTGGTTGGCAATCTCCAGAGCAGGGTACAGGAGGTGCCTGTATTAAGTCTTGAGGTTCTACGGAAGGCTTTCCCACATTCCTTACACTTATAAGGATTGTCTCCAGTATGAATCCTCTGGTGGATGAAAAGGGTTGACTTTTCAGTGAAGAATTCCCCACATTCACTACATTTGTAAGGCTTCTTGCCAGGATGAATTCTCCCATGTTTGAAAAGGGTTGCGCATTGAGGGAATCCTTCAATTTTTTTTAATGTTATTGCTGTAGCTAGCATTTCTAGTAAAATATTGAATAATATTGAAATAATAATCTAGCTTTTGTTTTTGTCATTGGTCAATTAAACTCAGTAGTTCCACAGTTTTCATCCAGTCCTGTGTTCCTGGTAGAAAAACACTTTCATCACAGTGTATGATCTTTGGGACTTGTTGTTGTAGTATCCTTGCTAGCATTTTATTTAAAACAGTTGCATCAGTATTTATCAGGAAAATTGTTGTATAGTTTTCCCCCCTCTATTTTGGCTTTCTCTGATTTCAGTATCAAGACCATATTTGTGTCATAGAAGGAATTTGATAGGGCTCTTTTTTCACCTAGTTTTTGAAACAGTTGAGATATTTGTTAAATTCCTTTGTCAATCCATCTACTCCTGGGGGTTTTTCCTTAGGGAGGAATGCTACTATTTTCAGAGCTAGTTGGAGGGCAGTAATAAGGATCTACAAGGAGCACTAATCCTTATGGCTGCAGGAGAGCAAGGAATGGGGTCATAGTTCCAGGGCCAAGAGGAGCACTAGCAATTGCGACTGCAGGGGCTTAGGGCCCTTCCTGAGTAAAGCAGGGAGCACAGACCAAGAGGGCAGTGACCACACCTCTCCCTTATCATACCACCTTGGAAAGAAGAGCTGACCTCCTAAAATGTCTCAGGATGAAAAAATGTCTCACTCTGAGCTTTTCTTGGCTCTGCTGCTTCAAAATTTGAGTTGTTATTTTGAAGGTTTTTTGGGAGAGTTCCATTTGGGTGGCTGCCTCTCTTCTACCACCTTGGTTTCCTTGTTACATTTATAAAGCTTCTCTTCAGTATGAATTCTCTGATGTTTATTAAGTCTTGAGGTTCTACGGAAGGCTTTCCCACATTCCTTACACTTATAAGGATTCTCTCCAGTATGAATTCTCTGGTGGATGAAAAGGCTTGACTTTTCAGTGAAGGATTTCCCACATTCACTACATTTGTAAGGCTTCTCTCCAGTATGAATTCTCCCATGTTTGAAAAGGGTTGCATATTGAGTGAATGCTTTCCCACATTCATTACATTTATAAGGCTTCTCCCCAGTATGAATCCTCTGGTGAGCGAAAAGGATTGACTTTCGAGTATAGGCTTTCCCACATTCATTACATTTATAAGGCTTCTCTCTACTATGAATCAACATATGCCTACAAAGCACTGAGCTCTGACTGAAGGCTTTCCCACATTCAGCACATTTATAAGGCTTCTCTCCAGAATGAATTTTCTGGTGTTTTGAAAGGTTTGAATTTCCAGTAAAGGCTTTCCCACATTTATTACATGTATAAGGTTTCTCTCCACTATGAATCTTCTGATGTGTTGTAAGTTTTGACATCTCAGTGAAAGCTTTCCCACACTCCTCACATTTATAAGGCTTCTCTCCAGTATGAATTCTCATGTGCCTAACAAGGTTTGAGTTTTTAGTGTAGGCTTCCCCACATTGATTACATGTATAAGGCTTCTCTCCAGTATGAACCATCTGATGTAAAATAAGGTTTGAGCTCCCAGTGAAGGCTTTTTCACACTTGTCACATTTATAGGGCTTCTCTCCAGTATGAATTTTCTGATGCCTAACAAGGGTTGTACTTCTATTGAAGGCTTTCCCACAATCATTACACTTAAAAGGCTTCTCTCCAGTATGAATCCTCTGATGTACACTAAGTGTTGACACCTCAGTAAAGGCTTTCCCACACTCCTGACATTTATAAGGCTTCTCTCCAGTATGAATTCTCTGGTGCCTGATAAGAATTGAGTTTTTGAGACAGGATCTCCCACATTCACTACACTTATATGGTTTCTCTTCACTATGAATCATCTGATGTGAAGCATGGGTTAAGGTCTGACTAAAGGCTTTCCCACAGTCATTACCTTTATAGCACTTCTTTCTAGAATGAATTCTCTGGTGTTGAATAAGTCTTGACTTGTGAGTAAATGTTTGCCCACATTGACTACATTTATAAGCCTTCTCAAGAGCATGGACTTTCTGATGTTCAGAAAAGTTTGAATAGGGAGGGAAGACTTTTCCATATTCCTTATAGTTATAACATTTGTCTCTAGTTGGAATCTTCTGGCCTTTGGTGATTTTTCTTACATCACTCTCCTGTTTTACTTCCTCACTTTTCACCTGGCTCTCACTTTCACCCCATTTCCCACAAAGAGAGGAGTAATCATTCACACTGCCAAGTCTTTCAATCTTCACTCCCTGGGAAGATCCCTCCTCTGGCTCATTTTCAGTCTTGATCTTGGACTCCACAGCTGAAAAACAGTAATATAAAGTACAAATATCTGATATACGTCTAATATAAAGTACAAATGTTCTGAGCTTTGAGAGTGGAAACTAGGGACAAAGTGATGCGACTGCGAATGTTACTCAGAGGAAAGGAGCACCTGGCAGAACCATTTTCTGAAAGCTTCTTTTCAGAATCTCTAGAAATATGGAGAAATAATATCTTTCCCAGTCTAAAAGACTTTTCTCTGTTTGAAAGTATCTAGAAGGCCAAGAACACGTCTGTTTTTTTAAAGGGAAATGGGATAAAAGTAGGATCCAATCTTTGAACAAGGTTATCTTTTCTATTAAAAAAATCATTGTATTGGCCATTGCCTCAATGGACTGTTTTATGATCTACCCAGAATCACTCTCCTTCTTTCCATTCAGAAAGGCATATTTATTTGTCAGAGACTAGAGGTCCAGAACACTTGAGGCATTGACACTTCAAAAAGCTCAGAACAAGACTCCCAGAACTCTTCTCAACCTCTGCCCCAGTGGCTTCTCACAGTAAGTGTGCCCCTACCCTTACGACCCCATCTCTTTGACTGGTGAGTTCTTCCCCAGGACTTCTATTTAAGAAGCACCACACAGCAGTAGTTATTTCAAACCTGGACACCCCTGTGTACCTCTCCTTCTTACTCTGATATGGACACTCCCTCTCCCCCAATATTTCAGCAACCTTTTTGTGTATGGACTGCTTTTTTCAGAATGTAAGCTCCTTAACCACTAGGAATGTCTTTGTGCTTATACATTTATTCTCTAGTAAAGTATTTTTAGTCCTAATTCCTGGCACTTAATAAATGCTTTAAGAATCTATTTGTCTATCATGGGTAGAACAGAGTAATGACTGTTGAGAATTTTAACCCAAAAAGGTATTTTAACATACTTTATTTTATTCAAGATTACTATAAATGTTACCACAAATATTCTTGAGTAGATGGATATGTCTGAGGCATGAGGCATGGTTGGATAAATGCTAGCTTGAATGGTTTTCAGTAGCTAAAATTGCTTTCATGTAGAATGACATTAGATTGAAAAATATTTTTCCTGGCATGGTAGACTTGTGCATGAAATATAGAGTGATATGTAGATACAGATACATTATCTCTATATACATGAGGATATACATGTCCATATATGTCTGTATATCTCTCTGTATAGCTACCTATTGTATGTAAATACAGTATATATATCTATGTGTATATACATATGTAATACACACGCATTAATATGTATGTATATGCATCTATGTGTTTGAGTATATTCCAAGAGATGAACTCTTAGTCTGCTTCTCAGCAGTTTGAACCCACTGATATTAATTAATCACAAGAAAAGAAATGATATCTGATATGTTTGTGGGGCTTTTAAGTTTTGCCAAATATATTCCTTCATATTATGATGTTAACAACCCCATGATCAAGGTACTATGGAAAAATGCTTTATCATATCATTTGGAAAATGTATTAATTATTATACTGTTTAAATCTCGCTTTATGTGACTAGAAATTGTTTGAACCCAGAATATCTCCCTGACCTCAGTAACTCCTGGAAATGCAGGAGATGGTGACAACCAATTTTAGGTTCCCTCACATCTTGGCTCCACCCCACTCAACCAGGTCTTCTTTTGGGTACATCTAAGCTTATGCTTTTTTCTGGTTTTGCCAAAATTTTATTGATGTTTCTACTTCCTGATGTGATATTTTCAAAGCTTTGAGAGAAATTATTTCTCGGTGATTTAATCATCTTATTAATAATGCCAGAATTTTAACAAAAGGATGGTCATTTGGCCATCTCTCTCTTAGACCAAAGACAATCAGGGTGGTGGCCCATGGTTTATCTGCTCTTTTGGAAGAGAAGTATTCCTGAGAGTGGCAATCAGAAGAGAAAGTTAGCTCAACCTTCAAAGACTGAGGTCTTGAAACGAGGATAACAGAAAAAGGGGGAAATCTGAACCTCCCCATATCATTGGTTATTAATAATCATTTCTCTCACTGATATCCATCTCAATCTACCTTGCTTTCAAGCTGACCTCTTTGTATGTTCATGCCAGTACCCTTGTCAAAATCCTATAGATGTAAACTTTCCAGAGCCTAGATGAGAGGGAGCCATACCCTTTCTAGCTCCCTCTCTTTTATTAAATGACCTGGTAAGTTTCTTTCTAATACTCTTTCAGATTTGAGGATGTGTTCTTGTGAACAACAGAACCATTAGAAAAGGTATCCCTATTTTACAGAAGAGGAATAAATGTCAGTTTCAGGGTCTTCTCGAGGGTCACAGGCTACATTAACAATAAATACTGTTCACTTGGTGTTTTCCATGTACAAAAGTGCTTTCTGCCCAGTGTTCTGGGGAAGGATGATTGTTTTTCCATGGGACACCCATCTGAATCTGAGTTCTTCTCCAGCTTACAGCTCTTCCTCCTATCAACTTCTGGAACTTAGGACACCAAAGAGACATAAGTGTGGAGGGAAGGCCGAAGGGGGAAACAGAGTATGGAATATTCATCACAACCATTCTGTCCCAGGAAGACTATCTTGGCATTTACTCTTGCTGAATGAATAAGCTGGTGATTTGTGTGTTCAGTGACAGAGGAGGCTACTACATCAGCAAAGTAACCAACAGATTTCTGTAGTTGGCAGGCTATACGCTAGATCACCTAAGGGAGGGAATACAGCGGGAAAAGAGAGGAGGACACAAGAAAGAACCCCCAGACAGCCACGTTAAGTTGTCATTACATGAATGAAGATTCAGTAAAATACACTGAATGGAAGGAAGGGATGGAAGGAGCATTTATTAAGCACCAATTGTGTGCCAGGGACTGTGCTAAGGAAGTCGTTTTCAGACATTATCTCAACCTGGTAGGTGCTTTATGATCCTTTTTCCCATTTGAGGAAACTTATTTCCTTATAAATCTTTTCTCAAGACTCTAAATCCCTGCTTCTTCAAACAATCCTCACAAGACAAGGAATCAAAGCCCTTCGGCATCCTGGCTGCCCCCTTCTGGACACTCCAGCCAATGGTTGTCTTTTTATGCACAGACCCAGAACTGAGCACAATATCCAGACGGGCTCTGAGGAGGGCAGACGACATGGGCTCTATTGCTGCCATCTGCCTGGAAGGAAGGTGTGCCCCTTGCCATGCATGCCCAGGCAGCAGGAGCTTTTTTTGGCTCCCTTTCACTGATGACTGATGACTTCCATCGAGCTTGCAGCCCCAGAGAGTTTGAGGAACACTGCTGTCTTTGACCCTCTGTTGAATTTTATTCAATTCTCCAGCACATGCTGATCCTTTTGGATCCTGAGCCTGTCATCTGGTATATTAGCTATACTCCCAGCACTGTGTCATGTGCAAGCTCATTGAGCATACCGTGATTGCCTTTTTCCAAATTGGAGAGAAAAACAAAATCATACAAGACAATAAAAGAAAAGAAGAGTGGGTCAGTGAAGCATTTTTTGAAGGCACAAAACAAAACAGAAGAACATCCAGAAAGAAACATTGCCATAAAAATTGTAACATTCTTTTAGTAGAGAAGGGAACAGTCCAGGGAGAAAAACAGCCATCAAAATAGAGACACTTTTTTAGGTACAGGAAGGAATTGAAAGATGTCAAGATAGAAACACAGACAGAGAAATTGAAGCATTATTTTAGGTAGAGATAGGAACAGAAGGATATCCAGACAAAAACACAGCCAGAGAAATTAAAACATTCTTTTTAGATAGGGAAGGGAATAGAAAAAATTCCAGATAGAAACACTGCTGGAGAATTTAAAGGATTTTTTAGTATAGAAGGGAACTGAAGGAATTTTAAGCAGAAACAGGGACAGAGAAAGTGAGTCTTTTCTTTTAAGCTACAGAAGGAAATCGAGAAAGAAATGTAGCCATAGAAATTGCAGTATTCTTTTAGGTAAAGAAGCAATTTCAGGAAGAAATAGCTAAAATGAGCATTTTTTAAGCTGCAGAACAAAGTATTAGAAGTCCAATGAAAAACACAGACATAGAAATTATGGGGTTTTTTTTAATGTATAGAGGGGGAACAGAAGAAAGTTCAGCTACAAACACAGACATACAAATTGAAGTAATTCCTTTTTACTCCAGAAGGAAGTTTTGTTAGAGACACTGCTGTGAAAGATACACGATGACCTCATCATTTGGGTGTTGGAAATCTTTGGCCTTTCCCTTTCAAAGCAGGACCTTCCCCAGCTCCCCAGTCTTGGAGGTTAACTCAAAGGAGGAACAGGAAATGGGACCTAGTACCAGCAGAAGCTACTGGATTCTAGTCTATGTGAAAGCTTCTGGGATGGTAAAGAGAATGGAGAAGCATACCTTCTGAAAATGGGGACATGAGACCTCTCAGAGACCAGTTTCCAGTGAGCACAAGCAGTTTCTAGCCCCCTGTGAGAGGGGGCTCTAGACCCTGCAGTTTTTATTCAGAGTCTATGCTCAAAGTCCTCTGGTTTCCAAATCCATCCAATTAATTTCATGAGCAGAACTGAGTACCTACCTTAATCAGGCTCCTGTCCTCAGGCAGCTCCCAACATGCCCCTCCTGTCAGTACCCAATGCAGAAGAATTAATAAGAAAAAAATTTCCCAAAAGGTTACCATTAGAGTCTGGACTCTTGGAGTTCTCCATTGGGTTTCTGAGACAGGTCAAATTTCAGATCTTCCCTTCGACTTCAGCCTTACCCACCTGGGAAGGTCTTGGTTACAGAATATGACTGCTTCTGAATCAAACCTCTGACTATTCCCAGTCCAAGCTCCTCTGCAGACACTCAGGTACAGAGGGAACCTGATGCCCACCTGAGGTTCACAGATACTTAAAAAGTGAGCCCTACAATGGACATTCTCTCAGACTTCTGATAGGGTAGATGTGAGGTCAAATCTACTCTGCCTAGGTGAGTTTTTTTCTCCAGGAGCCACTGGTACTGTTTTTATATTGCAATAGTTTAAGACAGAGATTGGATGGGGATTGGATGGGAATAAGAGATTGGATGGGAGGACAGAAGGTTTTTTTGTAATTCTAGCTTTAGGCAGAGAATCTGGGCCTTGGAAGCACTTGGTAAATGTCTCCATTCTCTGATAGCCTGCTCAGACACCCTGCCTCCTCCCAAGACCCAGACTTTAATCTCTGCCCTGATTTCACTCAGAACTGAGATCTTACAGTAAGCTTCCCAAGTCTACCTACTATTACCCTATATTTGAAGGAAAAGGGAGAGCCAGATTTCCCTTCATCCAGGAAACACCTATTTCCATGCCATCTCCCCCAAATTATCCGACTCAGAGACTTAGAGCTGGGAGAAGCCAAAGAGATCATTTACATTCATCCCTATATTCTCCCAAGAAAGAAAGTGAGGACCAGCAAGGTTATCATATGTCCAAAGGTTTTATTTTTAAGTCCTATAGAGAGGGCTGGGATTGGAACCCAAATTCTCAAACTTCAAATGGGGGACTCACAGGGAAGGACTTGAGTTCCTGCACTGGAGAAACCATAAAACTGACCTTATCCCCTACCTTAAACCCAAACCCTGTAACCTGTTTATTGTCAAAATCAGTCTTGATTTTAAGTATTTCTCCAGCCTGACTTGTTGTTGTTAAGTCATTTTTCAGTTGTGTCGGACTCTCCATAACCCCATTTGGGGTTTTCTTGGCAGAGATACTGGAGTGGTCCGACATTTCTTTCTCTAGCTCACTTTACAGATGGGGAAATTGAGGCTTGCCCAGGGTCACACAGCTAGTAAGTATCTAGCCTAAGATGTGCTGGTAAATGGCTCACAACTCCCACTCAAAAAAATAATCCATGCTTTTTAATTTGCATTTTTTCTGAACATTTTCTCCATCATTCTTTTAGCTTAGACAATCAAGTAAACAACATATTAAGCCCTAATTGTACCCTCTGCACAGTCTGATATGTATAATCACTCTCATAGTGCAACAGTCCCCTCTGGGGAGGCCAGCAGCATACCCCTGTCCCTGGTCCAGAGTGAACCATGAGCCTTGGAACTCCTACACCTACCCCAGTCCAGTCCTAGCTTCGAGTCATTTTGAATTGCAAGTCATAAAGAGACAGAGGAATATAAGAGGCAGAAAGAGTCCTGGAGCTGAAGCCAGAAGTCTGGTTTCAATCAAGTTATTAAGTGTGTGTCCTTGGCCAAGTCACTTGCCCTCTGTGGCCTTTAGTTCACTCATTTGCCAAATGAAGAAGTAGGATTGGCCAGGGTTAGTTCTGAGGTTCTTTTCATTATTGACAGCCATGAAAACCCTACATCAGACCATCAATCCTTTTCTGCTCCTCTTCCCCTTCATATAGTTGAGGAGAATAAGGCACTCAGAGAAGAAATGACTTGCCCAGATCACACTCTACATCAGGGAAGAGTCTGAACTAAGCTCCCTGTCTCCAAGGTCCTGGTTCCTAGTGCAGGGCTCTTTCTCCTACACCTTCTCACCTGTCTAAATGTCTGGTGCTAACCAGACCTAATGTCTCATACCTCCCTGCATTTACCTAAACCTTTTGTTTTCTGACTCCAAATCTAACCTAGAGTCCAACACAGCTGGCAAAACCAAATAACAGACACTGGAACTTTAAACTGAAGCCCTAATCCTGTCCTCATTCTGGACCCAACCCTCCTCCATTCAAAGCTCTCACCTCTCTCCTGCTTCCCACCAGCCAACTAAAGGAGCTCCAGCCTGATCATCTATTCTCCTCAGGCTCCCCCAGGATGGAAAAAGAAAGGGGGGTTGTGGATTCAGTCAGCCAGAAAGGAGAGGAAATGAACCCCAAGGGAGTGGTGGGGGAGTCCCCTCTACAGGAAACTTTTCCCAATCCCTCTCAATTCTAGAGCCTCTCCTATGTTCACTACCTCCTATGTTCATAACTTACCCTGACCATATCCTGTTGGTACAGAGTTGTTTGCATGTTGTCTCCCAGATTATATTCTGACCTTCTTGAGGGCAAGTACTGTCTTTTACCTTTCTTTGTATCCCCAGCACTTAGATCTAGCAGGTACTTCATAAATGTTTCTTGACTGGGTCTCTGGTTTCCCAAGCTGCTGGAGCTAATAGTCTGTGCCATTGACCCCTCCACACAGTGTCACCCTTGGCTTCCTGAGTGATGGTAGACCAGCTCTGGCACCTGCGTGGGACCCTTGCCCACAGTTCCCAGGAGAAGCAGGGCTGGGAGACTGGCCTTAGGTAACCCCTGCCCTGGGCTGCAACCCTCAGCTCACCTATGACCCCTGCCCTTAACAGTGCTATCCTCTATGCTCTGAGGTCCTTCCCAGCCTGAAGATAAATTACCTTCTATACCTATGATTCCACCTTCTCCAACTCTCCAGGGGAAAGTTGGCCAGAGGAGATTTCCACCTCCACAGGCATTTCCCAGATATCTAGAGTCCATAGGACTTGTTGCCTGGATTCTCTTCTGTCTTAGACTTGGGGGAGAGGAGGATGGAGAAAGTATGGGGAAGAGCTCCAGCTAAGATTTAATTTGAGTCTCACAAATAATTCTTCAAATGAGGCAATGGAGGCATTAACCCCTTAACAGATGGAGAAGATGAAGCCCAGAAATGGGACAAAATTTGTCCTAGATCATCCAGTAAAAAAGGTTTGGCCACTTCCGGGAGCCAAGATAGCTGAGTGAAAAAGTAGTCACTGTCACTCTCCCTCCTCTGAAAACCCAGAAAATATCACCCCAGGAAAAAAACCCTAGAACAGCTGAACTAGAAGAAAGACAGGGAGCAAAAGTGCAGCAGCCCAGCAAATGGGTTTCCCAGTGCCTCAGCAAAAATGAGGGAGGCAGAACTACAAAGGGCCCCAGGTGGATAAGTACCCTGTGGCATTCATCTGAAAGAAGGTAAAGAAAACAACCTAAAGACTTCCTAAAGCCCTGGCCTTGCTGATTCCAACCCAACACCAGGTGAGCTGTCAGAGCCCCGCAGCCTCCAATTGTGAAGAAATCCTGAAGCCCAGGTGGTAGAACAGGCAAACACCAATACCTGGACCTCCAAGTGACTCAGTGTGGGGGAAGGACTGGTGGAAACCAGCTTAGAAAACCACCAGGTGCCTTGGCACTCTACCACAAAGGAATCTCCCAGTGCATTAGCAGAAACAAAGGAGACAACACTACAGGGGGCCCCAGGCAGATAAACACCCTGCAGCACCCATCAAAATGGAGCCAAAGAAAGCTAAAGGAAAGGAAAACAGGCCACCTAGAGTTGCCTGAAAGTTCCAGCCTTGCTGATTCCAGCCCAACATGAGGTAAGCTGCCAGAAACCTATAACCTCCAATTGCTAACATAAGAGGCCCCAGCACACAAAGCCGGTGACTAAGACCTAGGCTCCCAACACAAGAAGCTTGGGTCAGTGCCCTCTGCTCCCCAGCAGGAGAGCTCAATCTTTTTAAAGGCCAGGGAATAAAGAAACACCATGAGTAAAAAGAAACATACCATAGATTCATATTATGAGAAGAGTGAAGATCAAGACAGAAATTCTGAAGAGGACAACATTGCCAACAAACCCACATCTGCAACAAGAAAAGGGAATATGAACTGGTCTGAAGCCCAAAAAGCCTTCTTAGAAGAGCTCAAGAAGGATTTTAATAGTCAAATGAGAGAGGTAGAAGAGTCCTTCAAAAATACAATTGGCCAATTGGAAAAAAAATACACTGAAGAAAACAAGTCCCTAAAAAACAAAATTGGCCAATTGAAGAAGGAAGTACAAAAACTAACAGAAGAAAACAATCTGTTAAAAACTAGAATTGGACAAATGGAAACTAATGTCTCTATGAGAGAGCAAGAATCAGTCAAACAGAAACAAAAAAATGAAAAAATAGATGAAAACGTAAAATACCTCAGTAAAACAACTGACCTGGAAAATCGATTCAGGAGAGACAATTTAAAAATTATTGGACTACCTGAAAATCATGATGAAAAAAAGAGCCTGGACAGTATCTTTCAGGAAATCATAAAGGAAAACTGCCTGAAGTCCTAGAACCAGAAGGGAAAATAACCATAGAAAGAATCCGCCAATCACTACCTGAAAGAGATCCCAAATTGACAACCACAAGGAATATAATAGCAAAATTCCAAAATTACCAGATGAAAGAGAAGGTGCTGCAAGCAGCCAGGAAACAATTTAAATATCATGGAACCACAGTCAGGATTACACAGGACCTTGCAGCTTCTACATTAAAAGACCGCAGGGCATGGAACATGATATTCCGTAAGGCAAAGGAGCTTGGAATGCAGCCAAGGATCAATTACCCAGCAAAAATGAGCATCATTTTTCAAGGGAGAGATGGATATTCAAAAATAGGAGATTTCCAAACTTTCCTGATAAAAAGACCAGAGCTCAACAAAAAATTTGATCTTCAAGTACAGGACTCAAGAAAGACATAAAAAGGTAAATGGGACAGAAAGACACAATATGTTGTTAATGGGGGGGCTGTTTAAACCCTACAAGGGAATATGACACTTGCAACCTTGAGAACTGTATTGTTATTACACCATTTAAAGGAATATACATAAAGAGGGTGGATATTAGTTGACTTTGATGTAATGATAAAAAAAAATCTAATCAAGTGGGTTAAATGGATCCAAATAAGTGGATCAATCTGATCTTAGAAAATGTACTGAGAAAGGAGGAGGCAGGCAAGGGTAAATTACATTACAGGAAAAGATACAAAATCCTATCACAGCAGAGGGAAAAGGGGGGGGGAATGAGCATTGTTTGAACCTGACTCTCATCAGATTTGGCTCAAGAAGGGAATAACATAATCAGTTAGGTATAGAAATCTAACTTGCCCTATGGGCAGTAGGAGGGAAAAGGGGAAAGAAAAGGGAGGGGGGGAAAGAAGGAAGAAGCAGTAAGAGTTAAGGGGAAGAAAAGGGAAAGGGATAACAAAAGGGAGGCAGGCATGAAGGTGGCAGTGGTAAAAACCAGTAAGAAAGGTTTGGGAATGGGATAAGAGCTCCTGATGCCTTGCCCCCCCCCACACAAAAATACATGGACATGGACCCTTATTGCTTTACTCTCTGCACCAGGGGTAGAGAATCTGCAGCCTCGAGGCCACATGTCCTCTTCTGGGTCCTTGAGTGTGGCCTTTGACTGAATAGAAGTTTTACAGAACAAATTCTTTTATGAAGATGATTTGTTCTGTGAAGTTTGGATTCAGTCACAGGGCTTAGAGGGCTGCATGTAGCCTCAAGGCTGCAGGTTTCCCACCCCTGCCTGTCTAGGGCCTGGATTCTGGGTAAAGGGTTGACAAATGGGAGATATAATTAATATTAAGAGGGAGCAAGGATCAGATTGTTGTTCAGTCATGTCAAACTCTTCAAGACCCCTTGTGGGGTTTTCTTGGCAGATACTGGAGTGGTTTGCCATTTCCTTCTCTAGCTCATTTGACAGATGAAGAAAATGAGGCAAACCAGGTAAAGTGACTTGCCCAGGGTCACCCAGCTAGGAAGTGTCTGAGGCCAGATTTGAGCTCAGAAAGATGAACTCAGGCCTGACTTCAGGCCTAGCACTCTATCCACTATGGCGCCATCTAGCTGCCCTGATAGAAGGAACCTTATCATCTATTCCAATGTCCTCATTTTATAGTTAAGGAAATTGAGGCCCAGAGAGCTTAGGTGAATTACCCAAGGTTGCAGGGGTAGAACTGGGTGGCAGAACTGGGATTCCAGTGCACATTCCCTGATTGTCAATCTAGCTCTCTTCCTACTGAACAACAGCACCTGTCACCAGGGCAACTGAGGCCTACTGTGAAGAAGAGACTAGCCTAAGGTGATAGGATTAGCCCTTGCCAGAGATAAGATCTGGAAGGTCTGCTGACTGTAAATCCAGGGCCTCTCCTCTAGACTATGGTTCTAGTTCTGTGGTCAGCAGCCTCTTCCAGGAAAGCCAAAGCCACAACAGAAGTCAAAGATCCATGGCTGGTGTGTGAAATGTTTTATTATATTGTTCAGAAAAAAATTAATCATTATTTTGTTAAAACCAGAGATTGTCTGAACCCAGAATGTCACCCTTACCTCAGTAACTCTCTAGGAATGACAGAAATTGGCTACAAGGGATTGGAGTCCCTCAGGGCCCAGATCCTCCCAACCCATTTTGTTTTGGGTCCCCTGCATGGGCCTTGGGGAGGGGCACCCAAGCTTGTGCCTTGGGTTCCTTCTGTGTTTTGAATTTATCTAAATTTTACTGAATGTTTATATTTGCTCATATACATCTCAATCTACCTTGCTTTACTGTTGGAGGCCAGCACCTGGTAGTGGGCCCCTGACCCCGTGAGAACACCACACCCCGGGCAGCTTGTTCCGGGACAAACCGTACCATAACGTGCCAGGTCAACAGAAGTGCTAACCGCAAGATGTTGGCACACCGCCCTGGAAAGTCCAGGAGGCCTATTTTCCTCTTTTGCCACGCCAACAGAAGTTTTGCTCCTCCCCGCTTCGCCCTACATAAGCTTGTAATGCTAAAAAATAAAATTAGACCTTGCCTACCATCTTTTTGGTCTCACTCCTCCTTTTCACCCATTCCCTTCAGCCAGGGTCCTCCTCGACCCCCCACGTATACTGGCCCTGCAGGTCGGGGCAAGTGGCGCCCAACGTGGGGCTCGAGGTCCGGACTTCTGCCAGGCGGACCAGCATTGAGAAACAATTCGTCGTGACCCCCTCCTTCTCATCGCTCATGAAGAGCCCCTGCGTTTTGGTAAGTTGAGTTTTTTGTCCGCCTCATTCTAATCATGGGTTCCAACCTTTCTAAGGAGCAGGTCTTCATCCAAGACCTTAAGCATGCCCTTAAGGAGAGAGGAGTTAAAGTTAAGAAAAAGGATCTTTTGAAATTCTTTCTTTTTGTAGATGAGGTCTGCCCTTGGTTTATGGTTACCGGCCCAGATATTCATCCGGGAAAGTGGCAGAAGGTAGGGAGAGACCTCAATAGAAAGTTGCAAACTGAGGGGCCAGAGGCGGTCCCTCCCTCGGCTTTTTCTTACTGGGGTATCATCAGAGACATAGTGGAATCTGCCCCTGGGGACCCAGGCAAGCGCCAACTCCTTTCGGTGGCAGAGTTTTGTTTACGCCCCTTGTCGCGGGCGGCTTCTGTTAAGTCGCTACAGCGCCCTTTATCACGAACCGCCTCTACAAAGTCATTAGAATCAGTGGGAAAAGGTCCCCCTAGACCCCCTTCCGTGGTCATTACCATTCCGCCGGAACCTCCAAAGCCCCTTTATCCTCCCCTCCCTGTGGAGACGGTCCCGGTCACTGAGCCCTTAACGCTTCCTATAATTGCAAAACATAAAACTCCTCCTTTAGGAGATCCTGACCCTGATACTCTAGACCCCGGGGGCGAGGCGGAACTGGAGGAAGAAGCCGCCCGATATAATAACCCGGATTGGCCCATTACTTCCCAGTACCTACCCCCTCCCTACATATCCCAAACTTGCGCTCCTGCGCTTCTGCCGCCCCCCATTCCCACTTCCTCAGCCCTCACATCCGCCAGAAGTCAACTCTCCACTCAAGTTAAGGAGCTCCGAGAAGTCTTAGATCTACAAAAGCAATATGCACAACTCTCTTCGGAGCTGAGTTCCCTGCAACACTCCCTCCAGAATTCTGTCATTTTCTCCCCCAATAGGTCTCAGTTACATCAGAAACCCCTGAAAAAGATCAGAGCCAGTGCTAGAGATAAAAAATCTAAAAAGGCGCAGCCCATGATATTCCCTGTTATGACCCGGTCTCGTCAGCCTGAGTCCCCGCACAACGACCCCAAGGAAGTTTCTGCCAGTGAAGGGGAGGGAGATGAAGAAAGTGAGGGAGTGAGGGAGAAGAGGAAGAGGAAGAGGATGAGGGAGAGGGAGGCAGGATGGTAGGAAAACAGAAGAAGAGGAACGGGCAATTGGAAAAAAGGAAGGACAGCGGTTAGAATATAGGAAGTTGCATTTCAAAGGGATTAAGGATCTTAACGCCGCCGTCAAGTCCTATGGTCCCAACGCCCCGTTTACCCTCTCAGCTCTTGAAGCTATGTCCCACGGAGGATATCTCTTGCCGGCAGAGTGGCTTCGCGTAGTACAGGCAGTCCTTTCAAGGGGGCAGTTCTTGACATGGAAGGCAGATTTTTTCGATCGCTGCCAATCCATGGCTACAGCCAACCAAAAATCCCCTGGCTCCCCCGCTTCAAAGTGGACTTATGAAAAGTTGAGTGGCCAAGGGAAATACGCAGAGGAGGCCAGACAACGCTGCCTCCCAATAGGCCTCTTGGCGCAAACCGCCAATGCTGCATTCGCAGCTTGGCGTGCCTTGCCCACTTCTGGATCCCCCCTTGCTCCGCTTAATAAGATCGTGCAAGGAACTCAGGAAGATTTTTCTGAGTATGTTAGTAGGCTCTTGGAAGCAACTGAACGAACCTTAGGACAAGAGGCGTCTGATGATCAGCTTGTGAGATGCTTAGCATATGAAAATGCCAACAATGCCTGTCGGTCCGCCTTACGCGGGAAGTGGAGAGATAAAACATTAGAGGAAATGATACGTATGTGCAGAGATGTAGATCCCTTCACTACCAAAATGTCCCAGGCCGTACATCTGGCCATAGGGGCAGCTCTCCAAACCGGGGACTCCCAAAAGGCATGCTTCCGGTGTGGTCAACCTGGCCATTTTGCCCGACAGTGCCCTAGTGCCCCTGACACTCCCTCCGCTCCAATCAGCAATAAGGCTTCCCAACCCTCCACCCTCTGCCCTCGGTGTAGGAAAGGGAAACACTGGGCGAACACCTGTCGCTCCACTACAGACGTTCATGGCCACCCCTTACAGGGAAACGGTCGGAGGGGCCAGCCCCGGGCCCCCCAGTCGACTCCCTTTGCTCGGGCCTCGGGGATCAGCCTGTCCACACCCCACTCTTCAGAGCCACTGCAGGAAGCGCAGGGGTGGACTTGTGTGCCGCCTCCACCTCAGTATTGACCCCCGAGGGTGGCGTCCATATTATTCCTACAGGCATCTTTGGCCCCCCGCCCCCCGACTTCTATTTTTTCGTCCTTGGTCGTGCCTCCGCTACTATCAATGGCCTCATAATTCATCCCTCCATTGTGGATAGTGATTATACGGGGGAAATTCAGATACTTGCCTCAACCCTGAAAGGGCCCCTCACTGTCCGTCAGGGACAACGCCTTGCGCAGGCTCTCCCGCTCCCCCTACAGACTCCATACCCTGCTCTCGCCACTGTTAGAGGCCACTCCAAGCCTGGTTCCTCAGACATCTATTGGGTCCAGGCCATTTCCCAGGACCGCCCCATGCTTACGCTTTTTATTCAAGGCAGGCTTTTTGAAGGAATATTAGATTCAGGAGCTGACTCGACTGTTATTTCAAAAGATAGTTGGCCATCTTCGTGGCCCCTTCAACCATCCATGACACACTTGCAGGGCATAGGTCAATCCCACAATACTCTACAGAGCTCTCAATGGCTGCCTTGGCAAGACAAAGAAGGAAATAAAGGGACTGTTCGGCCTTTTGTGGTCCCCGGCTTACCTGTCAACTTATGGGGAAGGGACATTCTTTCACAGATGGGGGTAATTATGTGCAGCCCAAATACCGTTGTGACCCGTCAAATGCTCTCCCAGGGATTTCTCCCAGGGCAAGGATTAGGCAAGAAAGGTCAAGGGCAACTGTCCCCATTGTTGCTGAAGGGAGAAAAGGGCGAGCAGGCCTTGGTTGTGAGAGCCCAGATAATCAGAACCATTTTTCGTGAGGGCCACGGGTCCTCCTGCACTCCAGGCAGATAGGATCTCGTGGAGAAATGACCTACCCGTCTGGGTAGACCAGTGGCCCTTACCCAAGAAAAAACTGGAGGCAGCGCTTGCTTTAGTGCAGGAGCAACTAGCTGCAGGTCACATAGAACCATCTACATCCCCGTGGAACACGCCCATTTTTGTTATCCAAAAAAGATCAGGTAAATGGCGACTCTTACATGATTTACGGGCCGTCAATAAAACTATGATTCCTATGGGGGCCCTTCAACCTGGGCTCCCCTCCCCTGTAGCCATACCGCAAGATTTTTCTAAGATTACAATTGATCTTAAGGATTGCTTCTTTTCCATTCCCCTCCACCCTTCCGATTGTCAGCGCTTCGCTTTTAGTGTTCCTATTACCAATTGTGTGGGCCCTTCTCCGCGCTTTCAGTGGAAAGTTTTGCCACAAGGCATGGCTAATAGCCCTACGCTGTGCCAAAAATATGTTGCCCAAACAATTGATCCTTTCCGCTTGCAGTATCCCAAGCTTTATATTATCCATTATATGGACGATATCCTCCTTGCAGGACCAAATAATGAGGAATTGACTCAGGTATCACAGGAGCTCATTAAGGCGTTGGAATATCGGGGCCTTAATATTTCCCCTGATAAAGTGCAAACCTGCCCCCCCCAGCTGTTCTTGGGATTTGAACTCTTGACGAATCGCATTCTCTCCCAGAAGGTTCGCCTACGAGTGAGTCACCTTTGCTCCCTTAATGATTTCCAAAAATTACTGGGAGAATTGAATTGGCTTCGGCCATATCTTAAGATCACTACAGGGGAACTGAGACCCTTGTTTGATATTCTTAAAGGAGACTCCGATCCAAATTCACCCCGCTCTCTCACGCCGGAGGCCCGTAAGGCCCTTGCCTTAATTGAGCAAGCCATTCATGATCAACATATTGGCTATTACGCTCCTCAAAAACCTCTTTGGTTCTTAATTTTTTCCACCGACTTTTCCCCCACTGGATTATTGTGGCAGGAACATCCGTTATTTTGGATTCATATGCCAGCCACACCTACAAAGATCCTTTCCTCCTACCCGCATTTAACGGCGGGGCTCCTGCGCCTCGGCCGAGAGGCAGCCCTTCGGCTTTTTGGTCGGGAACCAGATCATCTTGTTTGCCCCTACACTGCTTCGCAGATTCAATGGCTGTTTCAGAATGATGATGATTGGGCAGTTAATTGCATTTCCTATATGGGAACTATAGACAATCACTATCCCTCAGATAAGCTCATTCAGTTCTTTCAGAAAACACCCGTGGTCTTCCCAAGGATCACCAAGGCGGAGCCCATAGGAGGCGCCCATTTGGCGTTCACTGATGGGTCCGCCACAGGGAAGGCAGCCTTTAGTGTTGATGGGAAGGTCACCTCTTTTGACACCCCCTTCATCTCCGCGCAGCTGGTAGAGCTCGCAGCGGTCATTAAGGTTTTTGAATCTGTCTCGGGCCCCCTCAATGTTTATACTGATAGTTCCTATATTGCACAGTCAGTCCCTCTATTGGAAACCGTCCCGTATATCCGTCCCTCCACTAATGCGTCTCCTCTTTTTGCCACTCTTCAGCTTCTAATTCTCTCCCGCAACCACCCCTTTTTCATTGGTCATATTCGTGCCCATTCCGACCTCCCCGGTCCTCTTTCTGAAGGGAATGATCAGGTTGATCAAGTAACTCGTCGCATTCTGCTTGCTCTGTCTGCCTCTCCTGTTGCGGCTGCCACACAAGCCCACAAGCTGCATCACCTGAATGCCCATACACTTCGTCTCAAGTTCCCTATCACCCGGGAACAAGCCAGACAGATTGTGAAACAGTGCCCTGGTTGCCTGACCCTCCTTCCTGAACCTCATAATGGCATCAATCCCCGAGGTCTTATCCCCGGGGAACTTTGGCAAATGGATGTCACTCACTATCCCCCTTTTGGTCGGCTTAAATATGTTCATGTGTCCATTGATACCTTCAGTGGCTTCATTTTTGCCACCCTGCAACCTGGAGAGGGCCAAACATGTCATTAATCACCTCCTTAGTGCCTTGGCGGTCCTCCCGCAGCCCAAAATTCTTAAGACAGATAATGGCCCTGGTTATACCAGTTCTTCTTTCAGATCTTTTTGTGCACAATTGCATATTAAGCATGTTACTGGTATACCCTATAATCCTCAAGGGCAAGGAATTGTGGAAAGGGCCCATCAGACACTGAAAAACATGGTCCTGAAATTACAATCAGGGAGGGAAGTTCTTTATCCCAGAGCTGGCAATGCCAAAACATTGCTCAATCACGCTCTTTTTGTTTTAAATTTTCTCACTCTGGACACTGCGGCAAAGAGTGCCGCAGACCGCCTTTGGCATTCCACTACGGCCCAAACCTACGCTCAGGCAAAATGGAAAGATCCCCTGCTTGGCAAATGGCAGGGCCCTGATCCTGTGTTAATCTGGGGCAAAGGCCATGCTTGTATTTATGACTCAAAGTGCCAAAATGCTAGATGGTTGCCTGAAAGGCTGATTAGGTTGATGGACAAGCCAGAAACTCATAATGCCGTCCAGGGAACCACACCCCCCTGAGACACCTCTGTTTTCTTTCTCTGTTTTACAGAAAATGACGATCCTCGTAATTTTCCTCCTGTTCCGTGGGAGCCACGGTGGTTTTCAATCTCCTGACCCAGTAGCGCTCAGCCGTGCCCTCTTTGGAAGCCCTTGTGACTGCGGCGGGGGCACGTTCACTGTCCGTCCCGCCACCTACACGCAAGAAGTGGACTGCGGGGAAAAGACAGCCTACCTCGCCTACCGTCATTCTATCACGGGCGTCTCCAAACCCAAGTGGGAATGCGTAAGGAAGCCCCGAGTTATCCCTCCGAATGGTGGCCAGCCCGGGCCTTGCCCCAGTGATTGCAACTACCTTGAGGCCTTGCACTCCACATGCTATAGTTCTACCCAGCAGTGCAGTGGCAGCTCAGGAACAGTCTATCTTACTACAATACAGGAAGAGAGAATATGGTGGCTCCACAGGAGGGGACTGGGGATAGCTCCAAGGCCTACGTGGAAGTACCAATAAGTATGCTCAGGCTTCCTGTCGTAAAGAAAATATTGGAAAAAATGTCTGTTGGCCCCTTCATGCACCTGTCCATACCTCTGATGGGGGTGGCCCTACAGACCAAATTAGGGAATACGAGGTAAGGGAACGTAAATGAAATAATTAAGAGTATGTACCCCCCATCCATTACCATCCACTTGCACTGCCCAAACCCCGGGGAACGGACCTAGATGTCCAAACTTCAGAAATCCTTGAAGCAACACTTAAGGCCCTTAATTACTCTAACCCTGATTTGGCTGCCGATTGCTGGCTGTGTATGGCCCTTGGCACACCATGCCCATAGCTTTGATCCAAATGGCTCCACATCCACAAATTACACTTAGTCCACCTTTTAAGGTACAACCTGTTGGTCTCCGCCCCTCTCCTTGTATCCAAGCCCCATTTCAGAATTCCACTGCTGATATTGATGTTGGTTGCTACCTTTGCTAATTGCTCTGAAGTCAAAAACTATACCTCGCAGGAACCTCTCTGTCCCCTGCCGGGACAACTTTTCGCCTGTGGGGGAAATATGGCCTACTCTGCCTCCCCCAGAATTGGACAGGACTCTGCACACAAATTTCAATCCTCCCTGATATCGACATCATTCCGGGAGATGAGCCTGTCCCACTGCCCAGTTTTGATTATATTACTGGAAGACCCAAGAGGGCTTGCATTTATCCCCCTCCTTGTTGGCCTTGGGATTACAGGGGCACTCGCTACCGGCTCTGCCGGCATAGGAGTTGCTGTTGATTCATATACAAAACTATCCCATCAATTTATTAATGATGTGCAAACCCTCTCGGGGACGATAAATGACCTTCAAGACCAAATTGACTCCCTGGCGGGAGTCGTTCTTCAGAATAGGAGGGGCCTAGATTTACTCACGGCAGAACAAGGGGGAATTTTTAGCCCTACAAGAAAAGTGTTGCTTTTATGCAAATAAGTCTGGGATAGTGCGGGATAAAATCAAAAAACTGCAAGAGGATCTGATTAAAAGACGCAAAAAACTTTTTGAAAATCCCCTCTGGAGTGGCTTGAATGGAGTCCTCCCATACCTCCTCCCTCTCCTTGGACCTTTAATTGGTCTCCTCCTACTTCTTTCTTTTGGACCTGGGCCTTTACTAGACTAACCTCTTTCATTAAACGCAGATTGAGGCTTCTCTTAAAAACACCGTCAATATCCATTACCACCAACTTGCTTCGTCAGAAGATCCTACTGATACCATGGAAGAGGGTCTCCAGTTCTCGAAGCTCGTGCATCCGGAATCTCGCTGCTCGCGGTGGTGGAGAAATCTTAAGGATAAAAAGTAATCCGGCAGCTGTGAGAGAGCCCATGACGGGAGTATTGAGGTCCCATGTGTCAAAACGATAAGCGCGGCTGCAGTTGCTTCCCCATGACGGGATAGAGTGAGGCCATGATGGGTTACATCGTGGGGTCCCCTCGCTTAGCCTAAGACAGGGACCACTGCCACTAATGCGCTTTGAACATGGAGGCCGACCTCATAGCCTAAGACAGGCCTCTCACCTGCTATTTTAAATAAAAAAGGGGGACATGTTGGAGGCCAGCACCTGGTAGTGGGCCCCTAACCCCGTGAGAACACCACACCCCAAGCAGCTTGTTCCGGGACAAACCGTACCATAACGTGTTGTCAGGTGCTAACCGCAAGATGTTGGCCACACCGCCTGGAAAGTCCGGAGGCCTATTTTCCTCTTTTGCCACCCCCTTTTGCTCCTCCCCGCTTGCCCTATATAAGCTTGTAACGCTCAAAAATAAAATTAGACCTTGCCTACCATCCTTTTGGTCTCACTCCTCCTTTTCACCCATTCCCTTCAGCCAGGGTCCTCCTCGACCCCCCCACGTATACTGGCCCTGCAGGTCGGGGCACTTTACAAGTTAACTCTTAGAAAGATCACTGAATATGTACACATGAAATGTGTACAGTACTCTTCTCAAAATCCTATATAATATAAACTTTTCAGCTTCTGAATGGGAGGGAAATATAACTCTTTTCTGGCTCACTGTCTTCTACCAAATGACTTAATAAATTTTTTCCTAAAACTATTTCAGATTTGGGAGTCTGTTCTCATGAATAGCACTGGTAGTAGAGAACAGGTGGCTTAGTCTATCCTTTGGCACAGACTGAAATGAGGGAATTTGGGGGAAGGAGGCTGGAGCATGTGAAAGGGCATCTATGTGACACTAGGCAACTCATTTCTCTTCTCTGTGCCTCAAAATGAGATTGGACAAGATGACCTTAAAAGACCCTTCTGGTTTTAAGCCTATCATCCTCCCAATCCAAAAGAAAGAGAGAGAGAGAAGAGGAAAAGAGAGGGGAGAGGAAGGGGGTGATGGCTCATCACTCACGCAATAGTGCCCTTTGGCTGGCCCAGTCCTGGGGCTATAGAAGGAACACATGAGACCCTCATATGTCATCTAGTCCAAGTCTCTCTTCTTACAAATGGGGGGAAATGGGCCTACAGGAGACAAGAGACTTGCCCAGGTCACACAGCTATGATTCCTGACACAGATCATACATGTAAAGCTAGAAGGAACCTCAGAAGCCACCCCTGGTGCTATGCTGGGAAAGCAGGATTTTATACACAAGCTAGTACACCTCCTTCATTTCATAGATGGGAAAACTGAGGACCAAGGGGTGACCTGACTTGTCAACAGACACACAGATGAGATTAAGTGTGTGAAGCATAAGCTCTTTCCCTCGGAGTTATGGAAGGGCGTTATAATTGATTGTCAACCACTGGAGTTCCTCTTCATTAGCAATAGTAAAATGGCCCAGAGTCTCCAAAGCAGATTTGCACAACTGCTTCCACATCAACTTCTGTAAACTTGGCCAAGAACCAGGAATCAGGAGATATGGTTTCATGTTCTGCCTCTTTCATCCCTCTGAGCCTCGGTTTCCTCACCTCTAAAATGGGGTCAATAACACCTCTAGTACTCATCTCACAGGATTGCTGTCAGATTCCAGTGAGGTATCCGATTGGGCTTGTCACTTGTACAGAAACACTGATCCAGTGACATCAGGTGGGCTGGCCACCCCACCCTCATTCTCTCCTTCTGACACAAAGGGCTCAGTCAGGTACCAAAGTTTCAGCAGAAGTGACACAGATGGCAAAGGGGACTGGGGCATTTCACCAGCCTTGTTTTCTGCAAGGAGCCCTTCTACTCTGGGCCCAGCCACATGATTTCATCATTGACTACTTGAAAAAAAAGAAAAAAACCAAAATAGTCAAGTGTCTTATTTCAAAAGGAAAACCTAAGTTTTCACAGAAATCCCAGAGCATGGGGGACTTTTCCCACAGGCTGGAGAGACCCATTACAGACTAGAAGTCTCTTCTCATCACAATCTGACGTTATAGAAGATTTCTGGTCAAGACAGGGGCCTGAATGGAGGAAGATCACCCATCTCCTATATACTTTTCCAGCGAAAATCTCAGAGTCACAGCAGACAGAAGAATGATCAAGAAAGCCAATTAGAAACTGTAGCAAATGACTTCTTCCACACCAGAACAACACAGTGAACTAGCCAGAAGTTCATGGAAAAGAAGGCCATCAAAAAAGCCAGTAGAGACACAAACAAACCAGCCAGCTGTGTCCAACATGTCCAGGGATATAACAAAGGTAGCTGCATCCTGCAAAGCCACAAAACGAGCAGGAGCAGAAGCTCACCCTCAGAAAGACCCAGTGAAATCAGAAATCCACAGCAGGGCCTTACAAGGGACTGAGCAGGAAACAGTCCTTTTTCATTCAACAAGAAAACACTACATTAAGCTTTAATCTGTAGCCTTTCAGTGGTTGTGACATGTACATGCTCACCCTAAAACTTTAATGATTTCCTCTGGAGGAGCTGATTTCACTGGGGTCCAGGACCACTGTCCTTGGTCCTGAGTAAACCATGAACCTTGGAATTGGCAGCTCTAGTTCCAAGCCACGTCTAATTGCAAGTCACGAGGAGGCAGAGGAATATTACAGAAATGCTGGGGCTGGAGACAGAAATCTTCTTTCAATCAAGTTACCAGCTGTGTGTTCTCTGCCAATTCACTTACCTTCTGTGGCCTTCAGCTCACTCCTCTGACAAATGAAGAGGTAAGTTGCCCTGAGTTATTTCTGAGAGTCATAAAAACCCTCAATTAACATCAGTCAGTGCCTCCTTCCCTTTCTTATTATACAGATGAGGGGAGTGACGCCATGAGAGAGGGGAGGACTTGCCCAGGATCTGACACCTCACTCAAATCAAAGTCAATTGCCAAGTCATGTCATCATCTCCCGATGTCATGGTCCTCTTCAAGAACAAAGGACAAACAGATACACAGCCCTGTGGAAAAGACAGAACCAGACTCCCTGCCTCAGCCTGGCTCCAGGTTCCCAGACCGGGGCTCTTTGTCCTACACTTTCCCCATCTGTCCAGGTCTCCTTCTTACTCTAAATCTAACAATTTACTAAGAAATGCTAGAGTTCTCAACTTCTGATTTCTCTAAGTCTCCAAGTGAAAGTAGACCAAAGGACTCCTAACATCAAAGACATTTCCTGGACATCTAGAGACCAGAGGACTTGTTGCTGAACCAATGTCTGTATGGTCTTTTGTCTTATAAGACTTATAAGAGTAGGATGGAGGAAAGAAGGAGACGGGGATTCTTGGCTACACTACTCTCTGCCACCACTGCGTGATATTTTTAAACATCCAAAGTTAATCTGTCTGTAAGGAGGTATGGACACCTGGGTCCTACATACCTCTGTTGGACAAGAGATTAGGCCTTTAGAGATGTGAACATGCCTTCAGAGATTCACCCTCAGGTCCTTCCCGTTCAAGCTAGCAAAGGTCATTGACTGTCACCCCTAATCCATTGAATGCTGGGATCTCTTCTTGTCTTTAAAGAATACTTCTCAAGGTAATAATCACTGCCCCCATCCCTAACATACATATCACCTTTAACTTTATGCTTCTTTAGCCAAGACCTCATTGGAGTCTTACAAAGAAGTGGTACTGGGGCAGCTAGGTGGTGCAGTGGATACAGCACTGGCTCTGGAGTCAGGAGGATCTGAGTTTTAACCCCACTGCCTAGCAAAAAAAAAAAAATAGAAGTGGTACTGAAGGTGTTAAGCCCTTTTTATAGATGGAGAAAATGAGGCCCAGAAAGAAGACAGGGCTTGCCCCATGTCACATAGTGAGGCAAGTTTGGAAATGGAGCTCAGATCTTGATGCCCAGTCACACATGCATAGACCTACACTGTATATACAAACACATACATAAAAGCACAAATATACCCTCAAAACCCTAACATACCCTCATTCTTTTTCTCCCTGAGCTCTGGGTAAAGGTTTGATAAATGGGAACTATAGTGAGAAACAGTATTAGGAGGAGGGTGGGAAATTGAACAGTGAAGTCTGAGAGCCAGGACTTTCATTTACTGTTCCAGGGGCTGATGGATAATCACAATAGGAGGAGAGGCAGGAAGGGGATGTTAGAGATGCCAGATCCCAGTTTGAGAGGGAGGACAAATAGAAATAAAATTCTTCCCTTGGATTACAGATTTTGGCTTCCTTGGTCAACTCTGCTTCCAGAGATCAGAGGGGCAAGGCACCTTAACAATGATTGGAATGGGGGGTGGGGGGGAGCCAAGAAGTCAACATTCTTACTTTCCCTTTCCTAAGTGAACCCTCTATCCCACAGTGCCCTAACTGGAGGCAAAGAGATTGCCCAGAGTTCTGGTCAGAGTAAATAGCACTGCCCCATGGCCAGGAAGGGAGAGATCCCTGGTGCCTCAGGGCTGATGGAAGGCACTTAGGAAGCTCACAGAATCTAAGGAAAAATTGTTAATAATAACAACACTAAAATTTATATAGCATCCTCTTCTGGAATCTCTAGATTATCAATGTCTCTGTTAAGAGTGGAACACGGCACTGAACACAATGCCCAGATGAGCTCTCACAAGGGCAGAGAACATGGGCTCTTCTTCCTCCATCCTGTTCCTGAATGCTGGGTATCTCCCAAGGGAGGCCCAGCAGCAAGAGGCTTGGTATCATTTCATACTGCTGACCCCTATTGGGGCTTGCAGTCCCAGATCTTTGGAGAAACCTTTACTGTCTTTGATTCCCCCAATTCTCTAGCATGTGCTGATCCTTTTGCATCATCCAATAGGTTAAGCTGTTGCTCCTAGCTTTGTGGTATCTCCAGGTGCACTGACCATACCTTGCTGCCTTTATCCAAGTCATTGGGAGAAAAAGTCAAACAGTAAAGAAAAAGAAGAGTGGGTCATTGCAGCACTTTCTGAGGTTCAGAAGGGAACTGGAGGAAGACTAGGTAGAAAGAGATCTTTGAAAGAGAGATGACTTTATCATTTGGGTTTGAAAGGTTCTGGAGGGAAGACTTTGGCACCAGCCCTGCAGAAGTAGGAGGGGCCCCAATTCCAAAGTTTGGGTATTATCTCTGGAGATCTCTGGAACAGGAGGTGGTGACTTGTTGCCAGAAGAAGGGAGCAGATGTTAGCTTATGGCAGGTGAGGATGGGATAGAGAAGAGAAGCAGGAAGAGAGCCCTCAGAAAATGTGGGCTCAGTAGAGGCCTCATTAGGTAGGGTCCATTGAACAAAAGCAGAATTTCTTTTCTCTTAAGATGTAGCTCTGACACTTCTGGCTTTTATTCAGTCTAATATAAAGGACATTTGGTTTTCAAATTGCTAGACCCAATTTGACAGGATTAAGTGCCTCCAGTGTGTGGGAACCCAGAACTGGAGAGACTGGCTAAATCAGGCTCCTGCCCTCAGGCAGTTCCAAATGTTGCTTCAAATTTGAACCCAACGGGAGGAATTCAATAAGGAAAACAAAATTGTCCTTTAAGGCTACTCACCTATGGAGTCTGGACTATCGGGATTCTCCATTAAGTTCATGAGACAGCAGAAACTTCAGCTCTTCCCCTGGACTTCAGCCTTGATGTTAGAGCAAGAAGGCTTCCGGTATCACAGGTAGAAGAGTGCAGAGAATTATAAAAACAAGTCGAGGAAGCAGTTACACTGAAGGTGGGCCTGGGCTTAGCCCAAAGCTGAAGGTTCCAAGAAGACTCCAAAATCAAAATGAAAGTGAACCTCAGGCATAGTAACTTCTCTGCCCAGGGTGGGGGTGGGGCCGATAGCACAATTGTCAACACAGTAGGGCGGGAACAGGGGGCATTCCAGAACAAACGTAACCTGGAAGGAACAGACCAATCCAGGCCAGGGAGGTTTCGCGCCGAATTTCACTGCATAAAAGCACACTGGCTCTTGTTCTCAGGACCCACCCCTCCTGAAGAGGGGTGGAGCCCGCCTCTGGGCAGAAACTTCTAAATCCTCTGGACTTTCTCTGTAATAAACTTTCTTGATAACTAAATGTTTCTTGTCAAGCGTATTTCTAACACTTGAGAACCTGAAAAGGTCTTGGTTATTGTTTCTGACTGCTTCAGAATTTAAACCTTACCCCCATTCACAACCCAAGCTCCTCCCCAGCAATTACAGAGAAAACTCCCTTTCAAAAGCTGCTATACAGATGCTCAGAAACCTAGCCTGGGATAGAGGGCCCCACCCTCCCCACCCCTCCCCCAAGTTTTTTTTAAGATGGTGGGGTGTGGGGCAATCAACTCGGTCTAGCAATTTCCCACTGGTCTCCATTACGAGACACTCTCCTTCCTGGCAGGTACTGTTTTTGTTGTTAATGTTTCTGGCTGGGGTGGGGGATTGGTGGGAGGATTGAATGCTTCCTTTGAAATTCTAGCTGTAAAAAGGACTGGCCCTTAGTATGTACTTTTTAAACGTTTATTGACTCACTGACTGCCTTCCCAGGCTCCTCCTCCACCCTACCTCCAAACTTCCAGTCTCTGCCCAGAAATTCCATACCAATCCACACATTTTTCTGAGTGTGTCAGACAAAGGCCCCCACACTAGAATTAAAAGTTCAGAGGCTGAGTCGGAGATCAGAAAAGGTTTTATTCTTTCTCATGAGAAAAGTGCACAGCCCTCCTAGCTCAAGCAGCGGCAGCCGGGGAGCGCAAAGTCTGTTAGTGGAGAACAAAGTTTTATAGTCCTAATGCGATACCCCCTCCCCATTCCTGAACCCTCCTTCCCATTGGCTGGGTTTCGGGGTGCACGATCTAAACGCAGCTTTCTAAGACCCTTAGTACAATAATATCCTTATTTGGAAATATTTGCCTAGAAACAAAGGATCAGGAAGACTTTTGATTACCATTTAGAAGTTCTGCCTGAGACAGATAAGCAGGAAGTCCCTGGCAGTTAAGCTAGCAGTCTCTCACAATGATTATCTTGCTAGAGGAATTGGGACATAGGTCAACTCTTGCTTAATGCACAACAAATGTTGCAAATTCAGCACGTTTTACTGCTTTGGGAGTATGAAGGGAATTTGTGAGTTTTAGTACTGAGGAAACTTCATCTATCTCACTCATGAGGAAGAAAGAGAAACCAAGTGAAGTTGTCATTTCTCCAAAATTAAAAACATACCTAAGTGTTTTTAAAAAAAAAACAACCAGAGATCATAGATTTGAACTCAAATTCTTATGCTCTCAATCCAGAGCTCACAGGGAAGGACTAGTTTCTGCACTGGGTAAATCGCAAACTTGACTTTGTTCTCCATCCCAAATCCGAACCCAAACCTCCTTAGTCCTCAAACCAATCTTTGATTTTGAAGACCATCTTCTCTTAGCCTGAGGTGTGCTAATAAATGATTAGGAAGTAGTTGTTGGTTTTTTTTTGGTTAGGCAATTGGAGTTAAGTGACTTGCCCAGGGTGACACAGCTAGAAAGTGTTATGTGTCTGAGGCCGGATTTGAACTCATGTCCTCCTGACTCCAGGGCCAGTACTCTATCCACTGTGTCACCTAGCTGCCCCCTAGCAACTACTTTTCAAAAAAAAAAAACCCAAACATGTTGTACCTGTCATACACTTTTTCCTTATTTTTTTCCCCTTTTTTTGCTGAGGCAGTCGGAGTTAAGTGACTTGCCCAGAGTCACAAAGATCCTAACTCAGGTCCTCCTCACTCCAAGGCCAGAACTCTATTCACTGTGCCACCTAGCTGCCCCCATGATACACTTTTAAATTTGTCGTTCAGTCATTTTTCAGTCCTATTTCACTCTTCGTCACCTCATTTGGGGCTTTCTTGGCAGAGATACTGGAGTGCTTTGCCATTTCTTTCTCCAACTCATTTTTACGGATGAAGAATGGAGGCAGACAGGGTGAAGTGACCTGCCCAGAGTCACCCCAGCTAGGAAGTATCTCAGGCCAGATTTGAACTGAGTAAGATGAGTCTTCCTGACTCCAGGCCTGATGCTCTATGCACTATGGTGCCACCTACTGGCTCCTCTTTTAAGTTTAATCTATGGCATAAACATCAGGAAAACAATGTCAAGCCTTAATTTACACCCATCTCAGGGTTCGGAGCTGCAGCTACCCAGCCCCCAAATTTAACAAGCCCCTCTGGTGCAGCTGGCTCCCACTGCATTAGGACAGCCCTGCCCCAAGTCTTGCTTTGTTCCTTTTCTGCGTTGGACATGTGGAGTTAGGGATGTCTACAGCAGGAAAAGTCCCAAAGGCATTGGAGACACTGAAGCAAAGCTTAGGAGACAGACAAGAGCCCAATTTGGGCTTGATCTGCACAGAAAGGACAATACATTTTGTGTGATCCAAGATTACAGGGAAAGAGAATCAATAGAGAGAAGGAGGGGATGGGAGGAGAAGAGGCAAGGTCAGAACTCAAAGGATCCCCAGTGCCAATGGGTCAAACTATGGATGCTAATCCTGAAAAAGACTGATAGGTGGTACAGTGGATAGAGTGCCAGGCCTGGAGTCAGGAAGACTGGTCTTCCTGAGTTCAAATCTGCACTCAGACACTTCCTAGCTGCATGACCATGGGCAGGTCACTTTACCCTTTTTGTCTAGATTCACTCCTCTGTAAAATGAGCCCGAGGAGGAAATGGCAAACCATTCCAGTATCATTGCCAAGAAAACCCCAAATGGGGTCACAAAGAGCTTGACATGACTGAAATGACTGAACGAAAAAGGAAGTGTCAGAAAGGGAGAAAAATGAAGGAGAGACACAGGAAAAGAGGATGGCTAACAGTATGAAATACTATGGGAAGGTCCTGGAAGGTGAATCCTGGGGAAAGGATTCCAAATACAGCAAGATACAAATCTTTGTTGTCCTTAAAGAAGGCAGATTCAGCTGAGTGTCAGGGAAGGCAAGGAGAGAGAGAGGAGTGATTCCAAGAAGTTCAGAGTAGTAGGACATGCAAAGGGACAGGCAATCTGTATTGAATGCTACTTTCTGGGAATTTCGAGGTGAAAGGGAGGAGGTATTCCATAAGGCAAGGCATAAAGTTGTTGGGCTTTTGTTTGTTACATTTAAGCATGGAGGAACTCTTTGTTTATTTTTGGTTTTGTTTTGTTTTTTGGCTAGGCAATGGGCTTAAGTGACTTTCCCAGGGTCACACAGGTAGTAAGTATTATGTGTCTGAGGTCGGATTTGAACTCAGGTCCTCCTGAATCCAGGGACGGTGCTCTATCCACTGTGCCACCTAGCTGCCCTGAGGAAGTCTTTGTTTGAAGCAGGCAAGGAGGAACTGTTGCATGGACCCTTTTGAATATCTCTGTCTCCATTTCTTTAGACCCCAACATTTCTTTCATTCTTGTCTTCCTTAGGCATTTCTTTCAAATCCTTTCCCACCATCACCATATCCTGGCAGGGCCCTAGATGCCATCAAGCTGCTCCCATCCTAACTGCCCCAGGTGGGACATTCAGTAAATGCTATGACTCCAGTGACTCAGGGATCTGCTCCTCCCCAGTCGCCCCAGAACCCAGCTTCTGCAGCCACTGAGGAATGAAATTCTTGTCCCTGGCAAGAGTCCTGGGAGACACCAAGCCCATCCAAAACCTGAGACTCCCTGAAGCTCTAGATCTATGTAGCATGTGGATGGGAGAGGGGAAAATGGAGACCTTGGCGCCCCTATCTCCTAAGCCTCACAGCTTCTGGGCACTGTCTAATACACAAAGGTGGCAAAGTAAAGCACTGAGAGTCAATGGGGCAAGGAGATCCCTGAAAGGACAAGGAATTGGCATCTCACCAAGAAAGCTTCTTCAAGGAAAGGAAACAGTTATTGGGAGAACCAAGGATGCCCCTTGTTTAGGAGATAACATGATCTGCAGGTCACAAGTCCTCAAAGAACCAGCAGGCAGATTCAGCACAGCCTTCTCAGCCTTCTTCTGGGCACAGAGCTACACTGAGAAGGTGAAAAGGTAAGAGGCTCTTACTCAGCCTCATTTTTCATCTTGCAGAAGGAAGAAAAGCTTCCCTGTGAGGATGGTTAGAAGTCCCCCTTGCCATGATAGAAAGAACCTCAGATTCAAAGAACATCAGGGCTGGCCAGGAGCTCACAGGTGTCTAGTCTAACCCATCTCTGCCCAGGGATTTCTTCCACACTGTTTCTGACAGGTCTCCAACAATGCCCCCAACCAGTCTTTGTTTGAAACTTTCAGTGAAGGAGAGCCTTACTTTCCAGAGGCTACCCTTGGCATTTGGCAATTTGGGACAGCTCTAATTGTTTTAGAAAGGAAGGCTCTTCAGTGGCAGAGTTCTTTATCTGCCGCCAATCCACAAAGACACAGACACGCTGATCAATTGACCAAAGAAACTTCCCATTTCTTGGAGTGTGGGCCCTGCATCCCTGGGCTCAGTTTCTGAGTGGCTGTGAACAGTATCTGGGGGAGAGGAGGACATGCCCCCTGGACTGAAGAACCTGGATTCTTGGGGGATGAGCTTGGGTCACAAATACAAAGGAAGCCTGAGCTTGTGGACAAAAGCCTCCCAGTCCTAGAAGGCAGAAGAATAGAAGGGCAGCTGAGGATCAGCCCCTTGAAAAACCCCATAGAGAACCACAGCGGCCCAGATAGTGATGACAAGTCCCCTTCAAGGTGGGATGTCTTTTTATTCCTGAATTTCTCTGCATTGGATCTAACCCAAACCAAATTGGCAGCCCCTTAAGTCCAGAAGTCTGACTTAGTTGATCTCTATGGCTTAGGCTCTTGTATCCAGTATGTACTTAATCCTCAGTTGTGGAAATGACTTGAAGGGTTTAAGCAGCAAATGCTATCAAGACTGGAGTGACTGATGCTCCACAGTATTTGATATGGAAACACATAAGAAGACTGTGTTGTCTTGCTATCTGTGTAACACTGGGAAACTCTCTTCACCCTCTAAACCTCAGATTGCTCATTGTTATCATCAAGGACTTGGTCTAGATGGCTTCTTGGACTTATACCAACTCTGTGATCCTTTAAATTACTTCACCTCCCCTTTGCGCTCACTTTCATTGATGGTAAAAAGAACCATTTGGGAACAAATGATTTCTAAGTCTCCTTCAAGGAATGAGAGACAGGAAAAAATGAAGGAAAGTGAAAAATCTATGAGGCTCTGGGTTGAGATCTATCTTGCCTATACTCTGGAATATCCAAGCTGTCAGAAGCAGAAGGGACCGTAGAGTTCATCTACTTGGAACCATTCCTAAATCAGAGAAGGGAAGTGATGACCAGAGAGGGAATAATGTGAACTAAGGTGGGTCAGAATTAGGATCCATAGGTTTCATTTTGGTAAGAGACTTAGAAGTCACTTAATGGGGTCCCCTTGTTTTTACTGAGGAAGAAACTGGTGGCCAGTGAAGGGAGGGGGCCTAAGTTGCAGAGTTGTATCCTTAACTTGCTCTTTTGACCCCAAGTCCCAGGCTCTTTCTAATGTGCTATGCTTCACATGCAATAAGGCAGAATTCATAGGAACAGATTAAAGTAGGAGATGCCAGTGGATGGTGAGCAAGAAGTCAGTCACAGAAATTAGGAGCCGGAAAGAACTCTCGGTGACCATCCATATGCAACTATAGCTGAAAAAGCATCCATTCCGTACTGTCCACCACAAGTGATCATTCACCCTCTGCCTGAAGAGCACTGAGTGTGTTCCATGCCCTTAGGGAGCCCATCCCACTCTAGGGTTGCTCTCCCTGATATGGAGCTTATTCCTGACTCACGACCTCCATTTGTCCCTGGTCCTCTGCTCCTTCAGCCTTGGCTCCCACTTTGGCCCTAGGGAGCCTAGCAGAGTCTGACTGAGAGAATCCAAGAACCTAAGAGCTCTGAAGAGATCTCAAGATCCGCTAATTCAACCTTCATCAGAACAACAAAACCCAATATAGGAGCCCTGACAAATAAGGATTTTGTCAAGATTTGTCCCACCAACTCAGAAAGCCCAAGTGCCAGACAACAGAGTAGTAATGTAGAGCAGAAAGAATTTGTAGACTTGTTAGAAAGGGGGAGAAAAGGCTTCTGTCACTTGGAGAGATTCCCCTCCTTTTTCAGAAATCAGTACTCAGTGAGACAGTAGATTCAGGGGACTCAAACTGGGCAGTCCTATGACTCCTCATATGAGGAGGTGCAAAGGGGCCACAAAAGCTCCTCTTCCCTTTCTAACACATAGGAGGGATGCCTCCATAGCAGCCATCCATGTTCTGGGTAAAAACATCTTGGATCTTTCACAGTTCTTGAATCTGAATTAACCAAGACGCATGCATTAAGCCTCTGCTCATGCTGTCCTCTTGCTTGCAATATAGCTGTAAGACTCCTAATTGGTCTCCCTGAATCCAGGCTCTCCCTCCTCAAACCTCTCTTCCATAGAGAAGGCAGCTGAATGGCACAATGGATACAGCCCTGGTCCTGGAATTGGGAAGACCTGAGCTCAAGTCTAGCCTTAGACACTTACTAGCTGTGGGACCCTGGGCTAGATGAGTCACTTAACTTCTGTTTGCCTCCAGAGGGACATTAACAAGGGTGATCAACCTGTTTTCCAGCAGATTTGCATTGGGCTTTCCAAGACAAAGAGAAAAATTTGTATTTTCTCCTGGTTTTTGTCCTTCATTCCCAAACAGAACCACTATGCCATCTCTGTGTTGGAGTGAAGGTACAGTGTGTGGCTGATCAGACCAACATGAGTTTGGAAGGCTCCACCACAGATTGGGCACAGAGAGTCTATGTGAAGTCCTTATTTCATCCTAAGCACTGGGGAAAGCCACTGAAGCTTCTTGATCAGGGGAATACTGGAGTATGTTCTACCAGTCAGGAATATCACCTTAGCAGCTAGGAGAAGGAAGGTTGGAGAAGGCAGAAGCTGAACACAGGAATGCCCATTGAGACACCATTCCTGTAGCCTGAGTGAGAAGGTGATTGATGACAGTGTGAAGTAGGAGGCTGTCATATGAATGAGGTTGAGACCGCAAAGCTGTTGAAGACATGGAAACCACAAGTCTTGGCAGCTGATTGGATATGTAAGGGGAAGAAGAGGGGCAGTTAAAGGTTGGAAATCTGGGTGACTAGAAGGATGTTGATGGCCTCATCAGAAGTAGGGAAGCAAGTAAGGGGGTGGATTTATAGGGAATAATGAATGTTGAGTCTACTAACCATGTGTGTCTTCCACTGCTTTGTCATAGGCTATCTTCTCTTCTCCCTCTACAACTACTTACCATGGTGACCTCCTCAGCTTTCATGGATTCAGCTAGCAACTCTCTGCACATAATTCTCAGATCTAATTTTTGAGCCCTAACCTCTTTCCTGACCTCTAGTCTGGCATCACCAGCTGCCCATTAGGCATCTCAAACTAGATTTCTCATAGACATCTTAAACTCAACACGTTCAATTTTGAACTCATCCTGTTTTCACCCAAAACCTTTCCTCTTCATGACTTCACAATTACTGTCAAGAGCAGCACCAGCCTCCCAGTTGATCAGGCTTACAATCTAGGTGCCATCCATGATTCCTTACAGTCTCTCTCATACCTGATATCCAATAAGTTGCTAACTCACATCGTTTCTATCTCTGTAATATCTCTCCCAAACCATCTGTCTTCTCTGCTCTGACACTGACACCATCCTCTGCCCTCATTCCTGGACTATTGCAAGTACCCACTAGTTGGCCCCCATCCCCCCACACCTGCACGTGCACCACTCAAATCAGTCTTCCTAAAGCTCACATTTGACCATCTCGCCCACCCCCTGAATCAATCAAGTTCAGCAGCTCACTATCGCTTCCAAGAGCGAATATTAAATCCTCTCTTCTGGCCTTGATAAGCTGGCCCCCCCATATCTTCCTCGTCTTCTTGGGAAAAAAGGGAGAGTTGAGCAGGCCGATTATTCCAAGTATGAAAGGAGTCAGCAGATGGACTATCCTATGAGAAGACAGCAAGAAAGTCAGCAAAGCCATATTACAGAAGATGCCGAAGGGAGGAATGTGTAAGAAGGAAGGTTGTGAAGGGTGTCAAATGCCAGACAGAGGACTGTATGCTTGATTCTAGAGGTGGGTAAGTGGGATCCACTAGTGTTGAGTAGCAGGGTGACATAATAGGACTTGTGTTTTGTTTCACAAGGAAACCAAGGCAAATGGGGTGGAGTGACTTGCCCAGGGTCACATAGCTAGTAAAATACCTCAGCTATAGGATTTGAACTCAGCAAGATGAGTCTTCCTGACTCCAGTCTGGCACTCTAACCACTGCACCACCTGGCCACACCAGGACTTGTGCATTAGAAAAATCATTTTAGAAGAGCAGGGAGAATTTTGATGCAGGGAGGTGAATTGAAGCCAATTGCAATAGGCTAGGCATGAGGTGATGGAAGACTGTACTAGGGAGGTGGCTATGTCAGGGAGGGAATGATGTTATAAAGGAAAAAATGACGAGATTTGGAGACTGATTGGCTAAATGGAGAGTGAATGAGTGAGAGTAAAGAATTCTTTAAACTTTTGTACAAATTAGGCTGGAAACAAGGATAACTGGGAACATGTTGGTGCCCTGGACTATAATACAGATGGCGTTGGAGGTATTAGAGAAAAGAATGAGTTCTTTGTACATGTTGAGTCTGAGATGTTTTTGGACACCAAGATGAAATGTCCAATAGGCAACTGGTGTGTAGAAATGAGGGTGAGGAAGGAGAGTAGGGTTGAATGTACCAATCTGAGAGTCATCTGCATAGAAATGGCCATTGAATTCATTCCCATGAATTCATGAGTTTACCAGATGAGTGGGGAGAAAAGTGACAAAGCATTTGGGTATGGCATGGATGAAGGTCTGGTTGAGAAGACTGAAAGGGGGTAGATAGACAGATAGAGCAATGGAAGAGAACAGTGGCCCAAAAAACAAGAAGGGGGAAAGTACCCAGGAGCAGAAGTTGATCAATGGTGTCAAATGCTACAGAGGCCGATTAGCATAAGAATCCAAAGGAGGTCATTCATTTGGTTATTACAATATCTCTTGGGATGTTGAAGAGAGAAGATTCACTCAAGTGATAAGATCCAAAGCCAGACTGCAGGTATTGGGAAGAGAGGGAGAGGGAGGAAATGGAAGAACCAAGCTGGTGGCTCGTCAAGGAGTTTTGCTGAAGAGAGGAGACACACCAGGTATGGTTTCTGGGATGGCCGCATTGAGTAAGGGTTTCTTACAGGTGGATTACAGGTAAGAGTGTTTCTGGTGGCTGGGCAGGAGCCCTAATAGGGAGAGACCAAAGAACAGAGACAGTAGGCACCATATTGTCGTAACTTGCTGGAGAAGAGGGGAGTATTAAGGGCACATCTAGAGGGATCAGTCTTAGAAACAAAGTAGGTTAGAGATAGGGGTGAAGGATGACATAGTTGGAGATAATGGCAGAAGGATTTGACATCAGAAAGACAGAAGAGGAAACTCTTCTGAACATCCTCCATTTTTCAGGGAAGAATCAGGGGAGGTCCTCAAGTGAGAGAGTGAGGCACGAGGAGAGAAGACAGAGTGTTGGTGGAGCTTCTGTGGCGAGTTGGACAGAGAAATGATTAGGAAGATTGGAGGAGCAGAACCATCTATCAGTGTCCCCAGCCAGATGCGCTTTTCCTTAAAAGAAATAGAAACTGTCCTTGGGACTTGATTGACTCAGGAGACTCAGGATCCTGGTTGCTGAGTAAAGTGAGGTTGTTCAGCCCTTTCTTCAGGCTAGACTAGATGCCCATAGGTGGCCAACACAAGGGCAGAAAAGAGGCACTCGGCTCAAAAAGCAAGATGTGGTCACTGCATATCTTTGTTGAACATCCTTCCTCTGCTATGGCAAAGCATCTCCTTTGGTTAGCACTTTGAGAAGTCCCCCATCACATCCAAACACTGCTCAAGCTTCTCTGAGCTCGAGCTTCTCAAGACCTTTTGAAATACAGAGAACTTCTACTTTGACTTTGGAATTGTGAGTTATAACTGGCTCCCTGTTTCCTGGCCTTCTAATGAGTGGTGGGTACAGGACTCTGTGCACCTAGGGCCCATACTGTTTGTGCTGAGAAGCTTCTTTAGTGATTCCAGCATTTCAGCTCTCAGCAGCCATGTAACTTGGTTATCCATCTATTCCCTTCCAAGAGGTGACCTTGATAATCAGCCTACAGGCCCCCAGTAGTGGTCATCATCTGCAAAATTCTGCCACCTTCATCTATGAAATATCCCAGTGTACTAGCACAGAACTCAGGAGGCCAGGGTGCACATCCCCACTCTGCTTCTTACTGGTTATGAGACATCAGAGAAGCCCTTTACCTCCCTGGGCCTTGGTTTCCTCATTTTTCAAAGGAAGCATTTCGCCTAGGTGGCCTCTGTGACTCTGTGGTTCACCTCTTTCCCATCTGCTGACTCATTCCCTCCTGGCTGTCCTTTCTCTCTTGCCCTCTTTTCTGTACCTCCACCCCCAAACTTGTCTTCTACTTACTCTTTCTTCCCATCCAGTTCCCTCACTTTCATGCCTTTCTTTCTCTCCTTTTCTTCATCTCTCCATTCCATCCCTTACCTTTACCACTCTAACTCTTCATCCACTTCTCTTCCCCTCATACTTTATCCCCCATATTCTTTTATTTCTTCTTATCTATATCATCTGTCTGTCCTCCAGTTCCTACCCTGCCCCTCTCACTGCTCTATCTCTGTCTCTCTTTCTCTCCCTGTCCTCACCTTATTCTTCCTTTACAAGTTTTGTCCTCAAAGAGAGTCATGGGAAGTTTATGTTGGAAGGTACCTTAGACATCATCTTATTCAATTATTTCATTTCACAGAAAGTGAAAATGAAGCCTAGAAAAGAGAAGAGAGGTGTCCAAGATCACATAGCTATTAAGTGTAAGTGCCGAGCCTCAGACACAGGGCTTATGATTCCCAAGGCATTGCTTTTTCTCCCACCCAGTAATCTTCCATCTCCCTCTTCATCCATGTTCTGACCCCTCTAGAGGCTCCCACGGCCCCCCTAGTCAAACTCTGAGGTACCTAGATGGCCCCTTCCTTTGTAGATAAAAGGGTTCAACAGGGGGGTGACAGTGGTGTTAAAGAAGGCCATCCCTTGTTGAGGTCCAGCTGTCCCGTCTGGGTTGGATGGAGGTACATGATGATGCAGCTGCCATAGGTGATGGAGACCACCAGGATGTGGGAGGAACAGGTGGAGAAGGCCTTGCACCAGACCTGGGCAGAGGGCAGCTGTAGGAGGGTTCAGATGATGCCGAAGTAGAATGCCACTGTCACAGTGAGGGCACCGGCCAGGGTGCATACAGCCACCAAGAAGGCAAACAGCTGAAGGAGTCCGGTATCGGTGCATGCCAGAGCCAGCAGCGGGGTGCTATCACAAAAGAAGTGATTGAGCACCGTTGGTCCACAGAGTGGCAGGCAGAGTAGCCAGATGCAAGACCCTGAGAGGAAGAGGAAACTTCCAGCCCAGCAGCCCAGCACCAGCCCCGGGCAGGTTTGGCTGGTCATAAGGGCCAGGTACCTCAGGGGATAGCAGATAGCCAACTATCGGTCCACAGACATTACAGCCAACAGGAAGGACTCCACAGAGCCCAGGGTCAAATAAAGGACCATCTGGGAAAAGCATCTGGGTGGGGAGATGATCTTATGGCCTGTGAGGAGGTGGCTGAGAACCTGGGGAGTGACAACTGAGGTGAAGCCCATCTCCAGCAGGGAGAAATTCCTCAGGAGATAATACACGGGGGTTTGCAGACGGCGATCCACCAAGGAGAGGGCCACAATGAACAAGTTGCCCAGCAGGGTCAACAGGTAAGTGGGCAGGAGAACAGTGAATAGCAGGAGCTGTAGGCCCCAAAGGTCTGTGATACTGAGCAGAATAAACTCAGTGCCCTGGTAGTGGTTCCCCAGCTCACTCCACCCTCCTGGAGACATCTGGAAGGGGAGGAGGGCAGAAAGAGGTCAGAGGGTCCCAAAACAGAGTCTTATATCTAGAAAGGACTTTAAAGGACCCATCCGTGCAAAAATATTTATAGCAGCTCTTTTTGTGGTGGAAAAGAACTGGAAATTGAGGGGATGCCTATCATTTGGGGAACTGCTGAATAAATTGTGGTGTATGATTGTCACGAAATACTATTGTATTAAAAGAAATGAAGAGCACGTTGATTTCAGAAAAATCTGGAAAGACTTACATGAACTGATGTAAAGTGAAGTGAGCAGAAACAGAACATAGTACTCAGTAACGGCAACATTGTAACCAACTTTGATAGACTTAGCTATTCTCAGTAATACAATGATCCAAGACAATTTTAAAGGACTGGTGATGAAAAATGCTATTCACCTCCAGAGAGAGAACTGATGGAATCTGAATGCAGATCAAAGCATAGTATTTGTCACTTTGTGTGTGTGTGTGTCTGTGTGTTTTCTTTTGGTCACTGTCTTCTTTCACAACGTGACTAATATGAAAATAGTGCATGATTACATACGTATAACCTAGATCAAATTGCTTACTGTCTCAGGGAGGGGGAAAGAGGAAGTTGAGGGAGGAAAGGAGAAACTTTGGAACTCATTTTTTTAAATGGATGTTAAGAATTATCTTTACATGTAATAGGAGGTAAAATATTATTTAATTTTTTTTTAAATGTAAGCTCCTTATAGGCAGGGACTATGTTTTGTTTTTGTATTCCTAGCACTTAAGTAAATACTTAATAGATGCCTCCCTCAAACAAATAAACCTATTAAATGTTAAATAATGTTAAAAATTAATGTTAAAATTGCCTTTCACATAACCGGAGAAAATACATATTTTTTAAAAAATAGAAAGGATTTTAGAGACTGACCCCAAATCAATTGACTACTTAACAAGCATTTATTAAGAGATACATGAATGTTGGGCACTTTGCTAAGCAGTAAAAATACAAAGAAAGGCAAATGCAGTCCTACATTCAGGGAGCTTACATTATAGTGGAGGAGACAACATGTCAATAATGAAGTAAATAAAAGGAATATATCAAGTATGTGAGGTCAGCTGAAAAAGGGCAGTACAAGCAGCTCTAGAGGAGGGGAGGACTGGGAACAGCCTCCAACCAATATGGGGTTTGTGCTGAGACTGGAAGGAAGGAGAGCACCGGAGCAACCAGGCACGGAAGACAACTAGAACAAACGCATGGGGGAGGTACATGGTGTCATGAGTGAGGAATAGCAGGAGGCTGTTTATTGTAGCTGGGTCTTCCAGTGTATGGAGTTGAGTCAAAGGCAAGAAGGCTGGAAAGGTAGGAATGGGACAGATGGTGAAGGACTTGAAATGGCAGACAGAAGGAAGCACCCTCTGTGCCACTTCCAGTCAGCCAGATGGATGACCCAGAGGATGGAGACATGGGAGAACCACAGGAGAGCAAATAGCCAGTGCACAGGATGGATTCAGATGGAGGGACCCAAGCGGTGGGGAGCCTATCTCTACGGCAGATGAAGAGGCTCATGCTGCCAGAGGTGATATTTAATAAGAAGACATCTTGGAGTCACTCAAATGGGTGGATTGATCTGGAATCATGGAAGGAATCCAGGAAAACTGGAAGATCAAGGGAATATTGCCTCTTGGCTTCCCTCAAGTTCACCTAATGTCCCTTCTTTTGCAAGAAGCCTTTCCCAGTCCTCAGTAACATTTGTGCTTTCCCTCTCAGATGACCATCAGTTTTCCTGCCCAAAACTTGCCCCAGATCTTCTGATTCCAAAGCCACACTTACTTAACGTGAGAGTGGGAAAGGGAAGAATCTTTGCTCTGTTCCAGACTTGCCCAGTGACCATGGATTTTTGTCTTTTCCTCTTACATAAAATGAGGACACATAATTAGTCTATAAATGTTCCTCATCTCTCCCAAAATGCTCTGCTTGAAATACCTGAAGAGATCTCTTCCAGGCCATACATAGTCTCCTCACAGGTAATGACTAATGTAGAGGAGAAAAGACTCTGATAAGGTAGAGGAAGGGGAATCAATCACACTCTTCAAGGATCTAAAAGTTCCTCACATAGAAGAGAGAATACACTTGTCTCTCTCATCCTCAATGATAGAGGATAGGGGGAAGTTACAGAGAAGCAGATTTTGATTGGTCTGCTTGGAAAGTAATGAGTTTATCATAGACAGAATCCCAAAACCATAGATCTAGAAATGGAAAGCACCACAAAAGCCATGTATGCCCATGCCCTCACTTCACAGATGAGGAAATTGTGGCTCAGAAAGGGGAAGAGGTATTCCTAAAGTGACCCAGCTAGTAAGAAGTACAGTTGGCATCCCAACCCAAGCTCTCTGCCTCTCTCCATGACACTTAAGGTCATCCACTTTAGTTTACAGTGGATGACCACTTTTTAAGGATAGTCTTGGGAGAACCCTTGGTCAGACATGGGTGATACTAGATGTTCTTTTCATCCCTTCAAAACCAGCTCTAAATTTCCGAGGTCCTCACCTGGTAAGGGGTGGACAGTGAAAGTGTCCACCTGCTCTGACCTCATCCTCTCTAGCACCAAACCAAGAAAAGTTCCCATGGTCACCCTGATGTAATCACATAATCACTAATGTTACACCTGGAAGAGGCCCTACAGAACATTTAGAATAAGCCCCTTCCCAGTTTAAAGATGAGAAAACAGCTCAAACAAGGAAGGGGCCTTCCCAAGATCACACAGTGACCACGAACTTCACTTTGTCCCAAGCCATCATCTAAGTATATAGACTGAGGCCTAGGGAGCAGAGTCTTAGGGTCTCAGAGCACATCAGTGGTTGAATTGGGACCTTAGACCACAGTCTTCTGACTCTAATACCAAAGGGTCCCCAAGGTGACCCATGGCTCCTGGCCTCAAGATCCTGAGATCCTGGCTGTTTGGTATAGCACTCAGCTTGGACAGGGGTAGGGGCTTATCTAAGGTCACACAGCTAAGAAGTTTCAGGGACCAGGGCCCTCCTGGGCTCCAGGGAATCCTGAAGGTCAATGTCTAGGCATTTCTCCCAGGGCTTGGTGAATGGACAAGCATGTTTGAAGTGGCTGCTCTGTCCTAGGTACTGTGCTAAGTGGTTCAATGCATCTGTCCTTTCCTGAGAGATCAGGGAAATAGTCAAATGATCCTGAGCCCCTGGGCTCTAGTTCCGACTCCCCCACTACCAACATGCTGCTCTGCGCCAGGTCAATCCCATCTTCTTCATGGGCCTCAGTTTCCCCACCTACAAAATAAGCAGATTGGTCTAGCTGAGCTATCTCGCAGTTCCCTGCCAGCTTCATGATTTAAGGAAAGGCCACCTTGCAGGGTGGACTTTGTCCAGGACTTAGGTCAGAAAAGATCACTGTGTATGTACAAACAATTCCATTTACCTCTGCAACCTCAATTTCCTTCTCTAAAATTGGGCTAAAAATCTTGCTACATCCACCTCACAGAGTCACTGTGAGGATAAGACTGCCACAAGCCTGAAAATGTGGGAGAAACAGGGTAGTTCCTGAGCTTTGGGGGCTACCTCTGACATTGCTCTGGGGAATAAAGTCACAGGAAAAGTCTGATGGCTACACTTTGAGGAGCTAATGGCACATTTATCACAATAGCCCTGGGAGGGAGGTCATGTATGGACCACGACTAGCAGAGGAGGAATCTGGAACTCTACAACATAGGGCAGCTTGCTTACAGTTGTCAGCTGGGCAGTGTTTCAGGAGAGACTGGAGCCTAACATTGCTGACAGCTTCAGCTCTGCCTTCCCAGAGGATGAGGCTAATGTCTTCTCCCTGAAAACCACTTTCACAATGTCCCTAACCCTTAGGGATCAGCAACTTGTCTCATTTCTGCTTGGAAAAGAAGGCATCTCACCCTGTCCTGAGTCAACACCATCCTGGGCACTGAGAGCACATGCAGGCTGGAACAGAAAGGGCTTGGGCTGAGCAGGGCCTTTTCTGCTTAGTCCTCATGGGCAAACAGTTCTGACCAACCACTGAGTCAGTCTGCCACCCTGAAGCCTCCTCCTCTGCCCCAGCTCTTCCCCTGGAGCCAGGCAGAAAGAGCACTAGAAATTACAATGCTTTTGGGGCGAGAGCCAAGATGGCGGAGAGAAAGCAGTGACTTGCTTGAGCTCTCCTCCAAACCCCTCCAAATCCTCATAAAAAATGGCTCTAAACAAATTCTGAAGCAGCAGAACCCACAAAAAGAGAGAGTGAAACAAATTTCCAGCCCAAGACAACCTGGATGATTGATCAGAAAGGTGTATCACGCCAGGCCGGGAGCGCAGCACAGTGCAGCGTGGGCATGCAGGCCGCAGCAAACCTGGAGGAGGCCTCAGAAGACTGAATCGTGGGCAGCTGTGGAGGTTTCCAGACTCCTCAATCCACTAATGCCAAAGACAACTTAGAAGGTCAGTGGGAAAAGTCTGTTTCTGTCGGTGGTCAGAGAGGAAGGCGGGGTTTCAGCTCCATTCCCCAAGAGCGTGGCCCTGTCAGGGGGCACAGCTGCTTCCCGAGCTTCCGGCCCACAGACTGAGGGGGAATTCAGTGGCTGATCAGAGAGAGATTGCAGGGATCTCTTTGCCAGTGCTGAGGCAGGAATCTCTTGCTTTGCCCGTGTTTGGATCTGGGCCACAGTTCTGGGCAGTGGTGCTAGGGTGAGGAGGAACTCTGGCTTGGTGGAGCTTGTAGTGGTTGTGGAGAGGAGCCCCTCATCACAGTTACAGAATAGAAAAGAGTACTTGTAGTCACAGGCCAGGAAAGGAGTAAACACCCTCGCCCCTTATCATACACCTTGGAAGAACAGAAAATTTACAGGTCCCTACAAGTATCTCTGAAAACAGCTGTACAAACCCCTGAAGCTTGGGACAGTACATTCTCCACATTGGAAGCAGATTTGTACTTTAACAAAGAGTTTAAAACTCAAGTACTTGGCCGGGATCATGAGCAAGCAGCGCAAAAAGAGTCAGACTATATTATCTTACTTTGGTGAAAAAGAAGACCAAAATATACAACCAGAAGAAGACAACAAAGTCAAAGCCCCTACATCCAAAGCCTCCAAGAAAAATATGAATTGGTCCCAGGCCACGGAAGAGCTCAAAAATGATTTTGAGAAGCAAGTTAGAGAAGTAGAGGAAAAACTGAGAGTGATGCTAAAGGAGAGCCAAAAAAATACTGAAGAAAATAACACCTTAAAAAATAGCCTAACACAAATGGCAAAAGAGGTCCTTAAAAGCCAATGAGGAGAAAAATGCCCTAAAAAGCAAAATTGGCCAGATGGAAAAGGAAGTCCAAAAGCTTACTGAAGAAAATACTTCCTTAAAAATTAGAATAGAGCAATTGGAAGATAGTGACTTTATGAGAAATCAGGACACTGTAAAACAAATCCACAAGAATGAAAAATTAGAAAACAATGTGAAATATCTCATTGGAAAAACAACTAACCTGGAAAATAGATCCAGGAGAGAGAATTTAAAAATTATTGGACTATCTGAAAGCCATGATCAAAAGAAGAGCCTAGACATCATCTTTCAAGAAATTATCAAGGAAAACTGCCCTGATATTTTAGAACCAGAGGGCAAAATAGAAATTGAAGAAATCCACAGATCTCCTCCTGAAAGAGATCCCCAAAGGAAAATTCTTAGGAATATCATAGCCAAATTCCAGAGTTCCCAGGTCAAGGAGAAAATATTACAAGCAGCCAGAAATGAATAATTCAAGTATTGTGGAAACACAATCAGGATAGCACAAGATTTAGCAGCTTCTACATTAAAGGACTGCAGGGCATGGAATATAATATTCCGGAGGGCAAAGGAGATACGATTACAACCAAGAATCACCTACCCAGAAAAACTGAGTATAATCCTTCAGGGGAAAAAGTGGTCATTCAGTGAAATAGAGGACTTTCAAGCATTCTTGATGAAAAGACCAGAGCTGAATAGAAAATTTGACTTTCACATACAGGACTCAAGTGGGACATGAAGAGGTAAACAGGAAAGAGAAATCATAAGAGACTTATTAAGGTTGAACTGTTTACATTCCTGCATGGAAAGATGATATTTATAACTCATGAGACCTTTGTCAGTATCAGGGTAGTTGGAGGAAAAAAATTATATGTATGTATATGTAGATAGATAGATAGAGGGCACAGGGTGAGTTGAAGATTAAGGGGTCATATCTGGAGAATAAAATGAAGGGATGAGAGAGGATTATATTTGGAGAAGAAGAAAGGGAGAGGTAGAATGGGGTAAATTATCTCACAAAAAAAAACAACAGAAAAGTCTCTTACAGTGGAAGGGGAAACAGGGGAAGGTGAGAGGGAATGAGTGAATCTTATTCTCATAGGATTTGGCTTAAGGAGGGAATAACATACACATTCAATTGGGTATGGAAATCTGTCTTACCCTACAGGAAAATAGGGGGAAAGGGGACAAGAGAGCAGGGGGATGATAGAGAGGAGGGAAGATTGGGAAAGGGGGTAATCAGAAGCAAATACTTCTGAGGAGAGACAGGGTCAAAAGAAAGAATAGAATAAATGGGAGGGCAGGATAGGATTAAGGGAAATAGAGTTAGTTTTTCACAACATGTCTACTATGGACATGTTTTGCATAACTGCACATGTACAACTTATATTGAGTTGCTTGCCTTTTCAATGAGGGTGGGTGGGGAGGGAGGAAGAGAGAAAATTTGATACCTAAAGTTTTAAAAACATATGTTTAAAAAAATGTTTTCACATGCTACTGGGAAATACATATAGGAAATGGGGTACAGAAGTCTATCCTGCCCTACAGGAAAATAGAAGGGGAAGGGGATAACAGAAGGGGAGAGAGATAGAAGAGAGGACAGAGTAGGGGAAGGGATATTCAGAATGCATGACATCTTGGGGTGGGGGGAGGGGGGAGATGGGGTGAAAATTTGGAACTCAAAAACTTGTGAAAGGGAATGTTGAAAACTAAAAATAAATAAATTTATACATTAAAAAAATGATGAGCAGGCAGACTCCAGAAAAACCTGGAAAGGCTTGTATGGACTGATACTGAGTGAAGTGAGAACCAGAGGAACATTATACACAGCAACAGCCATGCTGTTCAATGACTCTTAGCTCTTTGCAACAATGCAAAGATCTAAGACAACTCCAAAAGTCTCATGATGGAAAATGCTATCCACATCCAGAGAAAGAACTATGGAGCCTGAATGCAGATCGAAGTATATTATTTGTTTTCTCTTTTTTTTCTGTTTTTGTTTTTTCTTTCTCGTGGTTCCTCCTATTGGTTGTAATCCTTCTTTACAACATGAGTAATGTGAAAATATGTTTAATATGAATGTATATGTAGAGCCTATATCAGATTGCATGCTGTCTTGGGGAGGGAGGATTAGAGGCAGGGAGAGAAAATTGAGAACTCAAAATCTTATGGAAATGAATGTTGAAAACTAAAAATTAATTAATAAGAAAACAAAATAAACATATTCAAAGATGAAAAAGAAAAAAAAAAGAAATTACAATGCTCCCAGCCAGGTAGATAGCACCATATAGGCAATGTCTTGATCCCCATTCTACAGGTGAGAAAACTGAGGCTTACGGCAGTAAGTGATTCACCCAGGACCACCCAGAAAGTTAATGTACAAGAGAGAATGCTCTGCCCCACCCCCAACATCAAGACTCTCCAGCAATATTTTCTACGGGAACCAAAGTTCTCCCTGGGGTTCCCACACAGAGTAGTGATGTCTTTTTGTGGGGACACTCTTGGAAGATCCCTGATAAGGTCCTTTCCAACTTGCAAAGTGGGTGATTTGCATTCCTTATTTTGCAAATGAAGTGCCTGAGACACAGAGACAGCAATGGACTGCCCCTAGTTAGTCAGCAAGTTCAATGCAGTTGATGGACCAATCCATCAAGATTCATAAAGTGCCTCTTACGTGCCAGGCACTATGCTGAGTGCTAGAACCTAGGAACCCATGGCTTTCTCCATTATAAAAGGCAGATCAAAACAGGGCTCTAGGAGTTGTGCATTAGGAGACCAAAGAACTCTAACATAAATAATAATGTATTATTATCTATAATAGACATAAATAATATCTATATAATAACAGTGATTTTGACTAATCAACCTCTAATGTTCCTTCTAACTTGGAGAGTCTATACTGCCAGGTTATGGAGAAACCCATGGAAGGAAGTGATCAAGTTACCTCTGAGTCCACTTTCATATTTGGGCCTCTGTGATCTGTAGCTACTGTACACAGGTTCCAAGGCCCCAGAGACCTCTCCTGGCCTTGGAGAATAACCATGAAGGGCTCGCTCTTGGCCTCACAGAATCCAGAACAGAATAGGAAGGGAAAGGAGAAAAGAAAGAAAGAAAGAAGGAGAGGAGAGAAAGAGAAGAAGAGAGAGAGAGAGAGAGAGAGAGAGAGAGAGAGAGAGAGAGGAAGGAAGGAAGGAAGAAGAGAAGGAAGGAAGGAAAGAAGGAAGGAATCATTTATGAAGTGCCTACTATGTGCCAGGCACTGTGTCAAGTGCTTTACAAATATCTCATTTGATCCTTACTACAACTCCCGCAAGTAGGTGCTATTATTTTGCTCATTTTACACATGAGGAAATAGAGTCAGGTAGAAGTTAAGTGATATGCCCAAGGTCATACAGCCAGTAAGTATCTCAGTCCAAATTTAAACTCACCTGTCCCTGACTCCAGCCCCAGCACTCTCCTCTACTACAGTGGCTAGATGCATCCATGTTGCCCCATAGATCCTTTCCTCCATTCCAGACATCTCCCATCCCAGCTGTTCTGACTCAGCCAGGTGGGCCTGGTAAGGAGCTTAAACCCCAGCTCTGACATGTCCTCTCTGTGACCCTGGGGAAGTGCTTTCCCCTTTTTTTGCCTCAGTTTCCTCATCTGAAAAATGAGCAAGTTGAACTCAGTGATGATAAAGAGGCTGAGGGTCAAACCTCTGATAGATAACCTCACTGCTCTTGCCTCTTAAGCCCACTTCATCCAATAGAGTCCACAATGGGCTGTTCCTCCATGTGGCCACCATTCCCAGGGGCAGATATAGGTGACACTGGGGCTCCTTTATCACAAGGGCCCAGAGCCTTTTTCCTGGTGTCAGATTTGGAAAAGGACATGGAGGACAGAGCAAAAGGGAAAGACAGGGAGACAGAGGGAGAGAGACAGAGTGGCTAATGTGGACAGAGACCCAGAGAAGAGGGAGGACTTACTATTACCTTGGGGAAGGGCTGTGGACTCAGGGCACGATGGCTCTAACCCAGAGCTACATTTTGATTTCCTATTACTCCACCTCACTCATGAGGACCAGAGTGGACATCCTATGTCTTCCCTCTGCTGTCCCTAACCTCCCCTCTGAGCTCCTGCACCAAAATGTCTCTTGTGACCAACTTAGCCAACGGGGACCTGGGAAACTTCCAAACTTTCAATGACCCTCAAGAGTTTCATTGAAGAGGAGAACTTGCCCTGGCCCTGAGCCTGGGGGTGGAGGGGTCATGTGTTGTTGTTTTGATCTCCTATGTGGTGCTCGGGCACAGTCACCACGTCAGTTCAACAAGCAGCCATGACTTTCCTACTGTGTTTGAGGTCCCCTTCTCTGCACTTGGAAGAAAGGCTTCCCATTAAATCCCATGGTTTCTGTTAATTTTGTTGCTCTCAAGAACAAACCCCAAAACTGGAAATGTTTTAGAAAGAAAACTATTAGGTAGTTTGGTAAAGGAAAGCAAACAGGAGAGGAAGTAGTGCTAGCTCTCTCATATCCAGGTTCTGGAAGGCTTATATCATATAGGATTTAGACAAGGGCATAAGGACATTTGCCTGATTGCCATCATGTACACAATAGGTAGTGTCTAAGAGCAGGGTATTTTCAGATGGATATAGGGGGTAAGTCAATCTATTTGGGGGAACACAAAACACAAGCTTTGGGTAGACCAAAAACAAGACCCAAAACAAGAAAGCTTTGGGTGGATCTAGGACATGAAGGACCCCAGAATCCCTTGTCACCATCTCCAGCATTCTTGGAGAATTACTGAGATCAGGGCAACATTCTGGGTTCAAGCTATCTCTAGTCAGATTTAAACAGCATAATAATAAATGTTCTGAAAAATACAGTAAATGATAAATAACAGTCCACAATTTGATCATTTCACTGTTCCAACAACCTGGACTATGGAGAGATTTTTTTCACCTTCTCCTCTTGTCAGCCTACATTAGGAACAAAATATCAATCACTAGACTGTGAAGAAATATAAACCTAGTATATTCAATGCAAGGCTCCCCATGATTTTTCCTATGTTTTATAATGGATGAGATTTTTGTCCTTAAAAAAAACCAAACTATATATAGAGGTCTATACCCGAACCCTAAATACCTGGCTGTAACATTTATAGCCAATTATCACCTCTTAATATCTTGACAAGTCTGATGTGGTTTGGAGTTGCTGAAATGTATGGGAAAATTCAGGGTCCAGATCCCAGGGATGGGGATGGGATCTGAATCCCGAAATGAAAAAGATTATGTCTTTGGAATCTGGGGGTAATAGACAATGAAGGGCTAGGCTAGGTTGGGAGTAACAGAAAATTGCAGATTGGGCAGGGTCAAAGCCACAATGCAAGGAACTGGGAAGGGCGGGTTGTCCCAGGCTAACTCCAGGGAAGTGGGCCACTTGAGAAAGTGCAGGGACTTTTCCTTTTTTCGGTCCAGATCCTAAAGACATGGTCTTTTCCTTTTAGGGATTCAGAGCCCATCCCCATCCCCATCCCCAGTAATGGGACCTGGACCTTGAGTTTTCCCATACATTTCAGCAACCCAAACTGCATCACAACAGAACACCAAATGATGCTGATAACTCTGAAATGATATACACGTTAACTTTAAAGTTTTATCGACATCATTTGGATATATTAATGAACTAAACTCAAGGGGGCACACATAGAACTTAGTCTGTTTCCTCCCCCCCGCCCCGCCCACCAAAATAAACTACAAAAAAACCAAGACCTTAAGCTGCTGCCCCCAGGTCTAGCCTGCTAACTGTTGCCGTTCCCCAAGGCTCTCTCCAAATCCCTCTTGTTTTCTCACCACTTTTACTTTGCACCTCACCAGCTGCACTGAGGTCAGTCATCACCTCCTTGTTGGTAACTGTTAGCTCTATATATCCAGTCTCTGTTCTTGGTCTTACTCTCACGTCAGCACCTACCAATGGGACATATAGAACTGAATGTCTCGAGAGCATGTCAAATTCATCAAAATTCATGATTTTTGTCCTTCTTAAAATCAACTCTTCGCCTACCTTTTCTATTTCTATAAGTGTTCTCTTCAGAATTAATCAGCTCTTGTTGAATAAAATGAGTTAATTCTTTCTCCTAATCAGTGCATCTATAATACCTCTCTTCAATACAAATGTTCTGATTTAAAACAAGCTTCCAGTTCTGAATGAAGGCTTTCCCATATTAATTATATTTATGTATGAAACCCCTGATGTAAAATTAGGGTTGTACTCTGAATGAAGACACTCGTTGCCTTTATAAAGGCTTATAATAACAGTAGCTAACATTTATATATCCCTCACTATGTTGCAGACACCATGCAAAGCACTTTACTATTCCTATCTCATTTGATCCAGTTGCAAGAATTGTCCTGGTCCTTGCTAGCCACTGCATGAATAAGCCAGCACAGGATATAGACAGGTTTCGGGTACACTGAAGTTTATTTACCCACTTACAAATGTGACATACCACATTAGTGGGTGATGGACATTTGTACCTCACAGTTCCACAAATGACAATATATTGCATCTCCCCTTGAGCGACATGACCCAGGGACTTTAGGACAGATCAGATTGGGCATGAAGGCAGACTTACAAAGCAGTTTTGGTTAAGATCCAGTAGAGCAGGCAGAAAGGAAAAGTTACATCTTTGGGGAAAGAAAGAGGATGCTTAAACTATTAGAAAGCCTTTAGCATAGCTATTTACAGCAAACAAAGGAAAACTGCCTCTTCTTTATTAGTTAGTTTACATGTGGTAAGCTCCTGTTTGGTGCCTTATAGGATAGGATAAAGAGAAGTTCCCAACTTCCTGGAACTATTCAAAGCCTTCAGAGTTTTCCTTTGTAAGTGTAAAGTGGTTGGGGGAAGAGAGGCAGAGGAGACACTCAGTACATCCCGTGTGACACAGAAAAAGAAAGAAACAGAATAACAGCAAATACAGAACAGAATGGAGTCAGTCATGGTCTCCCCAAAACCCACATAACAGCTCTGAGAGGTAGGTGCTGCAATTACCCCCATTTTAAGATGAAGAAACTACAGCAGA